>NC_137454.1:82008303-82608303 GCF_964235325.1 Thermobia domestica | reverse complement strand
ATGTCCTAAAGGTACTTACCACGGAGGTCAAAAATCAGACTAGTAAACGAAGCAACATATTGAGGTGGTGTTTCCACATTTAGTAATTGGTTACCAGCAACTACATGCCCCAAAAAGTTCAAATATTTAAACCAGAATAACTCGTAGATTGAGCGTCGGAAAATTTTTGTACCAAGGAGAAAATGTGAAGGAGGAATAAATTTGAGTGCCCTATTGAATTTTGTACCAACGAGAAATCTCATTTGCAACTAGCTTAGAATTTCTGTCCCTGTTTGGGTTATTCAAAATTTGGATAGACTAAGAAAGCAAGATATGCCATTTTAACCAGCTGAGAATTTAAAGAAACAAAGGGAACTTACTCAATTTTCTATCGACGAGAAATGCCATTTCAACTACCTCAGAATTTATGTGTCTTTTTGTGCTAAGGTCTATTTTAACTCTTCTTGACTAATTAGATAAACGAAGGAATATTGTACCAATGATAAATGCCATTTTTTTCTAGACCATGTTCTAATATTTAAACAAACGAAGGGGTGAATTTGATTGAGCTATTCAATTTTGCACCAATGAGAAATAGCAGCGTATTTTAAATAAACAAACAATCGGATAAATTTAACCGGCTCAGAAGTGTACTATTTAAACAAACGAAGGTCTCTTGAGTGAGATTTCTAACTAACTCAGAATTTCATTTCATTTTGAAATACTCAAATTTGGATGGAGTGTTTAGTTTTGTTCGAACCAGAAAAATTTGATTGGATTATTTCCTTATGTACCAACTGGAAAAAGGGAAGGGCCATTAATCAAATAAATGAAGGAATAAATTTGGGTAGAATATTTAGTTTTGTACCTAGCAAAATTAGAAAAAGAAGTGAAGAACGAATAAAATCTGGATGGACTATTTTCTTATGTACCAACAAACAAAATGGAGCACCAGCGACAAAAAAGAAACCGAAGAAGGAATAAATTTGGGTGACCTATTCAGTTTGCAGAATCAGCATTCTATACTTTTTTCTGCCATTCATTGGGGGTGTCCTATTTCTTTTCGTGCCAACGAGACCATTTTTAACCGACTTAGAATTTGTACCAAACAGAAAAGAGGAGCTACACGATTAAACAAAGCAATCAATTTTTAACTAGCTCAGAATTTCTAGACCATGCTGTACTATTTAAACAAACGAAGAGATAAATGTGTGTGACCTATTCACTTTTGTACCAAGCAAAATAAGAAAAAGAAGTGAAGAACGAATAAAATTTGGATGGCCTATTTTTTCATGTACCAACAAAAATGGAGCACCAACGACAAAAAGGAAACCGAAGGAGGAATAAATTTGGGTGACCTAATCAGTTTGTACTAATCAGAAAAAAAGCGAAGAAGGTAAAATTTAAATAGCTCAGTATTTATGTACATTTTTGTACTACTAAAATAAACGAAGGAATAAATTTGGGTGTTCTACAGAAGAAAACGGGGAAGGGGCATTTTATTTAATTTTGTAGTACTCAAAATATACAAAGATATAAATTTGTGTGACCCATTCGGTTTTGTTGGCTTTTTTAAAAAGACTATTTTATCTTTTTGTGCTCTACAAATAAACGGAGGAAAAGCAAAGAGAGACCATTTTATGTGCCTTTTGTAACGAAGAAACAAATTTGAAGGAGGTTCATTTTAACTAATCCTGCTGCGAGTAGATCAATTAGTACATAGTAAAAAAATAAAACAATATGGCATTATTGCGCCTTTCATTTTCGAATACATACGGATTAAGCCACTATGGCAAAAAATACTACTCTCTCCTTATGCTTATTTGGAGCAGACTTAAGAGGACCAAGCATTAGAAACCACTAGTAGGGTGTCGATTCAGTAAACTTTACATCTAGTAAAAGAAAACGAACCGATAATTTTGAGACAGTTCCATATGGGTAAATACAGTATTAGTAGAAACGATAGTTTTTAATTAAGTAGAGATAAGGAGAGAGTGAAAAAATGGAAAATTAAATTTTAAATCATTATTATTATTATTTTAGAGGTCAAAAGGAAGAATAAATGAATTTGAGTGGCATATGTACGGAATTTAGTTTTGTAAAGGGCAAAAAAAAAATTGAATGGAATATTTTATTTTGTACCAGCTGGGAATTTAGTGTTGTACCATTGTATCAATTTAAGTATTTTGTACTATTTATTACCACCGAGAAGGTGTAGAATATTTAGTTTTGTTGGCTTCTTTATTTTGTATTAACGACTAAAACCTTTAACACATACTTGGTTGTGTGCATCACAATGGCCGAAGTTTTTCATTTCCCTGTGGTACAACGTAATGGTCGCCCCGCTTATTCTAGGTCTACAGTTAGATATTTTCGGTTGGATAATGGAATAAAGCCGTGTTTTGTTGAGCACAATGCCCACTATAACGATGTGGTAGACAATTATTTGATGGATAGATATTTGTTTAATAGTCGCTATAACAAATGGTACATGGTAGAATTTGTTAAGCATTTATCGCAGGTAGATATTAAGATAGACTTTTTGTCGTTGGTTACTCGTTTAACCGCGCACAGTTCTCTTTTCCAATCAGCTACCTTTTTTGCCATGAAAACTAAGGGTAATAGTTATACTGTGATAGCTTTCTTTCGCTATGGGGGAACGCAGGACACTTTGGATGAGTTATTAAAGTTTTGGAATCATGTGTGCGAGTTCAGGCCAAGTATCCAGATTGCGGATTTACTTGGTTGCTTTACACGATGTGGTAAAACTGGACTTTTTGCGGTATCTCCTGATACCTATCTGTTGGACCTCGCGGTATTTGGAAGCATGGTGAAAAAGAATAACAAATGGTTTTTCTCACAATAAAACTATACATACAGAATAATCCATTATGGCAAAAAAATACTACTTTCTCCTTATGCTTAGTTGGAGTAGACTTCGATACATTGTGTAAGAATTTCCAATTAATAGCGGTATTGCACTGTCTGTAATAGTGCAGTTTATTTTTCGAGTGAGAGTAGGTTTTAAAGGTGTATTGTAGGCTACCAGCAATAATGATCTCTAAGAGAGTTATTAGGTAAAGATAACCATTACACAGCCATTCTGCGAACACATTTATACGATCCAATTTCTCAGATTTAAACAAAGAAAGACCATATTCTGCTACTCAAACAAACGAAGGAATAAGCTCAGAATTTCTATACTTTTTTGTGCTATTCAAATAAACGAAGGAATAAACCTATTCACTTTTAGTTTTGTACCATCCACAAAAAAGGGAAGAAGGACCATTATAACAAGCTCAGAATTTTATACCTTTGTGGAGTTACATTTTGTATATTTTTGTGTCATCCAGAGAACAATTTAAATTGCCTCTCTCTGACAATTCAGTTGCCAGAGTCCAATGTTAGTTATCTATTAAATTGTTAATATTACTGTACTACAAATTGATCCAGTTAACAGTTCAAGTTCTTCTATTCTTACACAATCAAATGCATATGCTACAGTGGGCTCAGTGTTCATTTACAGAATTAAATAATTGTTTATCTTTCTCTAAAAAGATTTCTACTATTTTGTTAATATAATAATCACACTCTGTAATGTATTCATATACCAGATTAAATTTTTTCTCCACAGTATAAGTGTTCTTAATATTACAACCTTTAAAATGCTTCTTTAAATAAAGTTTATAGATTTTCTCTCTCATTTCACATTTAATTATGATCGTCCACACCTTTTGCAATAATTCGTAATCAAACTGCAGCAAACAGTTGTGATCTTTTTCATTCTCATTATGTTTAGAACATGCTTCACATAATAATACTGAATTTGGTGTATACTCATTAAATAATTGTATAACACATGTATGACTAATACTTCCACTAGTACATCCGCACTCATTAGCTTCCAGTTCAAAACAGGTAATATTTGAAACACTGTCATCATCACTTTCCGGGAGTATTTCATCATTATACCTATTATAGCGTCTAAAATAATACACATCTTCTATTTCTTGTGTTGGATATATGATTCTCACTTTATCACGTAATTCATCTGGCAAATCAGGGTAAGACGGCTGTATTAACAGTATTGGTTTCTCGTTTTCACGCTGAATTTCTTTTTCTCTAGGTGAAACATAAGCAATTTCCATGCTAGTCATTTTTCTACTCTCCGCAAAAACAAATCAAGTGTGACACATCTACTTATATACCTACAATAAAAGCATTCTATGCATTCGCCGTGTTTAATAATATGTTTCAAGGCAATGCAAAATAATTCGGTAATATAACGTCATGATGTATGTTCTATTATTTCCAAATATACTCCATAATCTTATAGTCCATTATAATAAAATACATAAATGCAAAAATATATATTTGTCTTTTTGGACTTAGACGAGGAAAGAAAGTTTAAAAATAATTGAATCGTTGAGCAATAGGCAATACACCTGTTAGGTAACCCATTCATAACGTTGTTTAAATATCTGCAGCAACATGGAACTTTGAAAACTTTTCTTACTTTGATATAATCTCTTCTTCTGCGGTGATCAAAAATGGCCATGCATGATATTACGCTAATTGCTATGTAGTCTGTTCTACACAATTATCACGCAACTCCGGTTTGTTAAATCTCATGCTCAAATATTTAGTTAGTGACCGGGAAACTTTGGACTTTAGCGTCGCCGATAGTATTTTGTAAACCTAATTCGCTAAACACACGTCAATACCCATTTAGTGACGGGAGAGGCAATTTAAATTGTTCTCTGGATGACACAAAAATATACAAAATGTATCATCTTCACTTTTCTTCTGGTTGTTACAAAAATGAAATAGAATAATACAAAATGGTATAAAAATAGTGAGCTTGTTATAATGGTCCTTCTTCCCTTTTTTGTGGATGGTACAAAACTAAAAGTGAATAGGTTTATTCCTTCGTTTATTTGAATAGCACAAAAAAGTATAGAAATTCTGAGCTTATTCCTTCGTTTGTTTGAGTAGCAGAATATGGTCTTTCTTTGTTTAAATCTGAGAAATTGGATCGTATAAATGTGTTCGCAGAATGGCTGTGTAATGGTTATCTTTACCTAATAACTCTCTTAGAGATCATTATTGCTGGTAGCCTACAATACACCTTTAAAACCTACTCTCACTCGAAAAATAAACTGCACTATTACAGACAGTGCAATACCGCTATTAATTGGAAATTCTTACACAATGTATCGAAGTCTACTCCAACTAAGCATAAGGAGAAAGTAGTATTTTTTTGCCATAATGGATTATTCTGTATGTATAGTTTTATTGTGAGAAAAACCATTTGTTATTCTTTTTCACCATGCTTCCAAATACCGCGAGGTCCAACAGATAGGTATCAGGAGATACCGCAAAAAGTCCAGTTTTACCACATCGTGTAAAGCAACCAAGTAAATCCGCAATCTGGATACTTGGCCTGAACTCGCACACATGATTCCAAAACTTTAATAACTCATCCAAAGTGTCCTGCGTTCCCCCATAGCGAAAGAAAGCTATCACAGTATAACTATTACCCTTAGTTTTCATGGCAAAAAAGGTAGCTGATTGGAAAAGAGAACTGTGCGCGGTTAAACGAGTAACCAACGACAAAAAGTCTATCTTAATATCTACCTGCGATAAATGCTTAACAAATTCTACCATGTACCATTTGTTATAGCGACTATTAAACAAATATCTATCCATCAAATAATTGTCTACCACATCGTTATAGTGGGCATTGTGCTCAACAAAACACGGCTTTATTCCATTATCCAACCGAAAATATCTAACTGTAGACCTAGAATAAGCGGGGCGACCATTACGTTGTACCACAGGGAAATGAAAAACTTGATGCACACAACCAAGTATGTGTTAAAGGTTTTAGTCGTTAATACAAAATAAAGAAGCCAACAAAACTAAATATTCTACACCTTCTCGGTGGTAATAAATAGTACAAAATACTTAAATTGATACAATGGTACAACACTAAATTCCCAGCTGGTACAAAATAAAATATTCCATTCAAATTTTTTTTTGCCCTTTACAAAACTAAATTCCGTACATATGCCACTCAAATTCATTTATTCTTCCTCTTGACCTCTAAAATAATAATAATAATGATTTAAATTTTAATTTTCCATTTTTTTCACTCTCTCCTTATCTCTACTTAATTAAAAACTATCGTTTCTACTAATACAGTATTTACCCGTATGGAACTGTCTCAAAATTATCGGTTCGTTTTCTTTTACTAGATGTAGAGTTTACTGAATCGACGCCCTACTAGCGGGTTTCTAATGCTTGGTCCTCTTAAGTCTGCTCCAAATAAGCATAAGGAGAGAGTAGTATTTTTTGCCATAGTGGCTTAATCCGTATGTATTCGAAAATGAAAGGCGCAATAATGCCATATTGTTTTATTTTTTTACTATGTACTAATTGATCTACTCGCAGCAGGATTAGTTAAAATGAACCTCCTTCAAATTTGTTTCTTCGTTACAAAAGGCACATAAAATGGTCTCTCTTTGCTTTTCCTCCGTTTATTTGTAGAGCACAAAAAGATAAAATAGTCTTTTTAAAAAAGCCAACAAAACCGAATGGGTCACACAAATTTATATCTTTGTATATTTTGAGTACTACAAAATTAAATAAAATGCCCCTTCCCCGTTTTCTTCTGTAGAACACCCAAATTTATTCCTTCGTTTATTTTAGTAGTACAAAAATGTACATAAATACTGAGCTATTTAAATTTTACCTTCTTCGCTTTTTTTCTGATTAGTACAAAACTGATTAGGTCACCCAAATTTATTCCTCCTTCGGTTTCCTTTTTGTCGTTGGTGCTCCATTTTTGTTGGTAAAAAGAAAAATAGGCCATCCAAATTTTATTCGTTCTTCACTTCTTTTTCTTATTTTGCTTGGTACAAAAGTGAATAGGTCACACACATTTATCTCTTCGTTTGTTTAAATAGTACAACATGGTCTAGAAATTCTGAGCTAGTTAAAAATTGATTGCTTTGTTTAATCGTGTAGCTCCTCTTTTCTGTTTGGTACAAATTCTAAGTCGGTTAAAAATGGTCTCGTTGGCACGAAAAGAAATAGGACACCCCCAATGAATGGCAGAAAAAAGTATAGAATGCTGATTCTGCAAACTGAATAGGTCACCCAAATTTATTCCTTCTTCGGTTTCTTTTTTGTCGCTGGTGCTCCATTTTGTTTGTTGGTACATAAGAAAATAGTCCATCCAGATTTTATTCGTTCTTCACTTCTTTTTCTAATTTTGCTAGGTACAAAACTAAATATTCTACCCAAATTTATTCCTTCATTTATTTGATTAATGGCCCTTCCCTTTTTCCAGTTGGTACATAAGGAAATAATCCAATCAATTTTTTCTGGTTCGAACAAAACTAAACACTCCATCCAAATTTGAGTATTTCAAAATGAAATGAAATTCTGAGTTAGTTAGAAATCTCACTCAAGAGACCTTCGTTTGTTTAAATAGTACACTTCTAAGCCGGTTAAATTTATCCGATTGTTTGTTTATTTAAAATACGCTGCTATTTCTCATTGGTGCAAAATTGAATAGCTCAATCAAATTCACCCCTTCGTTTGTTTAAATATTAGAACATGGTCTAGAAAAAATGGCATTTATCATTGGTACAATATTCCTTCGTTTATCTAATTAGTCAAGAAGAGTTAAAATAGACCTTAGCACAAAAAGGCACATAAATTCTGGGGTAGTTGAAATGGCATTTCTCGTCGATAGAAAATTGAGTAGGTTCAGCTTTGTTTCTTTAAATTCTCAGCTGGTTAAAATGGCATATCTTGCTTTCTTAGTCTATCCAAATTTTGAATAACCCAAACAGGTACAGAAATTCTAAGCTAGTTGCAAATGAGATTTCTCGTTTGTACAAAATTCAATAGGGCACTCAAATTTATTCCTCCTTCACATTTTCTCCTTGGTACAAAAATTTTCCGACGCTCAATCTACGAGTTATTCTGGTTTAAATATTTGACCTTTTTTGGGGCATGTAGTTGCTGGTAACCAATTACTAAATGTGGAAACACCACCTCAATATGTTGCTTCGTTTACTAGTCTGATTTTTGACCTCCGTGGTAAGTACCTTTAGGACATGTAGTAGTTGGTGGCCGATTACTAAATGTGGAAACCGCCCATCAATATGTTGCTTCGTTTTCGAGTTTGACCTTTGACCTCGAAAGTCAGTACGTTTTTTAACGTGTACTAGTTGATGACCTATTACTAGATTTGGAAACCGCACCTCAATATGTGCCTCCGTTTTCGAGTGATTTGGTTTTAAGTACTTTAACCTTTTGACCACGATGGTCATTATTTTGGAACTTGTAGTAGTTGATGACCAATTACTAAATGTGGCAACACCATCTCAATATGTGGCTCCGTTTTCGTGTTATTAGGCTTTAAGTATGTTGACCTTTGACCTCGATGATCAGTATTTTGGAATATGTAGTACCTGATGACCAATTACTAAATGTGGAAACACCATCTCAATATGTGGCCCCGTTTTCGTGTTATTAGGTTTTAAGTATGTTGACCTTTGACCTCGATGGTCATTATTATGGAACTTGTAGTACCTGATGACCGATTACTAGATTTGGAAACACCATCTCAATATGTGGCCCCGTTTTCGTGTTATTAGGTTTTAAGTATGTTGACCTTTGACCTCGATGGTCATTATTATGGAACTTGTAGTACCTGATGACCGATTACTAGATTTGGAAACACCATCTCAATATGTGGCCCTGTTTTCGTGTTATTAGGTTTTAAGTATGTTGACCTTTGACCTCGATGATCAGTATTTTGGAACATGTAGTACCTGATGACCAATTACTAAATGTGGAAACAGCACCTCAATATGTGGCTCAGTTTTCGTGTTATTAGGTTTTAAGTATGTTGACCTTTGACCTCGATGATCGGTATTTTGGAACTTGTAGTAGTTGGTGACCGATTAATAAATGTGGAAACACCACCTCAATATATGGCTCAGTTTTCGTGTTATTAGGTTTTAAGTATGTTGACCTTTGACCTCGATGATCATTATTTTGGAACTTGCAGTAGTTGATGACCAATTGCTAAATGTGGAATCACCACCACAATATGTGGCTCTGGTTTTGAGTTATTAGGTTTTAAGTATGTTGACCTTTGACCTCGATGATCATTATTTTGGAACTTGCAGTAGTTGATGACCAATTGCTAAATGTGGAATCACCACCACAATATGTTGCTTCGTTTACGAGTGATTGGGCTTTAAGTGTCATACAAAGGGCGTATCCCACAAACTATAACACCAAGGTAAAAATAGGTATGATATTCGTAATCAGCATGTCCGAAAACCCCCTTATACCGAGTTTCATCCAAATCGGTTAAAATTGTCATACAAAGGGCGTATGCCACTTAAACTATAAGACCCAAGTAAAAATAGGTATGATATTTGTAATCAACATGTGCGAAAACCCCCATATGCCGAGTTTTATCCAAATCGGTTAAAATTGTCATACAAAGGGCGTATCCCACATAAACAATAGGACTCAGGTAAAAATAAGTATGATATTCGTACTCAGCATGGTCGAAAACCCCCATATACCGAGTTTCATCCAAATTGGATAAAATTGTCATAGGAAGGGCGTATCCCACATAAACTATAAGACCTAGGTAAAAATAGGTATGATATTCGTAATCCGCATGTCCGAAAACTCCCCTGTACCGAGTTTCATCCAAATCGGTTAAAATTGTCATAGAAAGGGCGTATCCCACATAAACTATAAACCTAGGTAAAAATAAATATGATATTCGTAATCAGCATGGTTGAAAACCCCATATGCCGAGTTTCATCCAAATCGGTTCAAATTGTCATAGAAAGGGCGTATGCCACATAAACTATAGGACCCAGGTAAAAATAAGTATAATATTCGTACTCAGCATGGTCGAAATCCCCCATATGCTGAGTTTCATCCAAATCGGTTCAAAGAGCGTATCGAATCGCTATGTTACATAGGTATTCATTGTCTTAAAATAGGGGTTGAAAACGAGTACACCCCTTAAAATGCACTCATAAAAGGGAATGAATTTGATGTATTCTCTGGTCTGCTGTGTGTTCGTAGTCTCAGTGTAATTTCTGCTACGTTCAATTAGGGGTGGAGAAAATGAATACACCCCCTGTGCTATGTCCGCTATGTTTCGTAATCTCTGTTATGGTAAAATAAGGGTTGGAAAATAAACCATACTCTTGTATTAGATCTGCTATGTAATCTGTGCTATGTTATAATAAGGGTTGGAAAATATGCTCATAAAAGAGAACGAGTACACCCCTAAAATGTTGTGTGTTCATAGTCTCAGTGTAATTTTTGCTATGTTAAAATAGGGGTTGGAAAATATGCCATGCTCTTTTATTAGCTGTGCTATGTATTATCTGTTCTGCAGTGTGTTCATAATTTCTGCTATGTTAAAATAGGGGTTGGAAAATAAGCCATACTCTTGTATTAGATCTGCTATGTAATCTGTGCTATGTTATAATAAGGGTTGGAAAATATGCTCATAAAAGAGAACGAGTACATCCTTGTTATGTTACGTACTCTTATGTGTTATCTGTTCTGTTGTGTGTTACGTAGCCTTATGTGTTATAGGGGTTGAAAAATATGCTCATAAAAGAGAACGAGTACACCCTTGTTATGTTACGTACTGTGTGTTACGTACTCTTATGTGTTATCTGCTTTGCTATGTGTTAAAATAGGGGTTGGAAAATATGCTCATAAAAGGGAACGAGTACACCCTTGTTATGTTATGTATTATCTGCTATGTTAAAATAGGGGTTCAAAAATATGCTCATAAAAAGGGAACGAGTACACCTTGTTATGTTACGTACTCTTATCTGTTATCTGCTCTGCTGTGTGTTACGTAGTCTGATGTTCGTAGGGGTTGGAAAAATGGCCATAAAAGAGAACGAGTTCACCCCTAAAAAGTACTCATAAAAGGGAACGAGTACACCCCCTTAAAAGTGGTCATAAAAGGGAATGAATACACCCCTAACATGGAGGTCGTAAAAGACCATGAGTTGACGGGGCGTGGGTCATAGCGTATCGTGAGACAGTGGAAAATTGAGTCCTTGCTCTCAGGAGACCATGGAAAAAAAGGCGATTTTTCAGCTACCGGGTGTCAGGTGCCCCCCATCTACTATCGTTTGTATCTAGTGCTGTTTGTAAACTCTGGAACCACAGTTCACTCCATTCTTTCCTTTTGTTTTTACATACTTCTTTGTATCGGTTCCGCTTCTTCAGATATTCCGTTAGTAGATTAGAATCCCCTCTGACTCGTTTAAATGTACGTAATGCTGAAGTTGCTTCCCGACGCGCAGCGATGCAATCGGCATCATACCATGGACTTTTATTGTTGATTACTTTAGTGTTGTCAATCTTCATGATCCCCCCCACTGAGTATAGTAATTTGTTTAGAATTGAGTTTGCAGATTCAATATCTCTGCTGTTTACATATGTGTTTATGCCTATTAGGTATAGTTCTGTTAGAGGATTGTCCAGATTTTGTTTGAATTTCTCTTCATTGCTTTTCTGCCATTTGTATTTCAATACACTTTGAGTTTGCCCCTTATCTGGTTGTGTGTGTGTGTAGTGCTCATTATAGAGCTGATCGCTTGCGTGGTTGTGTTTTGTGCTGTTTAATTCTACTATTATAGGCTGATGTTTGGAGTCAATCAGGTCACCTACTGTAAAGCGAGTTACGCGATCATATGTGTGCAACGCACTCAAACAATAATCTATCGTGCTACACCCCTGCTCACTTAGATATGTGAATTTCCCTTCCTCGTCACCCTCTACTCTACCATTTACAATAGCAAAATTACAGGCATTACAGAAATTAATGAGTTTTTTTCCATTTTGGTTAACTATTTTATCTTGATTACTCCTCTCTGGGAGTGACGCACTATTATTCAGTTCTAATCTGTCGTATTTATCGGTTGCAATATTAGCCCCGTCATCTAGTTCCCCAGACCTAGCATTAAAATCACCCATGATTATTATATCCCTGTTCCCGTCGTCTTCAAATTGTAAAATATTTGCTTCTAACTCTTCAAAGAAATGTTCATTTGCAAATTTAGAGTTTTGTGGATGGTTGTATATAATTCCTATCCATAAACCAATCGGATTCGAAAATTTTATCCACATCACATCTGAACACTGTGTCATTTCAATACAACTAGCGTATTTAATTGATTCCCTAATAAAAACTGTGATACCCGATGGCGCGCGCCCATATTTACTTGCCTTTTGCTTTGTTTTATTGTATACTACGTAACCTGGTAACTGAAAGTCACTATGTTTTGTCCCCCACGTCTCCACACAGGCAAAAATGTGGAACTGCCCCATGTAGCGAACGAAGTCCTTATTTTGTATTTTCCCTGCTAACCCTTCCACATTTAGACAGCATATCTTCAATGTCTTTGACCTCGTGTTATCTTTAGAATTGCAATTCTCACTCACCTGCTGACTTCGGGGGGTGGTACCTGCGCTATCCTATGCCTTGTCCGTTGTCACTTTGCCGCGCCGTGTTCCAGTGTCTCTTGGTCCCCTGGGGCGTAACCATCTGTCTAAGGTATTTGTATGTTCTTTGTCACCACTATTGCTGACCTCATCAGCGTTGCCAATTCCACTAACATGTTCACTTTCACTTCTGGAAACACCGCTCACTTTAAAAACCACATTTTTTGTTAAATCCGCTTTGAATGTTTCCCCGTCTATTTTCAGTTTGTTAAACACTAACGAGGCAAATTTTCCTTCTTTTCGCGCTGCTAACATTTTGTCCGTTAATAGTTTCCGTTCTTGTGATATCTTTTGCGAAAACTGTTCGTGAATTATTATTTTGCTGTGCTTCAACTTGGCCTTGGCATCTAACACCTCTTTTTTCTTTGTGTATCTCAAAAATTTCACCACAATATCAGATGTTTTACGACCTGACGGAATAAAATGTGCGCGTTCGATATCGTCATCCTTTATAGCAACACCTAATTTATCAACTATCACTGCCTTCACCGCGTCCTCACAGTCTTTCCATGACACTCGGCCCTCACTCCGCACTTCCACATTGCGAAAGATCAGGTTATTCCTTTTACTTTGATTTTCCAGATAGTCTTGTTTTGACTCCAATTCTGTCAATCTTCTCCGCAGAATGTCGTTTTCCTCTTTGAGCTTAGTCATCTCGTGTTGTAGGTTCTTTACTTCTGATGTTAGCTGGTTCATCTTCGTTTCTATCCTGTCAATTTTGCAGTCTATGTTCCCTATCTTTTGAATCGCCGGTTCCATGTTGGTAATTCTTTCCAGGATGTCTTCTATCTTTCGGTCTATGCTATCCTTGTTACCTGGGCCTGGATGCTGTTCGACGTTTCCTATCCATAGTAACACCAACACTATTGCTAAACACACTGCCCTTCCTGTCCATCCTTTGTTATCGATAAGCTCGCTGCGATTCACATGCTGCTTGTATTTAGTTCTGTTGAAAGTCCCTATTCTTGCTCTCCACTGGGTTATAGAAACACCCATGATATGGCTACACTTCTCACTCGCAGAGCGATCGTCAGGTGCGTCCGTCCTCTGTGACTTCTCAAGTGCAACTCCTCGCCAACCTCTAGAGGCAATTTTTTAGAAAATCTGAACATTTATTATTCGAAGCCAGAGCTTCTTTAAGTTTACTTCAAATGAAGGAAAGATAATTATTTTCCTCGAAAAAGTATTTCATTTTCCTACCTAAATGGCCCCTTATTAGCCCAAAATATAAAATTCCAATGGCACATTTCCTCGCTCATACAATTTATAATGGTTTCAAATTCATTGTTTAAAATTGAAAACTACCCGTAAACTGGGACTCTCCCTCACCAACACACCCATGTATTCATTTCATTTATTAGTGAAAAGGAATTCAGAAAACCACGTTGGCTTTATAGAATACTTTATATTAAATAAGGTGACAAACATTTGGCCAGTCACAAGTAATGATTTCTAAATATGATTTAGTTTCGGCCAATAACTTTTACAAATAAATAAACTCTCATAAATGAATCTTACATTGTAAAAAAAAAAAAAAAAAAAAAAAAAAAGTTTATTCACTTAAGTGTACATAGTGTTGTAAAAAAACGGTTTTTTTTCTGTGAAGTTTTTTTTCAATAAAAAACATCGTTCTTTTTCATGTTTTTTTTCAAATGTCTGTTTTTTTTCTGGCAGCTATTATTTATTGATTTATGTTGAAGATTATTGAAATAATCAATAGAACTTGAGTCGAAGCCCTCGTAACTTACAAATCGTTTGTTTCCTTGTACCTATACGAGCAAAATCGTGTGATTATTCCTCTCGACTCAGATCATTTTTGGCGTTTTCCTACTTTGTCAGTTAGTGACTTATTGCTCAAAAACCATTTACCCTATTGATATGGTTAAGACCTTGTTTCTTAGAAAAGGAAAGCGGCTATTTTTTGGTGTACGTTACATTGCAGTGTTGCGAGCGGGTGGGAAATTACTGAGGGAAATGTAGGGGTGAAAATTTACAAAAAATCCCTAACCGAATTTCAAGATTTTTTGTATCTAGCACCACTGTTGCCATATGGGTCTAAGTCACCTAAAAAAATTATTTGATGCGTTGACAAGGTACAGTAAAAACCTAAAGTCGCTGGCTTCCATTCAAAGAGAGAAAGAAAAAATTCTCTGTTTCCATACACATGAAATTTTGACACTTTTTACGCCTCAGAAGCAAAACCCACCAGATATGTCGGGGCTACAGCTTCTCTAATTATCCTATTGAAACTTTTTATAGTGCGTTCTGTAGGCTAAAGAGAAGGCGTTTAGGTAGTGGTACATTTGTTGCAACGTAGCGTAGGGAAATAATAGAGGGAAAAGGGAAATTTGCCAATTTTTTTAACTTAAAATCGGGAATTAATTGTTTTGGCTGGAAACACTGCCATAAAACAGACGTAAACTATCTGAAAGTAAACCTTCATACCCCAAGAATACTACCTACAAGTATCATGGCGATATCTAACAAAGTAAGCATGATTTTTTTAAAAAATATCTAATTCTACCTCAGAAATTCACAATTTTCTTAACATTTACAGAACATAGTTTATTATAAGCCTTAACTGTACTTCCCCTAATTATTATACCGAAACTTTTTATGGTGTGCTGTGTAGGCTAAGGACGAGGCTTTCAGACAGTGGTACGTTTGTTCGAATGTAGCCAACAAGAGGGAAATAATAGAGACAAAAAGGGAATTTTTTTCAAAATTTCTCCCTAAAATCGGAAAAAGAATTTTCTGTAGCTGGCAACACACACAAACTATCTTAAAAGAAGCTTTGGTATCTCTATAATATACCCTACAAGTATTGTGGCGATATCTAATAAAGTAAGCAGGTCATTAAAAATATTTCAGTCTACCTAAAAAAATCACAGTTATCTTTCCACTCAGAGAACAAGGTCTACTGTAAACCTTAACTGTACTTCCCCTAACTATCCTATTGAAACTGTCTATAGTGCGTTGTGATGGGTAAAGACAAGACTTTCAGATACTGGCACTTTTGTTCCTATGTAGCCAACAAGAGTGATATAATAGACAAAACACGTAATTTTCCCCTAACATCTTGAATAAAAATTTTCTGTAGCTGGCAACACTGCTACCAGACAGACGAAAACTATCTTAAAATAAACACTGGTACATTACTAATAAATCCTACAATTATCATGGCGATATTTAAGAAACAATGCTTTTAATTACCGAAAATATATTTCGATAAAGAGAAAAGTAGGGGAAAATCAAGAGTTAGAACCTTAATCCGAATTTTTCGTGCGTCCCCTAATTACCCCCCTGTAACGATATGTACCCGAGTTTGTTCAGTAAGAACAAATGTTCGACTGGCGTAAGTTGACTTGCATTCGGACGTATAGGTACGGTTTATAACAAAAATTTCCAATTTTTCGCCCAAACTTAAGGAGATTTTAATTTCCGTAGTTGGTAACACTGCGCGCAAGCCCGTCCAATTGATGTCAACAATTAGGTATCCATCCGATGTATCTACCTGACAAGTCTTAAGGAGGTCTCTCTACAACGAATGAAGCTCCAGGGAAAAGTAATAAAAAAAATTCGAAAATTCTCGAATTTTTGACTGGAGTGAAATTTGAGAGGGAAATTCGACACACAGAAGAAAAAGGAACTAAAATGATAAACTATAAACCAACCATATTTGGCAAAAAAATATATATACCGATATCTTAATTAGTGACCATACAAGAGCGGATTAAAAAATTGACACACCCGTATGTGCCACTGTGGCCACCTGGATCCGAAAGGGTTACGAGTGTACATTTAATTACATTTTTTTGAATACTAACTTGTGTTGTTGTAGTAATTATAGTCTTGACTAATAATAATATCGTTGTTGTAAACAATCACAATCTCTCTTTTTACATCTTAGTTCCAATACTGATGCTGAGAAATGCAGGGTGTTTCAAAATGAATATCGGGGAATTAAGTCTTCGTAGTACTTATTACATTTTATCTACAATTATAAACGATACATAAAATAAAAGAACACCTCAAATAGTTTTTGCTTCAAGTGTTCGATGTGAGCTTCATTCGTCACATGCCACACATTGAGTCAATAGGTGAGAAAGGCCCATAAACTTTCCGCCATATGGCACAAAACATTCAATTCACCCAGACGTTTGCACTGTAAATACAGATTCAGTCTTTGCAAAGTTAAAACACACAAAGCTTTCTGGTCTCTAGTCTCCATCTTTGCTACTTGCTCTTTCTAACGGCAGACAGAGGAAATAATGCATGGCATGCGTGTGTACAAAACTGTTTGAGTTGCTCTTTTATTTGATAACACTTATAATTGTAAGTTAATTGTAATAGATACTACAAGTTTCAAAACCCTAATATTCATTTTGAAACACCCTACATTACTTCAAATTATGTCATCCTATATTCATATCTTGTATGTACACTCATGTCCAAGATTATTGTCGCATGTCTATAAATATGTTGTTGTAGGAATATAATTTGATAACGAATCCGCCTAGTATTTCTTATAATGTTAGTATGTGTATAATCGGCAAAGACATGTATGCGGTAAATTTCATGTCAAAACAGCAGTAAATAAGAACAATAAAACGAAAATAAACTTTCTTGTCCATTTAGAAACAGTTTCTTTTACTCTTTCTCATTTTCGTATTTATAATTCTTTTCCTTTGAAATTTACCACAAATATACATTTTCCGATTATACACACAGCATCAGTATTAAAAGTACCCTGCAAAATCATTATCAAATTATATTCTTAAAGGAGACAGTTATAGATATGCGACAATCATTGTGGACATGAGTGTACATATCATCGGGCCGGCCCTAGGCAATTTGTCGCCCGCGCAATGACGTAATTTGCCGCCTAAATCTTTCTCCAGAAAGAACAAATCTTAAAAGTCGCGATTTTAAGTATGCTACTCCAGCATGAACAACGAAAGGGAGGGAAACTACACTCGCACTCAAAAGGTTTAAATACTTAATACAAATACAATATTGTTGTGTCTGTATTTTTCTTTAAATATTAATCTTTTATGTTATTGAAAGATAAAGCAAATACATCTGAAAGATGATAATCCTTTTTATAGAATTCAATATCGAGTTTCAATCTCAACATATCAGTTTGCAATTATAGTGCAACTAGCTCTTTTATCTTTATTTCTTGATTTTCCTTCTACATCTGTTATTTTTTTAAAGTGTTTCCACCTTCCATGATAATGATCTTATTTGCGACAAAGACAAGAGAAGCTTTCGTATCAGAACTTTGATAACTAACCAAAGGGGACATGCATTCGAGAATTGAGTTCCTGTATTTGACAACAATCAAGCAATTTATTCTGGGATTTATTTTACCATTTGCTTTAGCACTGATCATGTGACTTAAACTAATGCGACCTAAACATAATTTATGAATGTAGTATTCAAGTAGAAGGTCAGCTTAGTCAGTGGTGCCCACCCCCTCATGTCCATGACGCACCCCCCGTCAATTGTCTATCCGTAGGTGTTCTTCCATGAAAAAAAAAATCTTTTCGATTAATTTTTACACACCCTCAAGCATATTTATATAGATTTTTAACCCCCCAAATATTTCAATGATGCAATTTGCGTCATAGCCCCCCCTCCCTTGTGGGCACCTCTGGCTTAGTAAATTTAGCTACCATGATCATGAAGTCTATCTTCAACAAGAAATATTTATTTTAAATAAAATACTTATGACAGATATTGCAGAACAGTGCAAATGCACGTGTTGCACATATGGTAGAGCCAGCAATGCATATCATATATCTAGTCGACAAATTATTTATATATGATATTCAGAAAAATGTTAGTAAATTAGTATTAGTTTTTACCTTTAGACAAGTTATTTGCATTTTATACTGTTCGTGATATTATTTTCGTTCTTATTAAAGGCCTACTTTCACGAATAAAACAAATGTTCATTTATACTTTTATTTCTTCGTTGATATTGGTGAAACAGTACAGAAACCCGGATTATTAGTAGGTACGCTACTCATATAAATTGTAAAATATTTGTACCGTATCAGTATCTAGTGTTTAATTTATGTTGCATTTTATGGTAATTCCACCTACATAAAAATACTTCAGACTTAAATGACGTAAGATACATTACAAATGACTATTTGAAAAAAAACGAAATTTAGAAAAAAAACGAGAGGCAATGTTTTTTTTCTAAAAAAAACGTACATTTCAGAAAAAATACGAACGTTTTTTTTTTCTATTTACAACACTAAGTGTACAGTACAAACTTTGTCTCTTTTTCTCATAACTTTGGTGATTGCATTTGATTCCCTTGTATTTAAGCAAGAATGTGTTTCGTTATCTAGTTTTGGCCAATCGGAAGCAATCTAAATAAACTATAATAATTTATGTTAGATATATTACATCCGAAAGCAACTTTCCCAAAATTTATTTGATTTTCAGTTTCATCATATACCGTCTCCTTTCAGCAAAGAGGTTGTATGAGACGTGGACCTACAGCTTAACATGAAATCTAAACTACATGAGCTCGTGCCGGGAATCGAAGCCGGGTCTCCAACGCCAAAGGCGTGTGTACTAACCGCTTAGCCACGAGGGAGCTGCACAACATTTATTAAATTGGCAAAACTTCATGTGGAGATATAAAGAAATACTCTTTCCGAGGAAAACTTTTTTCTTTCTTTCTTCGTAATAAAGATGTATAGGAAGAACTTTTTAAGGACTATGCTATATCACAGGGAACCTACACATGCCTGTTATTTTGCTCTTAGTAATGTACCAAGAAACATCGTAAGTGACAATTTATCATGTGTAAATTTAGATCTTGATACACTGAAATCTAAAACTGTCGGAATTGACGTAAAGTCATTCAATTTGTTCAGAGAAATGTAAGCACGGATATAAACTGATACAAAATTGCAACCCAAAACAGTTCGATTGATCGAAACTAGATAATGAAAGAAATTCTTGCTTAAAACGCGTGACAATTGCATAAAGTTTGTATGAGTTATATGTTTATAATAGCTGCACATCAATCAATATAAGCTCTGAAAATAGCTTCGGATAGAGATCTTAGATATAAAATAGTTCAAAATGACCAAAAGAAGACTGATTCTCCTGTGCACTGAACGCGCCAATTGGCCAAATATTTCTCTGTAATATCTAATAAGAACTGCTCTATAAATTAAATATATTCTTTTAAATGACTATCCACCGAAAAGAATTAAAAAGACAAACTTCCATTCATCTGAAAGTTTTATTTTTTTCTGTTGGTAGTAACGTACGTAAAGTTTTTATTTTTTAAGTTTAGATATTTTTGCAGGTATAATGATAATAATAATCCTATGAATAGCCGCGTCTGACGTGCTGGAACAGGAATTTTCCATTGGGCTACCTACATCTTTGGTGCACGGGGTGCTGGGTTCGATTCCCAGTTCGAGAGGCTTCGAAAATTTGGACTCATTAAGTCGGTTCGGAATCCATCTGAACTGTACGTCCACGTCCCGTATCTTCTACGCTGAACGAAAAGTAAACTTTAATTTAACTAGTGTGGAAAAAGAAAATGCAGCCGAGAAGCTTGTCTTGAGACGTTATAATTACTATTCATATAGTAGACGTGACAAATTAATAGATCCGAAATTGAATTTTTAGTCTATCCTCCCGTTCAGCAACAAGTCTATATGAGCCGTGGGTCTATAGCTTAACGTGGAATCCGAACCACGAGCTCTCACCAGAAGTCGAACCTGGGTCTCCTACGCCAAAGGCGCGTACGCTATCCACATAGGCACGAGCACGCTTCAGATCCGAAATGGAAAGCACTACGTACTTACGAGTACTCGAACACATTTATTAATCATTAGTACAATACGGCCTGATAGTTACAGAGAATTTCAGCTAAGTGTACACTTCTTGTTTCGAGGCAGGGGTTTTTCATTTTTTTTTTCTCAAAAATAGTTCATTAAGACGCTTATGTTTGAGAATAATCTTCTCAAATAAAGTCTAGTTCCTTAATTATTTCAAAGAAACCATGACAATCTGTTAGATTTATTATGCAAACCTAAAACTGGAGTTTCTCGTATAGCCTCGATGCTAAAAGTAACGTTAAACTCAAATCAAATTAACTAAAACTGGAGCTGCAATCTTCAAAGTGCTATGAACAACCAGGTGTCTTTAAGAACATTAATCATGTTTCAAGCAGCATAAAATGTTAGGGACAAATTTGAAGTATATGAGGTTTCACGTCTTGGAAATTATATTCGATGAAATTTATAGGAACAGTGAAAACTTTCTGAAATATATCTCCTACATGAATTAATACTTTATATTTTGGCTTTTAAGATTTTTTCAACATTATTTAATATAGGCCTGTGAGAAAACAGCTTTAGGCATATGAGCATGTTTTAATTTTGTCAATGGCAGTACAGGGTGAACTTACGGATATTTGCATAGATCAGATTTCAAGCAGCATAAAATGTTAGGGACAAATTTGAAGTATATGAGGTTTCACATCTTGAAAATTATATTCGATGAAATTTATAGGAACAGTAAAAATATTGGCGAGATATATCTCGTGCATAAATTAATACTTTATAATTTAGCTTTTGATATTATTTTTTGACTATTATTTAATATAGGCCTATAATGTCACGTTATGGTTCTATTAAGAAAGAGCTCCAGATATTAAAGTATTATAAGAATGTTTAATTTTGTCAATACCAGAACTTTAAATGTTTTATTTGAGTTGAATAATATCATTTTTGAAATGTTTTGACACATTTAAGGAAATTCCTTCCACTAAGAAGCGATTCATTAAAAACAAAATAAACAACACAGGTGTGTCCAATTAAAAGTTGACGTTGTTGAATGTAAACTACCCTCAGCCAATCAGGTACGACTTTCACTTCTTTTGACCTAATGTCCAGCTGGTTTGACCCAGGTGTGTCACTTGTCATTTAGTGTTGTAAATTCGAGAGAGGACCATTAGCAGTAAAATTTTAGCGGAGATAAGTGCTGAGGCTATGGATTCATCTAGTGAATGCGAGGTATTGATCGTTTGTTATCTTAGACTGCACTACTATTTCGTTGCATAGTTATTAATTTTTAAATTTCTATTGATAGAGTGAACATTCGATCTATCTTTAGTATACTTACGTTTTACTTAAGGCAAGGCGGGGTTCTCGTAGCAATGAATGGTAATTTTATTTTGTTATTGACAGCAGTACTTCGCGTTTTGTGGTTTTTGTGGAGGGTTAGATTGTTATTGTGTAGCTTTTTAAGGTAACTGCATTAAAATGCATTAAAATTGCAAATGCATTAAAATTGGTAACTTACTTCGCCGTTTTTTCTTTCTTTTTTTTTTTTCAATTTCTTAGAATAATTTTAGAAGTAATCCATTGGTAACCAATTTGTAAAGGGGTTAGTTCGACGTCTTTTGTAGCCATGGAGAAAATTCATGTTCACGTACATCAGGTGTAGTCCTTGAAAGGATCAATTTGATTTCTATTCGTCTCATTATTAGTCTGCTTGTGTCCAAGTGTAGGTCGAAAGCCTTTTTCGATTTGAAGTTTTAGTGCTTTTTAATATTTAGTTATTACAGGGGGGAATGCCTATTCTCTAGAATAGTTTTGCAATTGTTTCAATTTTAAGTAAATATAGGAAGTTTCGTATTCTGGTTGGTTTGAGTATTGAAGGTTAACTTTTAATATATTAATTACGTTTCGAGGGATTTTTTTTTTTCAGTGTGAGTTTAAATGGTGGCGTATTAGGGACAATCCTCGAATATCGTATTTGGTAAGTTGCGTTTCATTCCCTCTCTACCTACCCTCAGGTTACGCTTATCGTGATTTCTGAACACCATTCCCAAACGTCTTTTGGAACAGCGTACGGTTGGGGGTATTCAGAAGTAAAAATTACTAACTTGGAGTACCAAGAATATTTTTCTCATTACCTTTACATGAAATGCATTTTTTACGATTGCCTTATTTCCTGATTGGCAGTTTATTTTTCTGATGAAAGTGTTTTCCCGGGGAAAACTTTATCGCTTTTTTTTAAAATGAAAGTCTACACAAGGCCGCTTTGCCGGACAGCGAAATTTCGCGGCCTTCTATTCACTAGTTCGAAGGTTCCGGACAGAAAATTAAATCACGGACGTATGACTGTCTAAGGTGGATTTGTAGTATGTTTACAGGTGGATTATAGACGTTTCGTGCTAAATCTTGCACTATACTGTTCTTTGTAACATTTATTTTGTGGTAGAAGCGTGGTGGTCAAGATTCTACATGAAACAGTTATAATAGTAAATTGTTATTTTACAGATCTTGCTTGAGAGGGAGTTCCCGGAAGTCCCCCTTCCCCTATATGCGCCGTCTTCATTTTCTGTGTATATTTTCGTGTGCGTATTTCTTATGGTTTTATCATTTCATAACCATTAAATTAGAACATAATGATGTTTTCCTCTTGTTAGGCCAATGGGAAAAGGTAATATTATTGTGATTTCAAAATACAATACAATACGTATATGCCATTTGTTAGTGCAAGTGTAGAGCTGGTTTTCGAGTAGGCCCTATGTTTCCAATTAGTTAATATGGAGGAATATTTGGCCGGTTACAGGAAATTATGTATTGAACTTTTTTATTTTCGACCAACGAGGATGATTATTTGTTGCCGTTTCGAGCTGGTAAATAAAGGAAACGAGTGTTGTTTTCCATTTATGGATGAATTTTCACTATTGTATGTCAATATTAGTATTCTAAGTCTATATCAACTAGAGTACCTCATCATTATATCAAGCCTATTACAATGGGTATTAACTTTTGTCACATTTGTTGACACTAATTCAAATTTGAGATCGGGGGTGGATGCTTTTCTGGGATAAGGCAGAATGTTTTTCGTTTTTTTTTTTCTTTTCTTTTTTCAAACTGGTGATGTGAAGTACTGAGCAAAGATAAACTGCCAGAAACACCGTTAGGACTAATGACGATTATGGTCGTTCATTTTCGTTTCATATCTCCTCAGGGATTTGGTAAAAGGACAGACATGCATATGCATATGATATTTCGCTCATAATAATGTATGATCATATGTAACGAAGTACACTTTCTTCAAGAAGGCCAGAGGAAATTGTATATATTTTAGAATTCTTATACTGGTGGAACTGATGCAAAATCATCCAATTTATATTCATGGAAGTACGTTCGTGCGTATGGATTGCTTGAAAAGTGCAGCTCGCAACGTGAACAAATACTTGCTTCCGATTTGTCAAGGCTGGGTGGCTTCAACGAATACTTACTCTTAATTAGGCAAATATTTCTCCGCATTGTTTAATCAGGAATATTCTCTCAAGTCAATTTGGTATAGGCATTCGAGTTTATTTTTTAGATTCAAGTTTTTTTTTCGTTTTTTTTTTCGATTCCAATGTCTTTGACGAAATCTTTGTTATGTTTTCTAATTATTGCTCATGGATTGAGTGAAATGAGAGAGGGAAGTCACACGGATTGGATGTTGCTGAAAGTGAATTGGACAACGGGATCCATGGGTTCAGGCTACCCCCCTCCCCAAGCTTACTAGCTCAATATACGTTTGTACTATTTCTCAATAAAGCTGTGTTTGTTTAACGGGAAAATGATTGGTGAAAATTTGATCTTACAGTTCATCTCATAAAAACAATCTAGTTCTATGATATTTTTTCTGAAAATGTAGTAGCAGTATTTTACAATTACTTACCGTCTTTTCTAGTACATAATAATTCCCGTTCAATTCTACATATATGCAGTGGTTGACGATATTGCATTCCTCCCAAAGCAAAAACTGTGGATTCATGCCTGAATTGGACACTCATTTGTAGTGGCATTTGCTAGAGGAAGGTGTTGATTACTGGTAGGATTGGTCGGGAAGATGCTTTTTCTTTTTTTTCTTTTTTTTTAATTCGATATTTTAAGACTTCACGATAAGTTATCGTTTACATCTGTATTTGTTTTAAATTTAACGAAAAGGAGTCAACTCGGGTATATTATTATTATTATTATTGTTATTGTTATTATTAAGGATTTTGGGCATTTCATCCGATCCCTTAATATTATATATTTGTAGTTTTATGTACTTATCTGTAAGTCCTCTCTTACGCATCGACTTCAAGTTGTTTTGGATACATGACCTAGCCTCTTGGTTTTGAACCTTATTAATTTTACTTTCAGACATTGATTATTACCTTTTACCCTCTAACAGGTTTTGGGGTTGTGCAGAATTTTTCCGGATGCTAGTCATTTTGTCTGCTTGTTAAGGTGAATTCTGCATTTGTTGTGTTCAAGGTCATGAACTTAGGCGGTGGGATTGGGGCGTTCCAGGCATGTTTAAATTAAACTTGTTACGTATATTTATTTTTACTATTTTCGCTCTTACACCTCGGAATTTCAGGATGAACTGCATCAGTGGATGCCAGGAAATACCTCGCGGCAAAGTAGTGTGTCACACAGTCTTATGGGATGTCGCGAAATTTGAAATTGCTTATATAGATCATAGGGAATTTCATATTTAATTGAAATATTCTTGAGGGAAGCTGGCGGTGAAAATTTCCAGTGGCAGGGGCAGTCTTCTGTATTTACTTTGGGTGTTTCAGACATTTAATCCCGTATTCTTTCAGGACAATTATGATTTTTGTACGATAAATGTTTGTTTTTCCATACTTTTTTCCTCGTGTGAGGTTTAACACCGAACATCTTTGCGTAGAATAGAATAGAATACTTTATTAGTCATTAGACAACATAGTTGCAATAGACTTCGTCCAGAATAGTATTTAAATTGTAAAAGTTATTGAAATGTAACAAAAACAGAAACTATAGCTATTACTAATTGACAGTTAATAACTAATTGAAACTATTACTAACAGTTATAACACAATTTGCATTCTTCATATTTACATACTTCATATTTACATATATACTTCATAATTACTTCATAGAAGTATTACTACATACTACGTAAACCACTCTTATTTTGTTAATAATCTATATTAGTGGTAATAATGTCAAGCAAATGTGTCACAATCTCGTAGGTGTTTGGTAAACTGTGTTGTTAGTCGGAGAAGGTCGTAATCATATTGTTTTGAATTGAGAGAAATTTTGGCCAGTATACGGTAATTCTGAGCATTTGTTAGGTTGAATGATTCTGTACATGTACTTTAATACACGTGCTCTGGCATGCGTCAGTAAATTTTGAGATCATTTGTGACATTTGGGGAAATAATTTGCGTAATTGCAATGGTGAGAAACATGGATTCGACGTCTTTTGGGTAGTTTTATCTTCATTGCTTTGAGTGCCTACTGTAGTTTCCTCAAGCAAGTTACTTGAAATTTAATTTTTAAAGATGGGTTTTCGAAGTTTTTACAGTTGGGGCTTCCCTCAACCACCGTAGTCTGAACCCTTCTCTCCTGTCAAAAATGCCATGTGTCCCTAATAGAAAGACTTTCATTATGATAAACTATGTTCCATTTGTTGATCTCTAATGGAAATATCTCATTACTTCAGGTGATCTACATTGTACGCACTGACTACACCTTTCAATGTTATTAGCTGGTGTTGTTAATTATAAATTATGGTAAGTCAGATCATCATCATCAATGGTTTCTAAATATGATTTAGTTTCGGCCAATAACTTCTACAAATAAATATACTATCATAAATGAATCTTACAATATAAAAAATGTTTATTCACTTAAGTGTACAGTACAAGCTTTGTCTCTTTTTCTCATGACTTTGGTAATTGCACTTGATTCTCTCGTACTTTAAGCAAGAATGTGTTTCGTTATCTAGGTTCAGCAACGAGTCTATATGAGACGTGGGCCTATAGGTTAACGTGGAATCCGAACCAGAAGTCGAACCTGGGTCTCCTACGCCAAAGGCACGTACGCTATCCACATAGGTACGAGCACGCTTCAGATCCGAAATTGAAAGCACTACGTACTTACGAGTACTCGAACACATTTATTAATCATTAGTACAATACGGCCTGATAGTTACAGAGAATTTCAGCTAAGTGTACACTTCTTGTTTCGAGGCAGGGGTTTTTCATTTTTTTTCTCATAAATAGTTCATTAAGACGCTTATGTTTGAGAATAATCTTCTCAAGTAAAGTCTAGTTCATTAATTATTCCAAAGAAACCATGACAATCTGTTAGGTTTATTATGCAAACCTAAAACTGGAGTTTCTCGTATAGCCTCGATGCTAAAAGAGACGTTAAACTCAAATCAAATTAACTAAAATTGGAGCTGCAATCTTCAAAGTGCTATGAGCAGCCAGGTGTCTTTAAGAACATTAAATTAACACGAACAATTTACGAATATTATCAGCATAAATCATGTTTCAAGCAGTATAAAATGTTAGGGACAAATTTGAAGTATATGAGGTTCCACGTCGTGGAAATTATATTTGATGAAATTTATAGGAACAGTGAAAACTTCGTGAAATATATATGTAATTTGACTTTTAATATTTTTTCAACATTATTTACTATAGGCCTGTAAGAAAACAGCTTTAGGCATATAAGCATGTTTTAATTTTGTCAATGGCAGTACATGGTGAACTTACGCATATTATTAGCATAAATCAGATTTCAAGCAGCATAAAATGTTAGGGACAAATTTGAAGTATATGAGGTTTCACATCTTGAAAATTATATTCGATGAAATTTATAAGAATAGTAAAAATTTTGGCGTAAATAAATTAATACTTTATAATTTTAGCTTTAAATATTATTTTTTCACTATTATTTAATATAGGCCTATAATGTCACATTATGGGTCTATTAAGAAAGAGCTCCAGATATTAGAGTATTATAAGTATGTTTAATTTTGTCAATACAAGACCTTTAAATGTTTTATTTGAATTGAATAATAGCATTTTCTAAATGTTTTGACACATTTAAGGAAATTCCTTCCACTTAGAAGCGATTCATTAAAGCACAAAATAAACAACACAGGTGTGTCCAATTAAAAGTTGACGTTGTTGAATGTAAACTACCCTCAGCCAATCAGGTACGACTTTCACTTCTTTTGACCTAATGTCCAGCTGGTTTGACCCAGGTGTGTCACTTGTCATTTAGTGTTGTGAATTCGAGAGAGGGCCATTAGCAGTAAAGTTTTAGGGAGATAAGTGCTGAGGCTATGGATTCATCTAGTGAATGCGAGGTATTGATCATTTCTTAGGCTGCACTACTATTTCGATGCATAGTTATTAGTTTTTAAGTTTCTATTGATAGAGTAAACATTCGATCTATCTTTAGTATACTTACGTTTTACTTAAGGCGAGGCAAGGTTCTCTCAGCAATGGATGGTAATTTTATTTTGTTATTGGTTGCAGTACTTCGTGTTTTGTGTTTTTTGTGGTGGGTTAATTGTTATTGTGCAGCTTTCTTATAGTGTTTGCATTAATTTTACTTGCTTCACAGTTTCTTTTTTTAATTTCTTAGGATAATTTTATCGGTAATCCATTGGTAACCGATTTGTAAAGGGGTTAGTACAACGTCGTTTGTAGCCATGGAGAAAATTCATGTTCACGTGCATCAGGTGTAGTCCTTGACAGAATTATTTCTTTTTGAAAGGATCAATTTGATTTCTATTCATCTCATTATTAGTCTGCCTGTGTCCAAGTGTAGGTCGAAAGGTTTTTTCGATTCGAAGTTTTAATGCTTTTTAATATTTAGTTATTACAGGAGGGAATGCCTATTCTCTAGAATAGTTTTGCAATTGTTTCAGTTTTAAGGAAATATAGGGAATTTTGTTGGTTTGAGTATTGAAGGTTAATTTTTAATATATTAATTGCGTTTCGAGGGATTTTTTTCTCAATGTGGGTGTAAATGGTGACGTGTTGAGGATAATACTCGAATATCGTATTTGTAAGTTGTGTTTCTTTCCCTCTCTACCTACCCTCAGGTTACGCTTATCGTGATTTCTGAACACCATTCCCAAACACCTTTTGGAACGGCATAGGGGTGGGGGTATTCAGGAGTAAAAATTCTTGACTTGAAATACCAAAAGTATTTTACTCATTACCTTTACGTGAAATGCATTTTATGCGATTGCTTTATTTTCTGATTGGCAGTTCATTTTTATGATGAAAATATTTTCCCGGGGAAAACTTTATCGCTTTTTTTAAAATGAAAGTCTACAGCAGGCCGCTTGCCCGGATTGAGCGAAATTTCGCGGCCTTCCATTGACTAATGCGAAGGTTTCGGACACAAACTTAAATCCCGGACGTATGGCTGTCTGAGGTGGATTTGTATTGTGTTTACTGGTGGATTATAGACGTTTCGTGCACTATACTCTTCTTTGTAACATTTATTTTTACGGTAGAAACGATGCTGATCAATATTTCACATAGTAGTTATAATAGTAAATGGTTTAAACCCCGAAAGTCCCCCTGTGTGCGCCGTATTTATTTTGTGTAAGATGTTTTCGTGTGCATATTTCTGATGGTTTTGTCATTTCATAACCGTTAAATGAGAGATTCATGATGTTTTCCAAGTGTTAGGCCAGTGGGAAAAGGTAATATTATTGTGAGTTCAAAATATAATACAATATATGCATGCCATTTGTTAGTGCAAGCGTGAAGCTGGTTGTAGAGGATGTTTCCGATTAATTGGGTTTAATATGTAGGAATATTTGACCGGCTAGGGGTAATAATTTATTGAACTTTTCCATTTTGAAGCAATCAGTATGATTGTTTGTTGCCGTTTCGAGGTGGTAAATAAGAAAAAACGAGTGCTGTCATTCATGGTCGCCCGGAGGAAATTTTCTATAAATGGCTCAAATCTCTGGTTGCTATGTTTATGTTTTCTAATTATTGTTTATGGATTGAGTGAAATGTGAGAGAGGTCACACGGATTGGATGTTGCTGAAAGTGAATTGGACAAGGGGGTCCATTGGGTTCGGGCTACCCCCCTCCCCAGCCTTACTAGCTCAATATACATTTGTACTATTTCCCAATATACTATTTCCTGGGTTTGTTTGACGGGGAAATGATTGGTGAAAATTTGATCTTACATCTCATAAAGACAATCTAGTTCTATATATTTTTTTTTTCTTAAAATGTAGTAGCAGTTACATAGATGCATGCCTGGTTGACGATATTGGACTCCTCCCAAAGAAAAAAATTGGACATTTGTAGTGGCATTTGCTAGGGGAAGGTGTTGATTTCTGTTCTTAATCTTACAGGGCGTTATAAGTAAGATCATGCTATGGATGTCTTTAGGATTGTTTGTTCTGTAAAAGTAATGTTTCAGTGAACAGTTTCTGGGTGGTTTTCCACTGAATATCCTTATTCCATCGATAACCAGAGACTTTTCTGGTAGGATGGATAGAATTTTTTTTTTTAATTCAATATTTTAAGACTTCTGCATAAGTTATTATTTACATCTGTATTTTTTTTTAAATTTAACGAAAAGGAGTCAACTCGAGTGGTTGTAGTCGTTGTGAACCCAAGTTCTGCTTGGCTGCAAATGATGTTACAACAAGTTTTATCTGTTCCCAGTTTCTTTTCTCTCTTTTATTATTATTATTATTATTATTATTATTATTATTATTATTATTATTATTATTATTATTATTATTATTATTAAGGATTTTGGCCATTTCGTCCAATCCCTCCATATTATCCATTTGTAGTTTTATGTACTTATCTGTAAGTGCTCTGTTACGTATTGACATAAAGTTGTTTTGGATACATGACCTAGCCTCTTCGTTTTGTAACTTATTAATTTTTCTTTCAGACATTGATTATTATCTTTTACCCTCTAACAGGTGTTGGGGTTGTGCAGAATTTTTCCGGATGACTCATGCTGGTCTTTTTGTCTGCTTGGTTCTGCATTTGTTGTGTTCAAGGTCATGACCTTAGGCGGTGGGATGGGGTGTTCCAGGCATGTTTAAATTAAACATAAACATGTTACGTATTTTTATTTTTACCTCTTTCGTTCTTACACCTGGGAATTTTACGATGAACTGCATCAGTGGATGCCAGGGATACGTTGCCGCAAAGTAGTGTGTCACACAGTCTTATGGAATGTGTCGCAAAATTTTAAAATGCTTATATATATCATAGGGGATTTTTTATTTAATTGAAATATTCTTAAGGGAAGCTACCGGTGAAAGCTTCCAGTGGTAGAGGCAGTCTTCAGTATTTACTTTGGGTGTTTCAGACATTTAATCCCGTATTCTTTCAGGACAATTATGATTTTTGTACGATAAATGTTTGTTTTTCCATACTTTTTTCCTCATGTGAGGTTTAATACCGAACATCTTTGCGTAAACCACTCTCTTATTTTGTTAATAATCTATATTGGTGGTAATAATGTCAAGCAAATGTGTCACAATGTCGTGGGTATTGGATAAACTGTTGTTATTCGGAGAAGGTCGTAATCATATTGTTTTGAATTGAGAGGAATTTTAGCCAGTATACGGTAATTCTGAGTATTTGTTAGGTTGATTGATTCTGTACACGTACTTTAATACACGTGCTCTGGCATTCAACAGTAAATTTTGAGATCATTTATGACATTTGGGGAAATAATGTGCGTAATTGCAATGGTGAGAAACATTGATTCGACGTCTTTTGGGTAGTTTTATCTTCATTGCTTTGAGTGCCTACTGTAGTTTCCTCAAGCAAGTTACTTGAAATTTCATTTTTAAAGATTGGTTAGAGCAGGGGTTTTGAAACTTTTTACAGTTGGGGCTTCCCTCAACCGACAAGGTCTGAACTCTTCTCTCCTGTCAAAAATGCCATGTGCCCCTAAAAGAAAGACTATCATTATGATAAACTATACTTATTTTGTTGATCAGTAATGGAAATATCATTAACCTTTTAATGTTATTAGCTGGTGTTAATAATTATAAATTGTGGTAAGTCAGACATTTATGTTAAGATTTATAAAATACGAGCAGAGAGAGAATATACATAACAAAAACTGACACATTTAAATGTTGTATTACTAAGGAGGAAGGATGCAGACGTAAGTATGCGTGTTGCGTTATAAATATGCTCCTTTGTAGGATCTTCTTTTAAAACTCCTCGTGCCTCCCCTTACAAGCTTTGCCCCCCAGGGTGGCGCGCCGCACACTTTGAAAACCTCTGTGTTAGAGCCAAGTATATGACTTTGTATATGCCGTTGTGAATTTTTGAGAGGCTACTTCCTTGTTATTTTGGAAATAGTACTATTGGAGTACGCGGGATCGGAAATGATCTAGGTTGTTTTGTTGTCAGAAAGACAGTATTTTTCTATGTTGTTGTGTATTATTTCTGATCTCTTGGTTAGTTGATTCATTTTTCCATTGGTGGTATCAGACGAAGATTTCTGATTAATAATATTAATATTTCATTTGTGTTATTACTATTGTACAAGTTTCACTAATCTCATGGTATACCTATCATAGTCTACTAAAATATATTGCAGTTTAAACAAAAACGGTCTTCCGTGTGAAGCTTGTGAGGGTCGCGAATGTATACGTAACACATTTCTTCGTTTTCATGGGTTCTGTATAGTGCTGACATTTTAGTCTGACATTGTGTTAATTTCATGTGTTAATGGCAAATACGACATACGCATTTTGTTGTGCAATCTTGAGCGATTTTCTTTTGTGAAAATTTGGTATGATCGTCTGGATTGATTTGCTTTTCACTATAGCGTCTCTTCCAGCAGCGAGGCTATATAAGGCGTGGACCTACAGCTTTAAGTGGGATCCGGATCACCTGAGCTCCCGGAAATTCAGCCTGGGTATAGCATACCTAATGCACGTATCCTAGCCGCTTAGCCCAGGCCAGTATTTATATATTGTTCGCCCCTTGTAGTCTAAATGACTTCCCGCTCCCGCGCAAGCTTACGTCTGAGACAGGGAAGTAAGCCCTGATTTTGCAAATATGCCAGCTCTTGTTGAGTAACAGTTTAGGTCAGCGTTTCCCAACCTTTTTCAACTTGCGGCACACTATAGGTGTAACTTGAATTCTCGCGGCACACCCATATATTAGACTATATATATATATTATTACTATTATTATTTGAAATATAAAATACCGTGGTATTTTTATGTCATTACTGATCTCCTTACAGAGAAGAAAGCTCGATCACTGATTTTCCCTCGTGGTAAATCATTATGCTTATTTTTCATTCTAATTTTAAAATAGAAAACAAATTGCAATGAAATATAGGACTCGGGTTTTTAAAAATCCACTTTCTCTTTCGAAAACTGTATCTAACCTTTAACTAAAAGGGAAGATCACTAAATAACGAATAAATAAACAAAACTCCTATACTTTTAAAACACAAATGTAGGTAATTTGTATGCATATTTGCTTTGTTGAATTTATTGAATGATATATTAAAATTTCAAGTTACGAAATAGTCTGCAACAATAAAGAAGCAATGATGGTCATGACAATGATAAACACGTTTTCCAGCATTAAAAATGTACAGAAAAGTAACACAGTATGAAACTTAAAATTGTAGATTTATAGTAGAGGTTCATAGTAATGTGAAATACAAATATACATTTTCCCTTGCATTTGATTTCTATAGAATTAATAATTTTTTTTCGATTTCCTCGCGGCACACTAGCGGCCCATTCGCGGCACACCAGTGTGCCGCGGCACACCGGTTGGGAAACGCTGGTTTAGGTATTGCAAGTTACAGGTGTTACAACGTAATTTTAAATGGTCTAATTCTCTCAATGATGATTATTATGTGGTGTTAGATAGATGAATCGTAATAGATAGAAATATGAAATTCTGTATGTTTTAAAGCTCTCAGAAAAATTATCCAAATAACTTTGTTTCATCTCCGTAGGTCGCATCTAAGCTGAGATATGGGCGTGCAAATTCCTTATTACAATAACATGGGGGAATTTTGTAAATAATCGAAAACGACCAGTATTAAAGTTGAATACATAGTTTTTGAGGTTGCTACTAGAATAGTGACAATTCTAATCCAATTCAACTTCAATGTCATACTCCCACTCCCCAGGGAGAGGGCGGGATTTACAAAAAAAAATCGTAAAAGATCGATAAATATTAGTGCTGAATTCATAGTTTTTGAGATAGCTGTTAACTTGTCATACAGGATCAGTTTTCATGCTGTTAAAGTTCACTCACACCTGGGGTGGGAGAGGATGACTGCTTAGAAACAATCAGATAAGCTAGCTAATTAAATAGAACCACTGTAAATAGAACAAATTAAGCACATTGATATGTTTTCTCCTGCTTGCGCGGGACACTGCGCTTGCGGGTTGCTACTTTTAAATATTACTTTATTGTGAATCTGTTAAAATGTCCAAACATTTAGCACTCCCTAAACTCTGCTTCCCTGTGCTCGAGCGCATAATAACACTTACCTAAATGCGGGTTTGGGTTAGCAGTGAGGGAGCTTATCAGCTGGATTTTTTTTTTCTTTTTTAAATAATGGAGCAATCAGATGGTTAGATCGTTGAATGAAGGTGGCTTGTTTACTTGAGTTCTCTGATATCTTCAGTTAATCTCTGTTCCCTCTTACGGATATCGTTCTTCGTGAGCCGCTGTTTCTATTGCTGACTGCAGAGCTCACTCCTGACTAAGTGGTTAGCGTACACGTTTTTAATGCTCCTGTGATTCAGTTTCAAGTTATACTTCCGCGCTGTTGAGGGAGGGGCGCTGAGCTATCAGTCAAGTAATTTACAGCAGAATAATAAATTTTTCGTCTGGGTCACACTACTTCAGATATTCTTCGAAAAGTTATAGTTCTTTCACAATTTTCCTTATTGTCGTTTAGGACATTTGGGCTGAGCGACATTACTCCATTTAGTAGGCCTATTGGTGAAATTCAAAGAGGCTACTAGCAAGTGCTCCAGTTTCTTTGTAAATTTGGGGGGGAGGCATTAAGATGCAGAAGGTATATATATATAATGAGAATTTTAAGACAAATTGCATCCAAATTATGCCAAGTATTGTATATTCATAAGTACAATAGGGGCCCACATGAGATTTGGGGGGCCCGGGCCTCACAGGATCGGCGCCCTTGGGCATCAGAGCTAGTTATTGAAAAGATACAGTTCTTTTACGATTTGCATACAAATATTACTTCCGGATGTATAGTATAAAACTACTCTCTCTCTCTCTCTCTCTATATATATATATATATATGTATATATTCGATCCACTAAAGCCACGAATGCTATCTAATCGAGTCAAGGCACTTAGTCAATTTACCGTCGTAAAGCACTTGTAACGCTTTTACACTGGTAACCCTGCACTTGCAAATCCAAAATACAGCTGTATTACTTTGTATTTAATTCTGTCGCCTTCAGGTATTTGTTCCTTTCAAACGTCTTTCCGCGCATAGTATTGAATTTTACTTCTAAATTTGCAATTGTGGTAAACCTTAACTCAGATTTTTTTTTTTTTTTTAACCATTTGCTGCAGTGTGACAAACACCTTCATTTATTAGTGATTTAAAATTCTGCACGTTTATTTCTAAAGGAAATTGCTCCCAAAACGGATATAATATGGTTTATTCTTTGAGGTAACTCCTTGAGAATGTTTCGTGGTTTAATTTAAGAAGTGAGGGGGGGAGGGACGGATTATTTTGTTTTCTGCACTACGATTGTGTAGTATTGAACGGGTATTATTCTGCACCCTAAAAGACGATAAGTAATTGTAAAACATTTCCACTTATATTTTCGGAAATAAATGATAAAACTAGATTAAGATGTTAACTAGATTAAGACTTAACATACAGATGAAGTGTAAAGTCTTCATGCTACATCAATCATTTCCCTGTTGAACAAAGAGAGTTATATGCAGAGTCGATTTGATGTATGATTAGCGTTATAGGGTATACTAAAGGCCTGACTACTATAAGAAGCGTGTTAGTCGAATTCTTTAGTATGGCTCTAATCGCGCGTCAGAACGACTCTGCATATTCAGAGAGTATACTGACTGTATGTTTAATTAGGAAGTTTTGTTGGGGTTCCGGTGCGCCGCTGATCACATTAGACTGGGCTAAGTTGTTCAAAATTATTTTATTTCTACGTAGCTCGTCCGTCAAGGGAAATGATATTTCATATAATAATGGCACTTTTGTACTGTTGAACTATGTAGCTTCAGATGATTATTTCCTCCCCCCTGCCGGTTCTTAGTCTTCTGGCTACGGGAAGGACTTATCGTTGTTACTAGGAAACTATCATTGGGGTTAGCGTAGTCAAGATTTTACTGTTTTAGCACAGTCAAGATTTTAACGTCTAGCTATAATCTTGCTACGAGTTCTTTTGATCTTTTAGTAGCCGGAAACCTTTACTGATTTTCTGTCCCTAATTCAGGACACTATTCAAGAGGAATATGTATGTATGGATAATTGATATATGTACTCTTGTTCCTGTTTCTTTGTGGTTTTTAAGCTGTATGTTTTACAGTTGTACTGAATAAGGGTGTTGCTGAATTACTAGTCTCATTCTGTTTGTTCCCATTGAGTGCATGACATTATTTAATATCGAAGGGTAGATTATGCACCATCTGTTGTTTTTAACATCTAGGAACAATTTATTGTTATTTACGTGCAAAATTTCAGCAGTGTTTTGTTTTGAATTTTCATATTAGTGATTTGCAATGGTGTTAAGCAGTTATGCTGCTTGTATTTTAATTCGTGCGTGCCAGGAATTTACTTTCTGAAATTTTGACAGTTAAATATTAAGTTAATGTTTTGAACATTCAAGAATTTCTTTTGCATTCAACCAAGATACATTTGGTTGTAAGATATATTTGGTTTGTGAAACTCCTAAGTAGTCTTTATCAAGCGCTGGTTTAACTGCATTGCTGTTCTGTATTCATGATAATGTTTAGTTATAGGTGAGCTTTGGTTTAAATATTTGACATCAGATTACGTAATTGTTATTTCTTGCAATCAATCATAGTGTCATTTATCGTTGCATGAATATCGACGTTTTAATGTAGTTTAGTCAGTGTCTTTTTCGAAAGGGTTATCTATTTTATCTGGTGTCTTTCAAATTTTCGAGGTTAAGTGTCGTGGTAGTCCCACAGGCTAAATTTAACCCTATTCAGTCAGTATACGACTGCATAAATATGTAACTTACTTTTGACTTTCATAATGCATGACCATACATAAGTGGATCTTTAATAACATATATTTGGAGTGCACGCATTAGTACTATGCTTATTATTCAAACTATGTGTTTGTCCCATTATTTTAAACTCGAAGCAAATTTCTAGATAACTTCGGAGGTCTCGTCCAAGTATCGATTTCGAAAATTCACGTAGCAACATCTATATCATGGGGAGAAGACAAACATTGGGGGGCCCAATGTTCTAGGACATAAGTTGTCTGAAAGCAGACCAGGGGCGGATCCAGGAGGGCATCGCCTCCCCCAGATGATGGAACTTTCTTATTTTATATATAAATAAAACCCATCCCAGAGTTTGGGACTCTTAAAAGTAGCTCTAAGTAGTAGTATTAAAATCCCCCCCCCCTCTCTGGAGCAGATTTAAGTTGTAAGAGGCGTAAAAATTCCTTCGTGAAACGTACAGAGAAAGTAGCTTATAGGACCGTCTGCAGATTGGGCTGGTCCGTGAAAGGCATTTTCACTGGTTTCATCGTCCTGGTGTTAGGTATGGCTAAGTCCTAAGCTTAGCCTTTATACAATTGAGTCCCTTATAGGAGAAGAAAGATACGGGTTAGGTGTCAATACTATAATATCTACTCCCAAGTCGAAAAAGAAGGTAAAATAATGAGTGAAAAATATATTAGCTAAGAGCAGCGCCTTCATTGTTGACCTGATTAATTCCCGGTCCATCTCACGTGTCTCTTCTTGCTAAAGTGGTACTTGAATGTTATTGAAACCATCACCAAACACCTTAGTGTTCCCGGAAGTTTTTGCAGTCGGTACTAAGGTTAGTCATTTTGGACTTGCCATAATGTGGTTCGCATTCCCGTTAAGCTGTAGGTTTGCGTCTCTTGTGGTCCTGGTGCTGGAGGGGACGGCCCTGGACTCTGAATCACCACCACTAACATCCAGCGTTCTAGGTATTGATCGCTGCTTTTTGCATATATTTTGACAATCCAATATCCCACCAAAGTAATATAGAAAAACCGGCTTCGTACGCGACTGGATATGGTGACGATCTACCTATACTAAATTTAGTGCCTCTGGGTTAGGGGGCACAATTTCCGGTCGCCAGGTCGCCATTGGCAGCTAGAAGTTTAGATCTGGCGATCAGTGTTCAGTAGGAATGTTTCTGCATAAACTCACAGGGCAGCGCAGTTCCTGTTCCGCACGAAAATAGTTGTCAGTGTATGAGAGAAAGCACAGAATGTGAAGTCTTCACAACGTTGTAACTCACCCCACTTTCCCACCCTCAATCGGAAAGTTGTAACTCGCTCCTGGCGCGTCAACGCGAGAGATGTAATCTTTTTCTTTGTCAGACCGAAGACTGCGTTGTGGTGGTCAATCGCCGTGTGCGTAAGTTTCCTCGGGGTTCTTCCGTTTCCTACCACTTTCTTTATACCACCATTTCATTCATTTCTCATCACCACCTTGTCCTTTAGCCTAGCCGGCATAATCGTGGGACGTAAAGCTCATAAATCTCATTTCATTTTAATTTTTCAAAGGCTGTTTGGGGGGCGGGGATCTACAATACTTTCTACGTGAGAGATATTAGCGTCCATCATTTTTGGATTGGCGAGTGCTCATGACTTTGAAATTTTGCGCCCTGCTCTAAATGGCTTTTGTCTCTTGCGAAAATGTCAGGACAGGCACGTTATATATTTCACATTACTTTACATTGGTGCGCGGGATCCTGAGTTTGATACCCTGTAAGAGCCCCTTGGAATTTGAGCGCGTTACGAAGTCCCGCCTTAAACTATAGGTCGTTGTCTCGTGGTGTTGAAAGGAATGCTATTCTCCGGTCCAACAGACAAGTCAACTGACAAAGAATAAGCAAAAATGATCATTGCATTTAATACTCATGTCCTATGAGCAGGTATGATTTAATGCCGGTGTTAACGTAGCGTTTCCTAATGTAGTATAACATTTGATCATTTTGAATTGTAAGACCGTATTTTCTAAATTAATATTGAAACCGAAAGTGGTAGTGTTTTTACGTTACGGATTTTTATTATTATGCTTTCATTTATCGTATCCTAAAGAGTGAAGGGGTTCGAATCTTCCCATAAACTTATTCGCCCCGTGCTGCTACTGTATATCGGTGGCTGCATTACAGTCCTGTTTTCTTTTTCGACATTTTGTTATTCTCTACTTGATGTTTTATGCTTATTTCTTTGGATTATCATTTAAATAGGTCTACTTATTTATTTGGATTACGTGCCTCTTTCTTATATGTGGCTTTGCACGCATGCTTTCACAATATTTTAGACCAAGTCAGTTCAAATAGTAGTTCAACAACAGAGGCGGGTCTAGAAGGTAAAAATGTGGGGGGGGGGAGAGCCATATGCCCAGATTGTGATAGGTGTATCGTGAGTTTAGTATAAACTTTCAGATATATATGTAAATAATAGCTTAAATTATTTTGGCACTCAAAAATATTGGGGGGAGGGTAGGCCCCCTGGCCTAGATCCGCTACTGTTCAAGGATGTTCATTCATTTTCTTAAATACTTGAAAATAAAAGATGTGTGCGCATATCAGGAGTTAAATTCGGAAATCGTAAAATGCATTGAGATTTTTTTCTTCACAATAAATCATATATGATTGTATAGTCTAAAGCAGATATACTACGTTCATTAAATCTAAACCTATGTTCCTAACTGTTTCGCCCTTGGAACAATATAACTCATTCTCGAGAGAAGCGGAACAAATATTCAAGTGAGTCATAGACTGTGCTTTCGGTGTAAGATTAGAAATTTAATTTAGACATCATACATAATGTATAGAATAGCTGTAATTGCCTAGTATGGAGAATTATTTGGTCATTACAAGCAAGAATTCGTTGCCGTACGCAAGGGATGGGTCCTGGGGGTCTGTACCGCTGCGAAATCAAAATTTTTCTGTGAAATAAGTATAATTTTAGGGGTAATTTTACATTTATTCCTATAATTTGACCTAATATTGAATCGAAAATCTTTGGATTCCTCCCGAAATAAGTTCATGCGTACATGCTCTGTTGACATTATCTAATTTTGAGCAATCAAAAGTGAGTATTATAGTTGTGAACTGTAATTATTGTAGCATTATATATTTATAATTACGCTAGTGTTTAAGTATCATGTCCTTTACCACATTCTACTTATGAATAATTTGGCATGAGATGTTTAGGAAATCTTTGACTACAGGACAAATTACTATTGAGGATTTTAATTTCTGATTTGTTCTGTGTAGTAGAACAATTTGAAAACATCAATGAATTATGCAGGACCCGGACATCCGCAGTAGATTCATTGCCTCTTGCAATTTCTATGAAACAGTGCCAATCACTCTACTTTATTTGAATTTCCTCATGAGCTCGCCTTTCACTTGGAACGCCCAGGTTCGGTTCCGGGTGGGACTTTAAGGCAGGTTTTCCCTCTTTTTGGGTCCGCGTCTATAGTCTTGTGATAACTATATTGATTCTGGTTTAAAGCTTTTAAAACTATGTTCATTTTAGATTAATGCTTTTAAAAGAACTTGTGTGTTTTATCTTGTTTTCTTTCATTTTTTGTTTCTATTTGTACTAATTCTATGCTTCTTCTTTTGTTTTCAGCATGTAAATTGCCCTGGAGTGTTCCTGGCTCAAAAGTATTGGGACCCGCCTCCTCGCTTCCGCATCCGTGCTACTCAGAGTTGTTCACGTCGACACAGTTCTTGCTGCTTAAACTCTCAGAAGGATAAGAAGATGGCCTCTACATCGCGACCCGGGACGCAGAGTAATCGTCGATCTGCAAGGAGTAATGGCAGGGCGAGAGTGCTACAACAGAATTTTTTCATCAACAGTTCACCAGTTCAGCCAACATCTCTTCCCCAGGGGAGAGGAATGTGCAGATCTCGAGGAGGGTACGGCGATTGTTGGGGTCCACGTTACCCTGCTGTAGCGGTTCCTGCTCGAAACTTCCCACCTAGACCTGTTTTTGTATCCCAATTTCAATCCATGCCGCCTATGTCACCTGGAGTATCAGTTGGCTTCGAACAGAGTCCAACATCCATGCAGAAATACGCTAGTTTCCATCCTCCTGCAGTTAGTCCATCACCACCTCCATTTTATGTTCCTTTTCCTCCAGCAACGAATGTTCCTCCTCCAGTGTTTCCTGTACCAGTTCCTCAACAGGGTGTTCTAGCTCCTGCACATGTTCAGATTCCAGTTATTCCTGGTGCTCCTTATCCAGGAGAATGTCTTTGCTGTCCTAGGTCTCCACCAGCTGTGGTCCCGGCATATCAAGGAGGGCTCTTGATGGTAAGTCCAGTTCCTGGCCACTCAGCAGGGATTGGGCAACAACAGCAGTGCATAACTCTGTCCGGTGGTTGTGACGACTCTTCGCCAGAAGCTGTTGGCCATGGTGATGGAAAGCAGCAGTACATGGTTCCGAAGGTTGATTCTTCACCTCAAGTTTTGGTGTCGTTGCCTGTGGGTTTCCGTCCAGATGGTTCTTACGGCCTCCTGCATCCCAGTGTATCACCGAATGTTATAGATAGACATTCCACTTTCTACGTTAATCAAGGTTTACTTCATCATATTGCTGTTCAACAAGAAATGCTGTCACGGTGCGAACTTCTCCAGCTCTCTGAAAGCAGTAGTGTTGAGTTGCAGTCAGTGGATGAGGGCCGTGAATTGAAGTGTGCAGGAGACGACGAGGATGACGATCAGGAGGATGAAGAAGACAAATAAGAAACAATGTGGTCCCTCAGATTGTAACCTATCGAGGTATTTTGACGTAGCTCATTCTTGCAATTGTCATTGTGCAAGTGGTTTTGAGTGATAAGATAATCAATTATGTTCATTAAATATCTAGTCATTTTTTTTAACTGATGTCTTATACGACAGGTATTTGTATCATGTCATCAAAGCAATTTTATTTTTATATACCTCTAGGTAACATTGGTTACATCTAGATGCGTAGTCATTACGTATTTTGCACTTCTGGGACTATAGGCAACTTGACTGTGATATCATATTAGGGCCAGTTTTGTATGAATCTCGATTATTGTCATTAAATTTTTATAACTGGATACCGTTTGTTTGTTTATTTCTAGAGTTGATTTTGAATCATTAACTACCTAGGTATATACGTGTAATCAGGGATGAAAGTGGATCTGAAAAGGTAGGGAGACGCATGACTTGCCTATCTTTGCACATTGTGATCTGCCTATCTTTGCGTGTGTGTGCAATTTCATTATTTTGGGTGTATCTATGAATTTGCAGAAAAGACAGCTTTGCTTGATGCGAGTAGTTGGTTCGCGCTATGCAAAATGGCGGTGTTCGAGGTGTATTTACAGTTTTGATTGAATTTGCTCTTCACAAAATATAGAATAGTAAATCATTCTAGCTCTGAAGATGTTGCCGCTGTATGGTAACGAAAGCTCAGCACAGGAACACTCGCTCTGGCAGCAATCCAGAGAACATTGGATTAAAAACATTTAGTTGTTTTAAAAGATAGCCTATTATCGATCCTATTCATAGGCGACACCACTGGATGCAGTGGGTGCAGTTTCACCGACATTAAGTTCGATTCTCAGATTTTTTTCTTTTCTTTTTTTCAGTAAGACTTAGGGATTATTTTTGAGATATTAAGGCTCTATAAAGCAGAGCGTTCTGGAAATAGTGTTAGGATGTGTTATGCCTTCCTTCCCTGCACCCACATTACCAAAATCCTGGCGCCGCATATGACTATATTAACGGTATATATTAAAATATTATTAAGTTATTATCCACTACATGTTCTGGAGCAGCGATTTGGAGCGTGGTGGGGGCGATTTGGATAATGCCAAGTTCCTGTAGAAGTGTTTCCCAACCTGGGGGATGTTAAGAGCGAGCAAGGAGAACAGACAATGCTGATAGAGTGATTTTGAGTTTAACGTTCCTTTCAGCAGCGAGGCCATATGAAACAGACCCTGCTGATTAACGTGGAATCCGAATCACATGGGCTCCCGCCAAAAAATGAACCCGAATCTCCCACGCCAAAAGCGTGTACGCTAACCGCTAAGCCATGAAGAAACCCCGAAAAATACTGATAGAGACAAATGGATATTCATTATTACAAGTATTGCGATGTTGTAACAGAAGGTGTTAAATAGCAGAAAATAGTGAGTAACAATGGCTTCGCAGTGAAGAAAGCTAGTAAATAATAGTAATGATAATATTGCACTACTGGTATGCACAGATCTTGATAGAAATAAGAACCATATTCTTAGCAACTTCTATTTATTATTATTGAAATTTGAGAATTAATTAGGTATTAGGAGAAACACGTATGGCCAATGAGTGGAAGGGAGGCGTGAGTGAAGTATGGAGGGTTTAAGTTGGTATACAGCTGGATTAGAATTTGTAGCAGTAGCGTCATTTGATATTTTGTCAGGGGGGGACAAGGTTGTCCTTGGACATAAGTTCACTTTTATATTTTTTTATTTTTAAATATATTAGTACACAAAGTATATACTTCTCAAACTCAGAAGGATGCAATTGCCCTCCCCTTGCTGTGTAGCTGTAGAACATTTATTTTTGAACATTCCAGATAAACTGAAGAATGGGGTTGTTTTTGCAAATTTAAGAAAAGGTGCTGTATTTTTATTAGGGCATACGAACATAATCAAATGTCAAGATAATATAAATGTGCAGTCTTATCTTTAGGCTGACCGCACATTGACTAGAGGGCAGGGCTGAGGTACAATGTTTTAAGCAATGCAACATGACTTCATTCAACATATTCATTTGCAAAATGAAAGTCTCTTCAACGTTGTGGTTCATACATACGGTCAATACTCTCAAGCCTTTTAGCGTCTCCTCGTCCCTCTGGTCAATATGCAGCCAGTCTTCCTATATGTGGGAGAGTTTTTTTTTTTTTTTTTTTAATACTATATAGGCACTTAGTTGAACAAGTGCAGAGAATACGACAAACTGTAATAACTGTAGATTCCTACTCACATTCCCTCAGTGAATTAGACAGCAAAATAAATCAAGATACATGAGATTGCAAAAGGGGTTACAGGTACAACGTTAATGGGTTCATGGCTACTATAGTGCTGCCAAAATGTCTTGAGCCGTGGAAAAAATGCGAACTAAAGCTCACACACCCACGCGTTGAGCCAATAAGGGTTCAGCTGTTGCTAAGCGAGAGAAAGGGATTGGAATTCCTTCAGCCGATAGCAGCGCTTGCAACGGAAGATTAGGGATCAAGTCAATGTAGCATTTCTTTAGTACTTGCTACAAATTCTCTACACGTTTCTCATTGTTGCTGCTCTGGCGTTCTCTACGCCAGCTTCCCCCCCCCCCTTTCACCAAATTTGTTACTTTTCCTAATTTCGTGGATTTCGTCCGAAGGGACCAGTGATGTCAACCCGTGGGAAAAACTCTGATTTTGTGAGAATTTTTGATGTTAATTATTCGGAATGGGATAAAGGGAATTTTCGTTGAAATTGAAAAAGTATATTGGATTTTTCTTTATCTGTATGTAAAACCCACAAAGAAATTCTCTATGAGCGGGGATTAGACATAATGAGTAATCATTGAGCGTGTGAATGTCAACTTTTAAACTGAAGTCTTCTCTTCGAAATTGGCAAAATTACTGACTCAATCACATGTGTCTCTTGAAAATCAAGTATCAAGAAACGAAATTTGTGCTGTATTATTTGAAGGAAGAAGAAAACGTAACAATGAACGAATAAAAGAAGAAAGTGAAGTATCAAAAGAGAAACAATCAATTTGCAAACGTACCAAACTTCTCTATATCAATCGGCTCAGTATAAGGGGATGATACAAAGGTTTGGACAACATTTCTGACAACATAACAAAGTATACTTGTTCTCGATTAAGGAAGATATTTATTCACAAACTATGTTATGACTGTGGAAGATCGAAATTTGTTAATTCACCACAGATCGAAAGGAGTAACACGCGACATACGTAAGGTTTCATTTTCATATGTTATTATTATTATTACTGTTGAGGTGAGTTGATTTTGAGTTCAGCAGCGAGGCTATATGATACGTAGACCTACATATTAATGTGGAATGAGCTCCCGCCGGGAATCGAGTCCGGGTTTCCCACGCCAAAGGCGCTTACGCTAACCGCTCAGCCTCGAAGGAGCTTTATTATTACTATTAATAATAATAGTATAACGTGGGAAATCAAGATGCAAAATCACATTAACATGCAAAATGTGATTTTATAGCGTTTCAGGTTGACATCAATGGAAGGGACTAGTATTGGCCAAGTTCAATAACAGGGAGGGAGAATGGTGGTTCAGTGGTAGAGCGTTCACCTCCGGTGCTTGGGGTCCCTGGTTCGATCCCAGCTTGTGCCGTGTGAACTTTGTGGTGGACAAACACCGTGCTCGCGGGTTTTCTCGGGGTTCTCCCGGTTCCTCCCACTTCCTTCATTTCATTCATTTCTCATCTTCACCGTCTCCTTTAGCCTCAACGGCATGAACGTGGGACGTAAAACTTAAAGATTTCATTTCATTTCAATAACAGGGACTGAACCACTTTACAAAATCGATCACAGTGAAATTTTCTAATACAGCACGTTAAGCTTTGCTGCATTTAAATCTTGTACTATTAGTAGGGACTTGTGTACTAACTATAATCATGAATAAGCAATACATCAAAAACGTTGAAACATGAATGTCCGAAAGAATGGTAAAATTAGAATACAAGAACATGGCAGCCATGGAGGTAGGAAACACGCAACGTAGAGGCAAAGATGAAATGATATATATATTCGTGCATCATGTAAACTGTGTGTGTGTTTTTTTTTTAATATACCGACTTTTCGTTTAATATAAAATATTTGAAAAAATAAAAGATAACAAATTTAGAGATATTTTTAGAAATTCTTCACATTTCAAGAAATGAACAAAACAGATAAAGGTGCCGTGGAATACAAGCAAGAGGAAATCAACTACTATACAGGACTGTATGTGATTTATTCTCATCTCAAACATAATACCTAAAACGAATAGCTCTTTATCTAATACATGAGGTGCACCCCCAAAAAACCGGACTGGAGTTAGACTTCAGAGTACATTATTGGTTCCAGTCGGTGGTGTCGCCTTCAAACTACTTTCCCTCTGCTTCAACACACTTCTTCGTTTGCTGTTGCTATTGTGTGTAACATCCCTGGAAGTCATGTTCTGTAAGGGTCTTTAGTACATTTTTGTCTTTTTTGCTAATCTCATTAACGGAGGTAAAATGTGCTCCTTTCACTTCAGATTTGATTTTCAGGAACAAAAAGTTACAAGGTGCGAAATCAGGCAAATACGGCGGGTGATCTGACGCTGCAATGTTTTCTCGAGCCAAAAATTGCTGTACGGATAGAACCTTGTGAGCGGGTGCAAGATTTTCCATTAAGATGCATCTAACTGACCCTCTGTTCGAGTTCACAATCTCAGCAATTGCTCTAATACGTAATCTGCGGTCATTTCTAATAACATGATAAACGTATTCGATATTTTTTCAGTTACAGAAGATGGTGGGCGGCCTGTTCTTTCATCATCACCATCGCAGCTCTTCCTATCCTTCAGAAGGGCCAATCCATCTGAAGTGGTTCGAAAATGGTGAAAATGGTTGCTCGACCATCTCCGAAAATTATAAAAATTTGAGTGTGATGAACCGTGTGTATGGGAAGGTCAATAGCATCATTCACGTTGCCGTATGTGCAAGTTCTCCTAAATGGCGGCCATCTTTGTTGTCGGTGGAGTGTCAAGTTTTGCACATGCAAGCGTTTATGAAAATTACAGTTGTTCAGGATGTACGAATCCGACAAACAACCAACAAAAACGAATGTTTACAGAAGGGACTGAGGTACACGGAGAATATAAACCTTCACCTTCACCTATCGAGAGGTGTTGCATTATCAGGGTGCAGACATAGTCTGTTTCACCCATATCCTAGGAATTGTAAGCGGAGTAACATTGTGTTTGTTGCTTAGTAGGTGTGCTTTAACCTTTTCCGGTGGAAATTGAAAAATGAGCACTGGAATAGTCATTCCCTCTTGTTGGAATATATGAGTGGTGTTAATTCCGTTGTCTATGTGAGAAATAAAGAGCTAAGATTTTCTAGTGATTTTTTTTTCACCGGAAAACGAAATGTAAAAAAAAAAAAATGATATTATTAACCAGGTAATGATTAAAGTAAATTAAAGGACAAGTCCATTATCTTAAAAAAAAATTAAATGTTTCAGGATATTCAAATCTTTGTGTGTCAAAATTTGTTTGATGGTGAAGGGTCCATAACCATAGCGTTTATTTAGCTCTTCAATAATTTGAGTTCTATATCTAGATAACAAAGGACATTGAAATATGAGATGATTCAGAGTTCCAACCTTTTCGTTGCACCACAGAGAGGTGAATCTCTCCGATGAATTTTGTACAGAAGATATGGAGTAATTGCAGTGTTGAAACGAAGTCTATAATATAATATGATTTTTGACCGTGACCAAGTGCGAAGTGCATTCCAGCTGGATGATTGCAAATGGTTAGTTTGCCAATAGTATGTTCCTGGTCCAATTTTATGTTTCCAAAGGACAGTTTGCTCCGAGATAATCTGGTCAATGTAAACTAAAAAGTTGAGAGGTGATAATTTTATATTGGCTGAAATACCAGAGTTACGAGATTTTTTGGATAAATCGTCGACAAATTCATTCGGTTTTATGTCAACATGACTTAGGACGTGGATAAAATCTATGATATGACCCATTTCAATTAATTTGAATATAAACCTTCTAAATAAATATGCAGGGTTGTAAACCAATACATGAAATCACCAGAAAAACTATAGGAAATTGCACTTTGAAGGGGCTGTATTTTCGAATGGCATAAGTGGGGGGTTCACAAGTTTTGTGCTGAACACTATTGCATGTAAAGAGTCTGCAGAAATATCCATGGCTATGATACTACTGGCACCGTAGATTTATGGATTTATGGGGGGTCCAAAAGTTGAATTTGTGATTTTAATGCCAATTTGGGGGCGTAATATCGCAGGAGGCAAAGTGATAAAAGTTGCTGCTTGTACCACAAAGTAATTCTGTATGTGAATAAGCTATTGCAAAAAATAAAAATCATGACATTACATGGAGAGAAAAGTGAGGACATGGTAAAAATGGGAAGAAAGCACGTGTGTGACGATGTTTGTCGCCTGGAAAGATTTAAATGTTTGGATTATGTTTCATGCTAGATCTCAAAAACTATGCATGGTGCAGCAATTAGGCGCGTTTTTGTTTGTGTTAAGTTATGCAAAAGCTTGCGAGTGGCATTTGTTTAATCTTTTTAACTCCATGATCATTGCCACGTCTATATGGTAAAGGTGTTAGCTGCCTCTTGCACCCACGACACCCATCGTCGAACTGGGCCGCGGGGTTTCGACACTTAATGTATCAACAAAATGACGTTGAAATCCAGTCCCAGTTACGGAAATTAATGTTCAAAGCAGGGTGGATTGATTTAAATCAGTCTGATTTGAATCACGATTTGAATCAAGATTTAAATCACTTGATTTTTTAAATAAAAATCGTTGATTTAAATCGAATTCCGCAATAAATTAATTTAAAGTGAAAATAAGTAAAATCCCGTTTCTGTTCTGTTATTTCGATTATGGAAGTTAATAATCATAATACAATGAGACTCAAATGTACAGTGGGGGCGCGGTGGCTCAGTGGTAGAGCGTTCACCTCTGGTGCTTGGGGTCCCGGGTTCGATCCCAGCCCCCGCCAAGTGAACTTTGTGGCGGACAAACACCGTGTTCGTGGGTTTTCTCGGGGTTCTCCCGTTTCCTCCCACTTTCTTCATTCCACCATTTCACTCATCTCTCATCATCACCGCCTCCTTTAGCCTAACCGGCATAACCGTGGGACGTAAAACTCAAAGATTTCATTTCATTTCATTTCAAATGTACAGTATAGTATGAAAACAAATGTCATGCAGAGGATGATTACGGAAAATCCCGCGTTTTGAACAGGTAAAGGAGCAATCCTGCTGTCTTCTTTTTGTAACATTGGGTTTGGGTTTTAAAATCGTTAACTATTCCAACGAGGAAATCACCATCGACATTTAAGACGAGAATTCTTTTTTGTGCGTGTCTGTTTGTTCCCAGATAATAGGGCGTATTTAGAGGGGTCCTACCTCCTTTCCAAAAAAAATTTTTGTTAATTTTATAACTTTAGGCGAAATTTATGTATTTCATGCTGCAAGCTAGTTCTGAGTTTTTAAAAATAGGCCCCTGCAAACAGGGGCGGATCCAGGACGGACTTCTGGGGGGGGGCGGTCGGCGGTAATACTGCTACTTTTAAGAGCTCCAAACTTGTTATGGATGGGTTTATTTATATATAAAATAAGAAAGTTTCCTCTTGTGGGGGGGGGGGGCGATCGCCCCGATCGCCCCCCTCTGGATCCGCCCCTGCCTGCAAAATATCAGTAACTTTTGTGAAAAAAAAAGTGTCATTTTGATAAACGTTGCTGTACTTTTTCCTTAATGCTTAACCTTTTAAATTATATAACCTATTTTTAGGTGATAGGGTAGAATCTTCATTATTCGATTAAAAAGTACCAATAAGGCTTTTTACTTCGTTTTCTTCAAGACTTGAGGCATTTTAGAACACGTTGCACATGCTTTCATGCCCTTCTGCGTTGAGGCATAGTGTTGTATGACGTCATAAATTTAAAAAGATATTTTTGGTTATGCGTATTATTATTATTATTTGGCGGGTTACATTTTGCATTCAGAAGACTGAAATTTTGCACACTCGTTCAGTGCACCCCTTTATAATTGGCAGATGTTTTCAGATCTCTGCGTGGAAAGAGCGGGGTCCAGAAGGGCAAAAATGTTTTTAAAAAAGGATATTTTTTTTTTTAAAAAAAATAGCTTTTTTCGTGATTTTTCCGCCTCAGATGGAGACATATGAATGGTACCGTTTGAAGGGCTGTTCTATTCTGAAGAAAATTATGCACGTACTATGCTCCTAGGATAAATAGGGATGTCTCAGGAAACTGTTACCTGCGATTTATACGGGAATCTGGGGTATTTGGGGAATATTACTTTTCGCGGGCTTACTTTTGCACCTACAAGATTGAAATTTTGCACATTTACTCAGTGCACCCCTCAGTAAATATTTCAGATCTCTGCCTTAAAACAGGGGGAGGGGTCCACAGAGGTAAAAATTTAAGAAAAAAGATATTTTTAACAGAAAATTCCCTTTTTCGTGATTTACCCGCCCCAGATATATGATGGTAGGATTGGCTGGTTTAAAACCAAAAAACGAAAAATGTTCGTAAAAGTGTAAGCGTTCGTAAAATCTTGAACACACATTTGTGGGTTATCACGTTTCACTCCCGTATATTATTCGTATTATATCCAGATCTAAATTCCCCATTCATTACTCAAAGGGATTATACTACAAAAGCAACTTTTGTATTTTTATAAGTTTATGAACGTTTCTTTTGTGATTGTTTTATAGTTTATTATTATTGTTATTCAATTGCAATCAAAGAAAAATTCTAAATATTGTTTCATTTTAATAATGTTTACTATTGATAAAATATATCGAAATACCACACTTTTTGGAGGAGGTTATACAAACCCCACGAGGGACATTTATTGAAATAAGAAGAATCTTTGGTATCTATGTATAAATGGGTAAGTCAAAGTGAACTTACATCATTCGTATTTTTATTCACTTTTCTTACTGATATGCAAATTAAATCGTTGTATTTCTTTAATTTGACTAATAGAAGTCGTTATGAACTAACTTGGACTAAATTAGTTCTTCTGTACTCTGCAACATTTTGAAATTGTCCATATGTAATTTTGCATAATGGTTTCACTTCTGCAAGTGTTTATCTTTTTGTCCTTCTGAAATGACTCTTGACAATTATATTAACAAGTATGTAAAGATCAGTACAACGTATTTTTTATCAGGAGTCCATCGTGATTGAATCAGCAGACGTATCGCATTTATCGCTAATTAGTTCCGGTTTCGAGTTCAAATGGAGGACAATTTCTCTCGGATTTTAAGCTTATGTGACCCCTTCCAGCATAATCCTGTTGCTGCATAAAAATACCAAGGCGAAACAAACTGATTTCTGCCCATATGTGATATAAATACATAGAGCAAATTATTTAAACCAAAAAAAAAAAAAAAAACCTGGTTTAAACAAAAAACGGGTTTTTTGTTTTTATTTCAATAAAAACCATGGTTTTTGCCAACCCTGTTCTGAGGAGAATAATGTACAAATCATGATCCCATGATAAATAGGGATGTCTGAGGAAATTTTTATTATACATCCGGGCCATCTGGGGCATTGTGGGAATGTTCTTAGCTCATTGCTAAATAGTTTCCTCATTCTTACTACTCAAGATAGAAGCTTGAAACTTTGTACACAATTTAGTACACCCCTTAGTATTTCCCAGTTGATCTTGAGATCAGGGGAATCCAGAGGGGATCAACATTAAAAACAAAACAAAAAAGAAGAAGAAGAAGAAGAAAAAGAAATGCCGATTACTCTCAAAATGTCCCGCTTCAGGGACATGATAGGGAAATGTGAATGTTACCGTTTCAAAAGCTATTCTATTCTAAAGAGAGTTATGTATGTACCATGATCCTAGGATAAATAGGGATGATGCTGTAGCTGCTTGACTGAAAGTCTATAATTTTCCTTTAAAAAGAGCCATAATTTAAAAGGGTTAAGAAACATTGTTTGGGATTGATATAGGTTAATGATTGGGAATAATTCAAAATTCAACCCCAATACTTTCACTTAAATTGCATAATTAGCATTTATTACTAATTCCTAATGCTTTTTCTTCAGTTTGCGACTTGTATAATACGAGGAGAAAGATTTGATTTAAATCAAAAAAATCGATTTAAATAAAAAAAATCAACAAAAATGATTTTTTTTTAAAAAAATCATGATTTTTTTCCACCCTGGTTCAAACGGTTGTGTTACATGTATCCTAACTATAGGGCCTATATAAAACTACATGAACTGACATAAAATAAAGTACTACTTCCGGTTGACGTGGAAAGTTGAAATTTAGCATGATTGTAGCTTTCCAGTATTAATCCACAGGAAAATTACAAAAGTTAATATTTATAATTTTTTAGAGGGTCTGAGGGGGGGGGGGTGAAGAAATTCTCTACGTTACTTAAATGAGCCCCTTTTTGGACTTATAATTTCATATTTAAGTACTTGGAATTTATATAAACTTGAAATTCGATATGCTTGTACGTTTCCGTTAGTGTTACTTTAGTAAATCAGCAAAGATATGAAAGTTCAACCCAGGGACGTACGCAGGGGGGGTCACGGGGTCCGGACCCCCCCGAAATTTCGACTTTTTAAAAATTTAGCCTAATTTTAGAGGCAATTTTAAGAATTTTAATATAAAATGCCTTCATATTTAGTTTGGACCCCCCAAAATAAATTCCTGGGTACGCTACTGGTTCAACCTTATAGAGGTGTTATGGGGAACTGAAAGGTCTTCCCAATATTATTTATATGGGACATCTTCTACATCCCAAAATGTTTAGCCACTTCCGGCAAGATTAGAATGATGGAATTTGGCATGATTGTAGACTTCCGGGACTAACCCACAGAAAAATTGCCAAAAGTAAATATTTTTAGTTTTTAAGGTATCTATTGGGGAGATGAAGTAATTCCCATGTAATTTAAATAGGCGTTTTCTTGTGATACAAGATCTTATCTTTTAGATAGTTCAAATACGAAAAGAAACTTGATATTTGGTAGAAGGTGGGTTTATTGTGGGTTTAAGAGGTTCGAGGTCATAGGCCGAACAATCGCGGGGCTCTGGGAGCGTAGCCAAAGACTAGTATATCCTATATAACGCAACTTTGTGAACATATTATCTTCCGTAACTGTGATTGAATTTCAATGATACTTTGCTGAAACGTTGAGTGCCGTAATACTGCGGTCCAGTTCGGAAGATGTGTGTCGTGGGTGCAAGGGGGAGCTAACCATTTACCATATAGACGTGGCAATGATCATGGAGCTAGAAAGATTAAATAAATGCCACTCGCAAGCTTTTACACGATGAACACAAACAAAAGCGGGCCTAATTGCTGCACCATGCATAGTTTTTGAGATTTAGCATGAAAAATATCCATATATATATATATATATATATATATATATATATATATATATATATATATATATATATATATATATATATATATATATATATATATATATATATATATATTTCGGGCGACAACCATCGTCACGCACGTGCTTTCTTCGCGTTTTTACCATGTCCTCACTTTTTCTACGTGTAATTTGTCATGATTTTTTTTTTTTTTTTTTTTTTTTTTTGCAACAGTTTATTCACATACAGAATTACTTTGTGGTACAAGCAACAACTTTTAGCACTTTGCCTCCTGCGATATTACACCCCCAAATTGGCATTAAAATCACAAACTTCAACTTTTGGACCCCCATAAATCCTTAAATCTACGGTGAAAGTAGTATCATAGCCACGGATATTTCTGCAGACTCTTTACATGCAATAGTATTCAGCACAAAACTTGTGAACCCTCCACTTTATGCCATTCCAAAATACAGCCCTTTTAAAAGTGTAATTTTCTGTAGTTTTTCTGGTGATTTCATGTATTGGTTTACAGCCCTGCATATTTATTTAGACGCAAAGGTTTATATTGTCCGTGTACCTCAGTCCCTTCTGTAAACATTTTTTTTTTTTTTTTTTTTTTTTTTGGTGTTCGTCTGATTCGTACATTCTGAGCAACTGTAATTTTCGTAAACGCTTGCATGTGCAAAACTTGGCACTCCACAGACATCAAAGATGGCCGTCATTTAGAAGAACTTGACATACGACAACTGAATGATGTTATTGACCTTCTCTTACACACGGTTCATCACATTCAAATTTTTATAATTTTTGGAGATGGTCGAGCAACCAGTTCTGGACCACGTATGGATTGACCCAGAAACCTTTTGTGGCGCTCAAACACTTGTGTCTAGGGGTGGTACCGAAACGAACTTTTATATGCCGAGACGAGGGCGAAACCGAGATTGACCTCTAGAAATCGAAACGAGACCGAGATAAGACTTAGGTCATTCTCGGTCTTGTCTTGAATATTGATAGCTATTAAAATTGCTTTTACTCAACATTGTTCCGTTGCTATGTTGACTGATGTACAGGGACGTATTTAAGGGGTGCATATCGGGATCAAGCCCCTCCCGAAATAAATGTGTGCTCATTTTTTAGCATTGCACATACAACACATTGTACATAAATATATCTTATCATAGTTTCCTCAAGCTTCTCCCGAAACAAAAAATCCACTGCTGATGTACACTCATGTCCAAAATTATTGTTGCATGTCTATAAATATGTTGCTTTAGAAATATAATTTGATAACGAATTCGACGGTATTTCTTATAATGTTAGTATGCGTATAATCGGCAAAGACATGTATGTGGCAAATTTCATGTCAAAAGAGCAGTAAATAAGAACAATAAAACGAAAATAAAACTTTCTTGTTAATTTAGGAACATTTTGTTTTACTCGTTCTAATGTTCGTATTTTTAATTCCTTTCCTACGAAATTTACCACAAATATACATTTCCCGATTATACACATGGTATCAGTATTAAAAGTACTGTGCAAAATCATTATCAAATTATATTCTTACAAGAGGACAGTTATAGATATGCGACAATCATTTTGGACATGAGTGTACATAGCCTGCCTCCCTCTCTCTCTCTCTCTCTCTCTCTCTCTCTCTCTCTCTCTCTCTCTCTATATATATATATATATATATATATATATATATATATATATATATATATATATATATATATATATATATATATATATATCGTTTTATTTCTAAAAATAAAGGTGCCGGTACGCTGGACCTCTGGTTCCTAATGGTTAAAAAGTTGCATATCTTTCAGGCTATTACTACTAATACTACTACTAATATTAATAATGTCCAGAAGCATATCACTACCGTCTTGTAACAAAGTTCTTACGTGCATATGCTATAAAATGTCTGATTCTTACATCTTAATTTTATAATACAATAAACGTGATGATTTGGGACCGGATTTTAAGGTGCAAAAATGTGGTATGTAAACGAAAATAAAAGGTGCTGAAAAAATCATTCGAAAAGGTGCTAATAGGATGTCTTTATTAATTGCTATAGTATACAGTTACGTGAACATTCTTTATTCATTACACCAGTAAGTATTGTTAAAAACTTGGTTTTGAACATTTGACATAAATTGCAATATTGCTTTATTTAATCAAACTGATACAACGTTCTACATTCTTGTTAGTTAAGACCAACTTGGTGTTTTTTTTTTTTTTTTTTTTTTTTTTAAGCATTAATTTAGCAATATTGTAGCTTGAGAAATCGTTAATACTACTGAGTTTTCAGAAACTGGTTATACTTAAATATGCACAACATTTCTATCTTCTTGAATATTAGTTTCTGTCGCTTGGAGCTCAGGAGATCCTTATATGTGGAGAACCTTCTCTCGAAATCAATGGAAACCAGTGGTGCATATTTTGTGAGCACAAGGATGAGTTCATTTGACGTTGCAAAGGTTTCTACGTCCGGATTGTTTCGCAAATTCAGTTCAAATTTGTCCCTAGCAAATCCGTCAAGATTGTGTCTAAATTTATGGAATATTTTGTGTAAACCAGATTGAAAATAAAACATATTTTTCTGTCCAAATTGAAAAGAAAAAAGGGACAATAAAGATGCTGAAGGCTAAAAGAAGTAAGAAAAAGAAAAAGAAAAAAGGGGTGGAGATTTTGTTAATTTAGCAAAAAAAGGTGCAACAAAGTGCGTTCATTTCAGTTCGATTAATACCCGAAAATACATATTTTGAACTTTGGTTGTTTAACAACTGTATTTTTTAGGAAAGGTGCTACACGAAAATCCGCTCTCCAGTATTGATAGTCAATATTTTTCTCTTTCTGTAAATGGGCGAAAGTAAGCTGAAAAGATTTGTTTTCAAAAGGCATCAAGAGTTCCACAAATATTGAATTTCAATAAAAACACATGCATAGTACATTGTTCGCATAATGTTCTTCAGAATACTAAGCATGCTTCTACTAAATTGATGGATAAACTTTGTGAAAATAATCTAGGGCGATGTTTCCATTTAATCCTCTTACTGATGAAGAATAAAAACAATTAATTGGGTACATTAAAATAAGAACTGAGCAAAGCCTCCTCTGTGGAGACAGTACAGAGGTGGACTCTCAACAGAATTTGTGTACTGGCTTTCAGTTTACTCGAACTCCAGCGACAGACAAATTTGTTGGGATTATTTCGTTGTGGGAGGTCAATCTTTTCAGAAAAAAAAAAAAAAAAAAAAAACCTGGTCGGTTCAGAGCCTTCATGGTTTATACCTAGGTATTACCGTGCGAAAAAGAAATGAAAAAAGGGAGGCGCGAGGACGTGTCAGTGAGTGAAAGATAGAAGGACACAAATATTTCAAGTCCTTGAATACCATTAACGGGCTTTAACAAGGAACAAAGGTTCACAACTTTTTCTGTAGGAAGAAAAATAGGAAAACAATAAAAACTGATACGACAGAAGAGGAAATCATGTTTACAATAAAAAGGTGCCGGTATGGCGTACCGTCGTGTGCCGCCAGAAAAATCACAATACTATCAATATTATACCTATCTACACACACACACACACACACACACACACACACATATATATATATATATATATATATATATATATATATATATATAGGGTGCCCAATATAATATGCAACCCGGAGTTTGGGATAGTAGAACTTCCGAACCTGAAGTGCTACACAAATGATGGTTATACCAAAATGAAGCTTTGTTCATGCATATATTTTTAAACTAGGAACTAGGGATGGCCAATTCCGGAATTTTTACTTTCCGGAATCCGGAAAGTAAAATCGGAAAATTCCGGATTTCGGAAAAATTCCGGAATTCGGAAAAATTCCGGATTTCGGAAAAAATCCGGATTTCGGAAAAATTCCGGAATTCGGAAAAAATCCGTATTTCGGAAAAATTCCGGAATTCGGAAAAATTCCGGAATTCGGAAAAATTCCGGAATTCGGAAAAATTCCGGAATTCAGAAAAAATCCGGAATTCGGAAAAATTCCGGAATTCGGAAAAAATCCGGATTTCGGAAAAATTCCGGAATTCGGAAAAATTCCGGATTTCGGAAAAAATCCGGAATTCGGAAAAAATCCGGATTTCGGAAAAAATCCGGATTTCGGAAAAATTCCGGAATTCGGAAAAATTATTTTTTCTTTTTGTAATCCTAAGAATTTTGTTCAAATGCAAACGAACAAATTTCCTTTTTGTAATCCTAAGAATGTATGATGCAAGTTAAGCTGAAACTTATATCTTAAAGTATACACTACTCAATCTTCCCATGGTTAATGAGATGTAGTCCAAAAGTACGATGTACTCCTAATATTTAATTTTTGTTTTACTGTGATATTGTCCAGAGGTAAGACATATATTACACTGAGATAAACAACTTGACATAATGAAGATATCATACGTAGTTTTCCAGAAAATCGTGAGAAACGATTTTTTATGAAGTTAAAATATGCGTCGCTTGTTGCCAGTGTAATGCAATTGATAACTTTTATGCTGGAATAGTCTTATTATTATTATTATTATTATTATTATTATTATTATTATTATTATTATTATTATTATTATTATTATTATTATTATTATTATTATTATTAATCGTTTATGTACTGTAAAAGAAAAATATGAACCGTTAAGTAGTATATTTTATCTTGTTTTTTGATATCTTCTAACAGTAATAACAAATTGCTTGTAAATACGCAATGATTATCAAGGACAATGGCATATTAATGTAAGGACTACTCTGCAGACTAGCAATAAACAATAAACAATAACATAAACAATAGTCCCAAAAAAAAAGTAACTAACTTGGGCACGTCAGAATATTCGCGAGAATATAGGGACGCATTGAGACTAGCAAAAAACGTGGTGTTATTATTACTCAAAGGGCCGTACGATGGAGGCTTTAACGTTAATGTTAATGGCACCAATGAGCACTTACTTGCTCTAATGGTTAACCTCACTTTTGAGATGATTCTTAGAAGTGGGCGTGTTGGCATGCAGTTGGAGTACTAACGATTTGCGTCACTATCGAACACTAACGTAGCACTAGCGACGTTTAAAGTCGAAATTGGAGTCTGACATAAGTGGCTTGTCAACTTCACGGACATTATATTTTCCTTGAATGCGAGAATTTTGCGCCCTACCACAAAAATAGGAAAAAATGCACTCGCAATATATTTGCACTGGAATGTTTGCGCCCTACCCCAAAAAGAGGGGAAAATGCGCCGGCTATATATTTGCACTGGGATGTTAGCGCCCTACAATTCAACTTATTATTGTATTGTGTAAAGTAACTTCCACTCGCACTTGAACTAGGCTTGCCTCTCATCGTCTCAGTGAGTTACTCCATCCGTTATAATATTCCGAACAAATGAAAAAAAAAATACAATTTTAGTTCACTAAAGGGCAATCCATACAAATACAATTTTTCATTATACTACAAAATTTACAATAAACGTATAAATGACTGATATATAATTATTTATTAATATAATCAAAGAGTATAATTTAATCTACAAAAGGCTGTTTGGCTCTACCCAGATATCTCTGTTCACAATCCTTGAGAGTTGTTTGGCTTTTCAGGACACAAAATATAGAAAAGAAAATGTAAAGTGAATGTAAAATCAGTTCAGTAATATTATCAAGAAAACTATGTACAGTGTGTTTACTTGCTGGAATTACACTTCAAACACACAATTGCGTTCAGTCGTTCTTTCAGGAAAAATGTTCCGGGGGGCACATTTAGTATTCCGGAGGGGGGTCACTGCTGGTACTATTCTATTTATTATTATATTATAGACGTATTATTTTGGTCTCCTCCGAGGGGGCACTCTGAGAGCTCTGGGGAGGCCAGTGTTCCCCCAAAATCATCTCTGGAAGAAGCAGTGATTGCGTTGATCCGTTGTGTTCTTTTGGCTTATATTGAAGTTTATTCTCCCCTTATATAGCCACAATGAAAATAAATCACAAATGGCATGGTTGTGGGGGGAGGATTGTTTATGCTGTAATGTCAGCCCCTCCGAGGAAATGCGTAAGCTCCAATAGGTTCTTTTATTTCGCAGGTCTCAAACTTCCCGGTGGAGGTACATCGCAGGCGCAATTTTCCCTGTTCTTGAGGTAGGGCGCAAATTTCCCAGACGCAAAATTCTCGACACCGTTCGAATGACCTCGGAAGACTATATCTTTTTCAATACTTTTTTATAATTTTTTACTCGAGATTTCTTCATAGCTTCTTATTAAAATACTTACTAATATATCCTCATTTTATTGTCCTAACCAATCAATATGGGTATGTTGTCAGTAAAATATTTAGATTGATCGAGCCTCTGGTGTGTAACCACAGTATCATGCCCCCATTAGAAATCTTGGCTAAACGAATCAATATATGTTGCCAATAAAATAGTTTAGAATGATTGAGCCCCTGGTAAATAACCATAGTATTTCGTGACAGACCCCCCCCCCCCTTCCTATTACCATATTCTAGCTACGTGCCTGACTCAGCTAAATCTCTACATTCTTTACCAAGCACACATTTTCTAAAGCGGAAAATGCTCTCTAAATACCTAAGCTCATTATTTTCAGCAGATGCACAAACTGGGTAACATGCTATCTACATGAATGTTATATATGTCGATTACTGGAAACCGCTTCTCGCTATCTATTACCATATTTACTATATAATGATTAACGTTAAAACCGGAAATGGTTGATTTGTACCGCTTCCGGTTTGAATATTACATTCATCAGGGAACTCGATTCTTAACTATTGACTCTGTACATCATGGCCAAAATTGATTGGTAATCCATCAGATAGTTCTTGAGACTGTTTGTTTCACTGACGGACAGAATGAATATATGGCTATAGAGTTTTGATAAACTAAATTCGTTAATGAGTGATGATGGAACAAATATAAGAAAGGGAACCAAGAGTACCACCGGGAAAATTTTCGAACACAAAATTAGCCATCGAAAACCCACATGTCCTGGGTTAGAATACCATAGATGAAAACTCTACCACTGAGTCATCAATCACCCGCTTATTAGTTTTGTTAACTATTATATTAATATAAATTAATGAATGCCTGCTTATGTTAATTATTGAACAATTACATTGTATACTTCGTAAAGTCAATTTGTATTTACTGTACATACAGTGAGCGCAGAAAGTGTTCGTACACCTATGCTATTGAAACGAAAATGCCTGCGAAAAAGAAACAGAAAATTTAAGAAGTGTAATAACACACACAATATGAATAATGAAAACTAAGCTTTATGTATATATCAATAAAGAACCACAAAGACAAGTTTAATGGTCAGAAAGTAAATAAATTCCGTAGAAAATATATAGAGTAGACGCAAAAAGTGATCGTACACCTGACGTACGAATACGAAACAAAGATACCACAACTGGGGTTCACTAGTATTCACCTGAGTATACACCTCTGTATAGCATGACGAGTAACAGAATGAGTTTAGTTGTGAATAGGAGTGAAAAAACTGCACGGTGGGCTGTCGAAATGGGAAGCAACCGAACAGAAACAAATGAGGAGACAAGAAAAGTAATTATTAAAGTGCATAAGAAGGGTAAGTCTTTGAGAAAGATAGCAAACCTCAGGGGCAGATCCAGAGGGGGGCGATCGGGGCCATCGCCCCCCCACATGAGGAAACTTTCTTATTTTATATATAAATAAACCCATCCATAACAAGTTTGGAGCTCTTAAAAGTAGCAGTATTACTGCCGACCGCCCCTTCCCCAGAAGTCCGTCCTGGATCCGCCCCTGTATAGAGTAGCCACAATCGAGTATTTTCCGCTGTATGTTTGGAGTCGTTGTCTTGCTGAACAATAAATTGTTTTCAAGAACCATCTTCTGCCCACTAGTATGGAGATATTCCTTTAATATGTTAATATACACTTTGTAGATCATCACTCCATCGATAAGGTGGAGACGACCCACTCCTGAGGCACTCATACAACCCCAGACGAGCACGGACCCTCCTCCGTGTCTTACTTTAGAGACGAGATTTTGAGGATTCATCTCTGTATTCACCTTGCGCCATACCATACGCCTCCCATTGGACTCGATAAAATTAAATTTATTTTCGTCCGAAAATATGACCCTATTCCAGAAAGAAGCCTGATCCCTTATCTTTATACTCTTTTTCAAACTTTAGTCTCTTTATACGATTTGTCTTGTTCACCCAGAACATTTTCCTGGCTATCCGACCATGATACCCTGCAAATATTCCGCACTGTACTGGCTGATACTTTAACACCGCGTGTTTCCAGATCCGTTGCCAATTGCACAGCACTACTTTTTGGAACCTTTTTTCTTTCCCTAATAATGTAACGTTTAACTTGTTCACTCAACACTCTTGGTCTTCGAGTTCTTTTTTTATTATTTTTTTTATGGTTTCGCACAGTGATAGAAACATTATACATCGCAATTATTGTTTGTACTGTTGAACAAGGCCTGTCTGCAAGGTTTGCCAGGGGCGGATCCAGGACGGACTTCTGGGGGGGGGGCGGTCGGCGGTAATACTGCTACTTTTAAGAGCTCCAAACTTGTTATGGATGGGTTTATTTATGTATAAAATAAGAGTTTCCTCTTGTGGGGGGGGGCGATTGCCCCCTCTGGACCCGCCCCTGACTCTATAATACCTTGAAACAGCTTCGCACACCTCCCCAATCCCCAGACATGAACCCCATAGAACATCTATGATCTGTTCTGGAGACAAGAATCAGAAGGCACAGCTTGTCTACTAAAGAAGGCCTAAGAAAAGCTATTCAAGAAGAATGGGACATAATCAGTCCCGAAGCTACAGAACTACGAACTACTACAGGTGAAATCAATGCCACGAAGATTACAGACAATCATTAACGCACAGGGTAATCCCACAAAATATTAAATAACGTAATATACTTTATAAGCATTAATTCAAGCATAAGTGTACGGTGACTTTTTGCGTTTACAAAAAAGGAATTCTCTCTTTTCTTCTGAACAAAACAGTGATTGTGTTTGTTTGGCCTTTCTCTTGTATATAGAAATAAAATGTATGAATGTGTAGTCTTAATTCTGGTTATATATATATTTTTCCACCTCCCGTTCTCATGCTAGCTGTTTTCAATATAAACTATGCACGGTGTACGAACACTTTCTGCGCTCACTGTAGGTATGTTGACAATAAGCGAATGTTATTAGAATATTTGTTGAGATTTATTTTCCTTCACTGCCTTTCGCCTGATTAAAAAGTAGTTTGCAGTGCTTTGGAGCAGCTGCAGGTGGGAACGCGATAATGTTTGAGACATACCGGCGACTTTTTTGTGTGTGAAAATAAGATCTTTCTCATAAAGTAGTAAATAACTGCAGTAGCAATTGTCTACGTAAATGATAAAGACATATCCAACTACAAGAAATTAATACAGTATATATAGCCTATTCATTATTGTGTTTCTCTTTTAACAACTACTAGCTAAGGATGGCCAATTCCAGAATTTTTACTTTCCGGAATCCGGAAAGTAAAATCGGAAAAATTCCGGATCTCGGAAAAATTCCGGATTTTTTCTGAATTCCGGAATTTTTCCGAATTCCGGAATTTTTCTAAATTCCGGATTTTTTCCGAATGTCGGAATTTTTCCGAAATCCGGAATTTTTCCGAATGTCGGAATTTTTCCGAAATCCGGAATTTTTCCGAATTCCGGAATTTTTCCGAAATCCGGAATTTTTCTGAATTCCGGAATTTTTCCGAATTCCGGAATTTTTCTAAATTCCGGATTTTTTCCGAATGTCGGAATTTTTCCGAAATCCGGAATTTTTCCGAATTCCGGAATTTTTCCGAAATCCGGAATTTTTCCGAATTCCGGAATTTTTCCGAATTCCGGAATTTTTCTGAATTCCGGAATTTTTCCGAATTCCGGAATTTTTCCGAATTCCGGAAAGTAAATTTTCCGATTCCGGAAAACAAAATTTCCGGAATCCGGATTCCGGAAAATTTTGGCCATCCCTACTAGGAACCAACGATTGAAATACACTAAGAACCACACAGTGTTGCCAGGTGTAACCGAAAGTGTAAATCAATTTTTTTGCAAAACATGTAAATTGACTCATAACTCATACGTATAGATGTTCTGTCTTTAATTTTCGGTTTATTTATTTGGTGTAGCTTGTAAACTATGGAGCAGAAAAACGAATTTTTCATTTCCACCGATAACTAATCGGATGCACATGCACCCGGCAACACTGCTATTCATTTCTATGGGGCTACTTAAAGCAAGACGTATACAAGAACAATTCTCGAACTATTTAAGACCTGGAAACGAACATTCGCAGTGCTATTGAGAACATTAACACTTGTAAGCTACGTAAAGTTGCTGCCAACCTGGCGAAACGTGTGAACCAGTGTTTGAATCAAAAAGGGGACACATCCAGCATCCGCTGTAGAGATTGTAACTCATTTCTGATAGTAGCAGTATTACCGGGTGCATATAAGTAAAAATTTTATCATGATAATTTCAAAGTTTCTTTTTCATTGTTTTCAGGAATTGCATAATGTAGACAGGTCCTTGACACACTTTTCGATGCACTGAAACATCAGCGGTGTTGCCAGTTCGGAGTGTTAATTTGTGAAAACTACGGTTTTCCTAGTTTCTCCTTACAGAGGCCTCATCCGATTAATTATCGGAGCAAATGAAAAATAGTTTATTTCTGATCCATAGTTTCCAAGCTACTCAAACTAAACAAACTGAAAATTAACGACAGAACATCCATACGTATAAGTTATGAGTCAATTTACATGTTTTGCAAAGAAATTGATTTACTTTCGGTTACATCTGGCAACACTGTGTGGTTCTTAATGCACTTGGATCGTTGCTTTCTAGTTTAAAATGTATGCATGAGCAAAGCCTCATTTTGTTATAACCGTTATTTGTGTATCACTTCAGGTTCAAAAGTTCTACTATCCCAAACTACGCGTTGCATTGTATATTGAACACCCTATATATATATATAAATATCCAACTTAGGGATTGGGAGCAAAGAAGTTCCCCCCCCCCAAAAAAAAATCTAGATATTATCAAAGATCACCCTATGATATATATTAAAAATGCTACCATTTTGTACCATGTTGTGTGAAATATTGGAGGGTTATTTTTCTACTATGCAATACCACTGGATGAACAAGCAGTGTTGCCAACGCAACATAAAGTTGTACTTTTCAAATTGCACTAGGTAAGTATCAAATATTTATAATAATAATAATAATAATAATAATAATAATAATTTAAAAATTAAAAATAAAACTTTTTTGTACTTCACATAAATTACTGCGAAGAGTAGTATGAAGAGTAAGACAAGATATTTTCGAAAGGAAACAAATTAGTGTTTTGTCCTACTTATTTGAGTGACAATAACTCTATGGATCCCCAAGGCTGATTTCATCGCCGCCATTTTTTTAATGGCATACAAACAGATTGGTCTGCAGCATCCATGACAATTTATTCAAATTATAGCACTAAATTCTTCAATTTCTTAGATGTTAACCTTTATTTAGTTTTCAGGGTAAACATTTTTAAAGCCTGACTGGTTTTTCGTGGCCCTTATGGGTGAGGGCCCCGGGACACTGCCCCAGTTGCTCCTACCTACAACAGCGCTGAATGCCTGCTTGCCCTTCCCCTTTTGCATACATTACGACCTTATGAACTTGAATAAGAAACAGAATGTACTTAAAGTGAGACGTGAACTAAGCGAAACATCGGACTTTGGATCTAACTTGTTTGCTGATCCAACCCGAAACCACACATAGCAAATATGAGTGCCGTAGCTCTCTCCTCAAGGTTCAGAAGTTCGTGTTATAAAGTGTCAATTAAACACGGAGATGTGAAACGGTAATAAACAACGGTGGCAAGGTGGGGCGCTCGTCCTCCCTAAGAGGAAATTATACTTGGGAATATCGAAAACCCAATAGAATTTTTACATTAGTTACAACAAAATTTGAAACTATATTTGAAATGTCGCTTATACTTGCCCCCCTGGAAATCACAACATGGGTGCCCTTGGTAATAAAGCATTTGATCAATTTGAAACAAAATATATTGTAGTAATAATTTACCCTAATTGTTAAGGTAATGAATGTTATATTCTGTTTTTAAAATGACAGTGGAAGCAGAATGTATTGGAAGAAATTGTAAAAGTTCAATTTTGGTGCGATTAAATCATTCATACTGCTGTGTTGCGTTATCCGTTTGGAGGTATTGAACAATTCTGATGCTAAGGAAGGACATAAACTACTGTATAGTACTAGAGTTAAATTAATATAGTTTAATTGTATAGACCAGCGTTTCCCAACCTTTTTCAATTTGCGGCACACTACGGGTGTAACTTGAATTCTCGCGGCACACTCATATATATATATATATATATATATATATATATATATATATATATATATATATATTATATTATTATTATTATTATTATTATTTGCAAATACAAAATACCATGGTATTTTTTTCTGTGATTACTGATCATCTTCTCACAGAGATGAAAGCTCGATCACTGGTTTTCCCCCCATGCTAATTCATTAAACTTAATTTTTATTCTAATTTTAAAATAGAAAACAATTGCAATGAAATATAGGACGCAGATTTTTGAAAATACGCTTTCTTTTCCGAAAACTGTATCCAACCTTTCGCTAAGAACGAAGATCACTAAATAACGAACATACAAACACATGTCTTGTACTTTTAACTTTGCTGTTTTAACCAAAAACCGGTGCATATTATTGCAATCACACAGCTTGCGATGCGTCGAAGTCAAAACACAGCTGTTGGACAAAGTGTTGTTCTGTCATTCACGTGCGAATGAGTGTTCTACGTACGTTCGTACAAGTGCTTCCATTTCTCGGTGTTAGTATGACTCTCAATTGAAGCATAACATAGCAGCTAACCGTGGAAATGTGTACGAGTCGAAATACTGTCTGCTACACAGTAATAGATGTAGAATAATATATTACAATTATAGTAATTTTTTCCATGGTAGAAATTCATAGTAATGTGAAATATAAAAATATACATTTTTTTCCTATGTCTTGCAATTTGGTTGCTATAGAATTAATAATTTTGTTTCGATTTCCTCGCAGCACACCAGCGGTCCATTCGCGGCACACCAGTGCCGCGGCACACAGGTTGGGAAACGCTGGTATAGACAGTACTGAGGCTATATATTATGAGACAAAGTCTATTGCTGAAAGTGAAATATGGGTTACTATTAAGGTTTTATCCCAGGTATGATATACCCGCTGATGATTGAACCTGGAACACACGCATGGAAATTAGCTATGAAGAGAGAAACCATACTATAAGTCTAAGTCAAGAATAAAGAAAAAGAAAATAAACGGCAAAAACGACATAGACTGTACGATAACAATACTTCCACAATTTTAATTTCACATTATTTATTTCGAGACTTCCGAGACGAGGTTGAGACTTGGCCTCAGAGATCGAGACAAGCATCTGTTGACCGAGACGGCGATTTTTGACTCGGGTCGAGATCGCTATTTATCAACCGAGACGAGACCGAAGATGTACAAAGTCTCGTCTTGATTTCACTCCTAACGGGATAGGTTATTTTATTTTTCGGACGAGTGTCTCGAAGGTTATTCTTTCACGATTTTGTTCATATTTCATAAAGACGCAAAAAAGTTTCATTAACAATCCCAAAGTATGGCATAAGATAATTAGCATGCTACAAAGGGTAGTTTACTATTAGGATGAGTTCATTTTTTTTGGAGGGAAGGGAGTAGGATTTTCTCAAAATCTGTTCAGTTGATTTGATCTATATTTCGTATGTATATTTCTATTTGGGTGAATTTTCTTAGGATGGTTTTCCAAAACGCTCCTGTAATCATTTTCTTTACATTCGTAAAGAAATGTTTCCATAATAACTGTAGCATAATGTGATTCCCTTAAAGATATGGAAGCTAGATAGTTTAGTGCAGTGGCCCCAGGGGTGTAGCCAGCAGGTTTGTGTAGGAGGGGCCCGTCATTTTTAGGGGGGGGCCAGCTACAATTTACAAAGTCAAAAAAATGTGTTACTGCTAGTGTTTTTGAGGCCTGAAAGAAAGGAAAATTTTGGTTTCCTTCTGGAAAACTAAAAACACTATTTTAGATTATTATTATTATTATTATTATTATTATTATTATTATTATTATTATTATTATTATTATTATTATTATATTATCCATAAATTATATTCAAGATAATTTTTATTATGCTTAATAAAGAACTAAAGCCCGGGACCAAACGCTATACTTTTGTGCATAACTATAAAGGTAACCAAGAAAGTTCTGTCCCTTTTCGTGGAGGTCTGTGTTCAATTGGACCTCACACCGTGAGTTGAATGCGAGTGGAGATAAGGCGAACGTCAGTTGTTGGTGTGGGTATATCCAACATATTACCTGGTTGTGGCAACTCAGACACACCGTGAACTTGCGTAAGACAGAGGGAACATGGGACATCCACAGAGCGTCATAAGAGCATGTATGCTGAACGAGTTCAAATGGAGGTCAAACGCCGCTGTAGCGGGACAGAAGATATGCCAGACCTTTGGTGAGGGTGTCGTGACGACGCGGACATTGCAGCGATGGTTTAACAAGTTTAAGGACGATGACGAAACACTCGAAAACACCACGTGCCAGAAGACCAACACATGTACAAAGAGGAACTGGGACTACAATTCAGTGTGTGGGGAAACCATTCGGCAGCACATCCATCAACTTGTGAAGCACTACAAGTTGGGTCGATGGGTCTCTCATATTTTGACTCCGGGCCAGAAGGCAACGCGGCAGTTGCCTGTGTTTATTTACTGTTTCGGAGCAATTTCTGGACAGGGCGTTGACATGTGGTAAAAAGTGTGTCCTATACGAAGCTCCACGGTGCCGTCATCATTGGTTAGCATCCCATGAACCGATTTCAAAACAGCCGAAACCAGCACTATACCAGAAGAAGGTCCTTCTGTGTGTTTGGTGCATCGTGCATCGGGAACTGCTACCAGCTGGTCAGAGTATCAGTGCAACTGTGAAGTGTCAGCAGTTGAGCTGTGCTCAACAAAAACTCAAAACTCTGGAGCCAACACTTCTGAATTGCAAATGGGTCCTCGTTTACAGGACAACGCTAAGTTCCACGTGGCTAGGATGACTCAGGACCCCATTTTTCGCCTTGGATGGGAAACAACATTACAACCACTATATTCCCCGGGTATTGCACCGTCCGATCATCACCTGTTCCATTCTTTGGACAATCACCTTAGAGGACGCCAGTTCAAATCCCTAGTAAAAATTCAAAATGCACCTGATACTTTCTTCGTTTCACGACCCACCAAGTTCTACCGCGATGGATTCCATGGCCTTCCAGAACGTTTTCAGAAGGTCGTTGATGCTGATGGGGACTATTTTTGATCTTCCAGGTTAGGTGACATATCGATGTTTGAAAGTGGTGGGTGAAAAAGCAACAAAATTTTTCTTGGTTACCTTTATATTTAAATTTAAGACCTTGTATACATAACCTATCTATAAAAGATTGATTTTCTTTGAAATTTCACTTAATTTCTTTACGGTTTCCTGACAAAAATATTTATTTATTATTCGTGACTAAAAAACATAATTATTTTATTACACTGAGTAGAAATAAAAGAGAGAGCGAATGAAATCCAAATTGAATAAAAACATTGTTTCTCACCAAATTTTCCATCCTCTATGTCTTTTAAAACACTTGTTAAAGCATATAAAAATATACTGTACTTACAAATCAGTTTAGTACCTTTGTTTTATGGCTGTATTTGTAGTACCTTCTTAAAATGTTTGTCTTCAAACTGTCAAATATAAATCGCAGTAAATTGTGTAATCTGCTGTCACAAAAAACATCCTATTTTTCGATCGGTATAAGGAAGAGATACTATACTATTTTTCGATCGGTATGGAAAAACAATATTTCTCCATACTATTTTACCATAAATTATTAATTGTCAATAAACTTTGTTGCTTTTAAATGAATGAAGCGAGATAATTTTACTATGATGTTTTAAAAGCTGGTCATTTGGTGGGCCATGAAACCATTTGGGGGGGCCAGGCCCCGATGGGCCCCCCCTTGGCTACACCCCTGAGTGGCCCGTACCTTATATTTATTGTGTAGTTTTCCAGAAGCAAGGATACAATTTTCTTTCCTAGTTACTCCTTGTGGTTCAGGAAAAAATCTCCTTTCAAGCTACTGGAATAATTCAATTGTAATGGACCATCATATTTCTGTAATGGAATAACTTGTATTCCTTTACAATAAAGTATCTTGAAGGCTTATTGTTCGCACTACTCTTAGTGTAATTTTGAAATAGACCTACAATAAGTCGAAAAAATTGTTTTCGCTAGATGTCTACTTTACGCGTGGCGGAACTATCCTTTTTTCCGTTCACACTTTACCACCGCGTTACGATTTAAACTATTACTAATCTGTAGTCCAATCAGAATTCATATTGCGTCATTTCATGATAATGAGGATGGTTTTATGTAAATTTGTTAATGGTTTATTTAGGTTATAGCACATCAACTTGATTTATCAGTGTTCGGTGAGTATTTTAAGGAAAAAAATCAAATTAAATTTATAAAAATGTACTATCAACAAACACCAGTAACTTGGAAGCTCACGCTGTATAGTATATTTTCTTTATTTTGTGTGTTGGTAGATAGCGATAAGACTCTGTTTACCTGATAGAATATTCCCGCGTAATTTATTCTTAGGGCATGCTGATAATTATAACAGTTTAATAATTATTAAGTAATCTTGTGTTTGAAATGTACGACTTAATGTCTACAAGCGAAGTGTAGCACATATTCCTAAGATAGTGATAGTCTACTGGCCAAAAATAACGATATTAATGACGCTTTCAAATAGTGTTTGTAAACAAAAGTTATGGCGGGCAACAATGGCGGATTACATGCGTTCTGCTTGTCAAATCTGTTGTCCATATTATCTGATCCCATAATTTAGTTTAAACATAGTAAATTTGTATCTTTCTTTCCCTTTTGCATATCCCAAAACTAAGTGCATTTGTTTTGTAGATAGATCGGTATTATTCAGGTAACATTACGGTTAAAGCAATGTAAGTTTTATAAGTAGTGAAAATTTAATGAGGGAGCAAAGTTGATGTTATATAACAACTCGGTGATTGGTTGGCTATAAGTTTAATATCCAGTTCAGTACCGAGGCTATGAAACACATGAACCTTAACATACGATCCGAACCGAACCGTATGAACTCCCATCGGAAATCGAATCCAGTATTCCGTGCCGAAGGCCTGTATACTAATACAGCCTTAAGGTAATTCATGTAACAACTATGTGAGTAAGGAGGGGTACTCGGGTCAACATCCACACTACAGACAAAAATACTATTAAATGGTTACGTTGACCGTCAAAATGGTTACGTTGACCGTCAAAATTTAAACTCCCAAAGATGAGTAATTGGAGGGTAAAAATTAAAAGAAAATGATGTTTCGAGAACTACTTTAAGAATTGTTCATATATCATAAAGCAATAAGCCATTAACAACCCTTCAATATTGTGTGAGTCGTTTCACTATGAAAAGTCCACAAAGGGTATTTCATTCTTATGAGTTCTTTGGGCAAGATTTTCACAAAAACGACTCAGATGACTTGTTCATAAATCTTTCAATAACAATTCTGTAGTATGATATTCACGTAATTTCCCGTGAAAAGTCGGGGAGGGGGACACGGTGGTTCAGCAGTAGAGCGCTTACCTCTGGCGTGTAGGGTTCCTGGTTCGATCCGCGGCCACATCAGCTTGTGGTAGACAACATCGTGTCCGTGGGTTTCCTCGGGGCACTCGTTTCCTCCCACTTTCTCATTCCACCAATTCTTCCATCATCTTCTCTTGCTTTAATCATCGTCTCCCTGAGACTAAAGGGCATAATCGTGGGACGTTAAACAAAGATTTCATTTCTTCTGAAAAGTTCATAAAGTGTAGGGGGTAGTAACCAAAATCTTATATTATTTAGGCGAGGGAATGCTATATCAGGTGCTTCTAGTATTAAGGGAACTAACAATTACCAAATCCTCCAATCTTACTTTTCTTTAAGAGCTCTACAGCATGACATATGGTGCTTCTCATTAAAAAAAAAAAAAAAAAAAAAAAAAAAAAAAAAAAAAAAAAAAATAGCTCAGGCGATTTTGTTCTTATTTCATCTTATCAGGGACGTACGCAGGGGATGGGTCCTGGGGATCCGGACCCTCCCCGAAATTTCTACTTTTGTGTAAATTTAGCCTAATTTTAGGGGCAATTTTAGGAATTTAATATAAAATACCCTCATATTGAGTTTGGACCCCTCCTGAAATAAATTCCTGCTTACGCTACTGCATCTTATGATATAATAATAATAATAATAATAATAATAATAATAATAATAATAATAATAATAATAATGTGTCTGTGACAATAATAATGTATGATGTGTGTGTCATCAGATTTCCGCATGGGGAGGGGTCACCTCACCTAGGGCCACCAAATTCTGTACAGATAGGTCTTCACCAGATCGAAACGCATAGGAAGCCATTAATTTGATTTTCGGCTCGAGGAGAGTCTGCAAAGGGTGAGGTGAAAATGTATGTCATGCACCTTTCTTACGGTTTTTAAGAACGTTTTACATGTACGTAACTAATTTGTTATAGACAGCGAGGGACAGGTAAGACCGTTCCGATATTCAAAATATTTATAAAGTTGAAAAACAACGCTGTGGAGGATCAAGGCAGCAGAGTTGTCTTCAACATTGGGAGACGGGCAGATTTGAGGCTTATTTTGGGGAAACATAAATTTCATCTTACTTTCCTTTGTGGCAATCGGACACAGATCATCACGGTTCTCCCCGAAAAACACATATCAAATCCGATTATTGGGGGGACAGTTCCCCCAGTTCCAAGATTGGAGGGGACATGTCCCCCCTCATCCCTCCGGGATTTGCACCAGTGGTTATAGGGCTCACATAACGGCAGAAGATGAATACCGGGGTAACGGACTTTCTTTTTATCCAAGTTTTGAATTAAAACCCGGCAACGAAGGTGCTTAAAGCTAGTAAATATTGCATGAATAACCCTACAGTGTAGCATAAATTATTTCTCAAATACTTTTAAAACGGATAGCCTAGTTTACTATTTTTTTGGGATGATTTTCATTTTCAGAAACTACACAGGCTTTTTTGTTTATATTTAGTAAATAAATATTTCATTAGCAGTTACAACATGGTATAAGTCATTTCTCATGGGAATATCCACAAGGTTAGTTTACTCTAGACGATGAGTTTACTCTGACGACGTTTTTCATTCATGAACAAATGTGTCAGTAACAACTGTAGCATGACGCCATTTAATTTAGGGAACAAGCAAGTTAAGTGAGGTGACCCGTACCTTTTATTAAATTGCTAACTGACAAAATAAGTACATAATAGGAGACGAAAGTTCGCCATTGTCTATTATTCTGTCCCAGTCTAATTCAGTTGGTACAAAATCTCCTATACCTGTCCTTAGGGTGCTACGACCACCAGCAGACTTGTGGCACTCATGCCTTTGGGGATGTGAAGTCAGCACATCGGTTTCCACCGCCATAACTGCTGGCTTTTTAGAGCGGTATTGTGCTTTTCTTTCAAGTACCCAATTGTCCTCACGACGTTGGATGACCCCGCAATCCAACACCATCTGGTGAATACGAACGGTCACCCAACGTTCTTCTGACCAAACCCGGAACTGCTTGATTTCGATGATCTTACGAGAAGCAGTATTTCGGTGCAGCTAGGGCTTCGACATTCAGTTAGTCAGGAAGATCTATTTTCAGTCCCCAAAGTACTACCGTACTCTCAGAAAACACAAGGATAAATATATAAGCGAAATAAAGTGAAATATATGTATACTAATGAAATATGGTTTTGAATGGTAGAAATACGAATAGCAAGGGAAAGGACTTTTGCTTATTTTGTCCAGAACCATAATAATAATAATAATAAAAAAAAACTGTTAATGTGCATTATCGGACTTACTATTTTTCTTTTCTTTTTCTTACAAGAGAACATTCCAATTTGGTGAATTCAATTGCTGAAAATGATTGCTAGCACTGGATTAAGCACCAAAAGAAACAGAGAAAAAGAGTGCGTTTAGTGGTAGATCGTGTACAGGGTGGGAGATAAGTGAGGGCGAAGTGCGAAGATAGAATGTAGAAAATGTCTAGAAACGCCATATTAATTTTGAAACAAGTAGAGGGATTGAGATTAAATGTTGGTTATAAAGAGTATAGCATGTAGACCTCCACTGAATAGACGTAATGTGAATCATGGACATCTGAAACGCCGCCATGTTGGAACTAGCGCAAGAAGAATATACGGAAAAGGGGTCATGTGACATATGGCTCCTGACGCACACTTTCTATTGAAATCTAGTGGCCAGTAAGGTTTGAGACCTCTGTTTAATCGCAACTGTTATGGACCTTGAGAATGATTGTGTGGTTGATACAGAAGTGGAGAACAACAGTGGGCACATTTCAAAAACGAAAAACGGTTTCTGCACCAACTCTTCATCTTTATTAGTTCTCCATGAATCAACGAGGAGCAGTAGTTTTATTTGCTCTACAGAAGACCAGAAAACGTCAGTCATAAACTATTTCAGGTTACCGGTATCCTTGGTCATATTTGCACTTTTGCCAACATGCGTATGAATATTGGGTAAATCTGTTGTTTGTTGGCTGGAAAGTGGCCCCATTCACGTTATCTTTACGACAGCATTGTTACATTGCCATAACGTGGAACACCTCCTATTAATAGGTCCCAAACTGTATTGGCCACTATTGATTTCAATAGACAGTATGCATAAAAAAAATGAAATGTTTGAGTTTTACGTCCCACAGTTATACCAGTTAGGCTAAAGGAGACGGTGATGATGAGTAATGAATGAAATGGTGGAATGAATAAAGTGGGAGGAAACGGGAGAACCCCGAGAAAACCCACGCACACGGTTTGTCCAGCACAAAGTTCACTTGGCAGGAGCTGGGATCGAACCCGGGACCCCAAGCACCAGGGGTGAACGCTCTACCATTGAGCCACCGTGGCCCCAGTGTGCATTAAGAGATACATAGACGGGAAAGACGCCATGTCACACATCTTTCCCGAATATTCTTGCGCTAAATCCAAATTACGCCTATTCAGTGGAGTTCTACATGCATTCCTCATATCCAACACTTGACTTCAATCCTCTACTTGTTTCAAAATTAACATGGCATTTCTGGACATTTTCTACGTTCTATCTTCACAGTTCGCCCTTATTTATCTCCCACCCTGTATACGGTCTACCACTAAACACCATCTTTTTCTTTGTTTCTTTTGGTACTGAATCAAGTACTAGCAATCATTTTCAGCAATTGAATTCACTAAATAGGAATGTTCCTTGTTAGTTTTTCTTTCTTTCTTTGATCAACCCTTCAGCTGATATATTGCATCGAAATACTGGAGCTTAATCTTCTGAGGCTGAAATGTGAAACTTGCTTTCATAATAAAAATATCCTGATCAAATTGCTATTATTTGGCACTCTCATGACCAGTGTGTGTAGCCATTCAGTTGCTTTTCTTTTATTTCCAATTCAGTTGACAGTAGCGACAAGTAATTGACTAGGTGACAGGGAACCTTTCCTTTGAGCAACAAAAGATTTTTTTTTTTTTTTGAAATGTGAGAACATGAAGGAACGTAGGCGATGGCGGGCAGAATTTGATACTGTTACGCGACAGGATTGAGGGCGAAGGAATTGTGTGTGATCTGAAGAAGGAATGGTGTGGCAGGAAGAAATCAGTAGTAGACGAAAGAGGGGTGAAAACAGTGTTACAAAATTTCACAAGATCCACTCAGAAATCTATACGGGAGACTTCGCGTTAATCATATGTAAGCAAATAAAGTGCTCGCCGCATTTTAAAGTAAGCGAAGTGGACTCCTACATTTCCAGGTTATTTCACGCGATTCATGGGGACAATCCATTACGCATCTCTAATTTTGTGAATTGATTTGCGATAATGAACAATTGATTGATTTTATTGTTTGGTCTTGTGAGGCGACTTTTAAATTGAATTGAACCATTAATCGCCAGAACTGTATGTATGGACACTTAGAGATAATCCCATGTTATGAAAGAACGAGGTATTAACCTCCTGTGCTATGAGTGTGGTGTGGTATGTCTGTCAGAGGGCTTACCGGCCCATACTTTTTAAAGACAAAAATAACAGGTGCATAGTATCTTAACATGGTACAGGGAAAAAATGTGTCAGCTGTTCATAAACTGTATCTAGATAGTTTTTTTTTTTTTTTTTTTTTTTTAACAAGGCGAAGCACCGCCACATTACTATCGAGACGTGCGGCAGTTCCTGAATGAAACATTTGTTGAGAGATGAATAGGCTGATGAGGAAGTGTAAAGTATCCACACTAATCTCCCGGTTTAACGCTGTTAAGTCTAACTGTCCGAAACTCTAAAGAATACTGTCTATGCCATAAGAGAGGTGATTGAGACTCTATTCGAATGGAAATCATATCACATGTTTGTCGGTCTGTTCCACATCGTTGCCGACTATGTATTGCTGTCAGCGCAAGACGTTTTAAACACATCCCACATTAGAACATCATCAGTAATGTTTTGTACAGTTTTGTGACTTAAAAAAATAATATTTTATTTCGGTTCGAATTACTAAAATTCAAACAAACAGTGTATACCCCTTTGTGTACACCCTTTATATAAAATTTAAAGCAAAAATAAGTATAACATAGAAAAACAAAAGTTAATATATAATTTTTAAAAAAATATATATATATTGAAATTAGACGGCCAATAATGATCTAAAACCAAAGTATCATAGCTTTTACTGTGCACAACACCAATAATAATAATAATAATAATAATAATAATAGCATGGTGACTCAGTGGTAATGAGCTCACCCTTGTTACGAGGGACTCTGCATCGATTTTATGCTATGAGTTTGTGGTGGTCAATAGTGGCCTATCTTAAACATTTTTTTTTTTTTTTTTTTTTACTTTCTCCAGTCTCCTTCCCACATTCCTGTTGCACTAATTTTTCGATCATCCACTTTCATTGATAATCGATCTTCTTTAGCTAACAGGGTATGGATCATGGTGGAGGAGATTTCGGACCTCAGTCTTCGGAGGTTCAAGAATTTCTGTTCTATTATATTTCGTAATAATAATAATATTTGGAGTAGTTTTTAAATACATAACAGAATACGTGTGTTTTGCTATTTCTTCTTCCCCCTCTCTATCTATCTTAAGTTGATTTTGATTTTAACATTCCGTTCAGCAGAGGCTATATGAAACGTGAACCTACTGATTAACATGGAATCCGATCCACATGAGCTGAGGCCGGGAATTAAATCTACGTATAAAAGGAAAACGTACAATACCATACTTTTTTTATGCAGTATTGCAAACTAAGGACGCTACAGTATCACAAACATCGAAAACCAATCAAAATTTCGAGGGTTCTACAACAGTAATAACACAAGACAGACAGGGTAATGGTTCATTCTATATGTATACACACAGGCTGATCCGGGAATGAACTGACAAAACTTCGCATAAATATTCAGAAGAAAAAAATCTGAGACTTCGGTCGGACGAAGCTAATTAACAAAATGGAGTCAATTTAGAGTAATTAATGGATTGGTTTTAAGGTGATTACCTTGAATAAAACAACCGATAAACTTTGCATATATATTTATGACCTCAATACAGGAAAAAGTTCATCCGCGACTTTGATCGGAAACACCTAATTATAGAGATGGAGCTAACTTAACGCAATTACAGGGATTGGTCGTCGAGTAATTGCATTAATCAGATATATTTCTATTTCTATGACTTGAGCTCCAACTTGGCCAAAATATTCCTAAAACTGATGCATGCATTCTAATGTTTTTGAGAGAAGATGGAAAAAGGATATTATCAATAACTCTTACCTGCATACATAAGATCCTATCCAAAGAAAAGATCTTTATAAAATTAATGTCTTCTTTTGTCAGTTTCCAATTTGCCTATAGTTTCTGATGTATTATCAATAGTCGGAGTACCACCTTCTTCTGATTCTCTCAGCGAGAATTGGTTACTTTGGGTTTCGAATCACATGCACTTCCACTAGGCTTTTTCGCGCCGGACTGTATGCTAACCATTTAATCCTGAGGAAGCTTTAGTTAGGAGTGGATTAAGGTTTGGTAAATTCTTAAGGAAGTAGTTAAGTCTAAGCTGTACGATTAACACCTTAATCAGCCACTAGAAGTGAAAATACTTACTTATTATTTATATATTTATTGAATAAATTCCCAGATATAGCATAATTTTGCCATTTTACACAGGGAAATGTTAACAAACAGGAAAAAAAAAAAAAGTAAAAAAAAAAATAAAAAAAAATAAAGTAAGAACAACAATAACAAAAGTGTCCACAGAGTGCAAAAGTAATATTATTTGCCTAACACGCGTTTAATTACTCTGTCAAACACCGGGTAGCTCAAAAATAGTTGGCATTCTGTGAAAAAGAGACTTCTGTGTAATTGCCAACCTGGAGCGGGCAAGATGGAATAGGTGGGTATTTTGGGTTTTGCCGGAGGGGACACGTAAGGATAGTTCTTGAAGTAGGGTTTCCGGTCTTAAGTTCCCATTAATTGTTATATGAAGAAGCTTCAGGTCAGAGATATTTCTGTATACTCCCGAGGTTTAGTTATTAAGTTCCAAAATAACCTTTGCCAGTATTTCAAATTCTTCTCGGATTCTTTCTTGAAGGATATCAAAGGAGATAAGTACTTGTAACCTGGTTATTTCACTACATTCGTGGTGAATCCAATTGTCAAGGATTTTATTCATTACATATGTAGAAAATCAATTAGTTACAAGTACTCATCTCCTTTGGTGTCATGAAGAAAGAATCCAAGAAGATTCTGAAATATCGGCATCACAATTTTGGAACACATTTTTTTTTTTTTTTTTTTTTTTTTTTTTGCATTTATAAAATGTGTTCCATACATACCATATGAAATCTTAATCAAACTTTTGAAGTATAATTATAATCTTCGCAGTTCTACCGTTCTCTCATTTCTGCCTTTCTGTATGAAATCAAAATGTACTGTTGTCAGGTTTTCGTAGTTTCCAATCAATCTGTGTATTGAAAATGTTATGTAGATTTGACAGAATAGTTACTTATCATACATATTCATGAAGTTCTCTTTAAACTGTGACAAAGGTAACTTAAGTAAGAAATAAGATAATGATGCAAAATGGTATAAGCTAAAATTTGAATAAAAAGACTCACATTTCGTTAGTAGTAATTTATCACTAAAGGTACAAGTTTTTATAAACACGAATTATAACTAGTTGTTCACCTTATATATAAATAAAGATTACAGAATAATCTGGTTTTGTTAAATAAGTCTTCATTTTTTACTTAATACTTGTAACACATTTCTTACCTCATTCATAAAATTTAATTAGTAGACGTGAAAAGTTCTTGCTAATGATCATAGATTTTTCACGCATTGTTTATCCCGATTATCGCAATATTTTTCTCCTGTAAAAAGACCTAGCAACGCGGCATTTAATTTAACACTCGGGGTCTTAAGCTCAAGCAGAGTTCGCAGCTTATTAAAGCAAACGAACGATGTCCGAATACTAATATGTTATTCAGCTTAAAATAGAATGTTTAAAGATTTATTTGCCATGTATTTCACATGCCTGCCTTTTTCTACTACTCGATACACATATTTTTAAAATGCGCCAAATTGTTTCTAAACTCAGTTTGCCCTAACACACAATCACCGCCTGGCCGTTGCCAACCCGACATCTGACTGTGTCCAATTCCAGGTGTTTTTATTAAATTAATAAGGATCTTTATGTATTAGCTTGTTTGTTCATATGTGTGTGATTCTGCCCATAATAAATGTTATGTATTTCTTATAGCTCATGTTCGTGCGTATGAAGACTCAACTAGAAAAATACGATTTTTGCTACAGAAGTGAAAAAGTTCGTACAGTATCATATCAAAGAAACACTGAGAAAGTGATGCCAGTCGTCATGAAATCATACACCAATGCAACTCATCAACAGCAGCGGATTACGAGAATGCACATGAGGAAAACAGTAGTGCAGTTTCCTTCGATTCATGATTTCAAACCTTGTGAAACTTGTGGTAGACCTTTTAGTTTTATTTTTGAAGGCTCACGAACAATTATACCAAACATAGTTGCACACCCTCACCCTTTACCGCCACCATCAATACCACCCTCACCATCTCCAATATCCAACCTTCTACCATTACCACCACCATCGATACCGCCCTCGCCATCTCCAATATCGAACCTTCCGCCATTACCACCACCGTCGATACCGCCCTCGCCATCTCCAATATCGAACCTTCCGCCATTACCACCACCGTCGATACCACCCTCACCAGTATCGAACCTTCCATCATTACCACCACCACCACCACCACCACCATACGCACCAAATGGCGTATACACAACAGATTATCCTATATCATACTACATGTTTGTGAGTGCTCCAGCCGGCAAGGCAGGGTTTCGCTTAATGATTACAATGCCTGTTGGCAGCCGTGAGGATGGATCTTACGGTGTGTTGTTTAACGGGATACGTCCCAATCAGAACTACAAAATGTATCATTATTATGCAGATAACTTGATTTATTATGATATTCCACCAGAGTGGATTCAAGCGCCATTAATTTTAACGGTTACAACTTCGAATATTTAGGATACTAAAACAGAACCAGAGTACTCGTACATTTTCATTAAGAATAAGGTTATTTTAGGTTCCAAAACAAGTTCATGTACTGTGTGTCGGCGGATAATAGACGGCAGGGAAAAATCTTGAGGTATAACTTATTTGATTACTTTTTAAAACCGTTTTAGAATTTAGAAAAAAATTCTACTTAGGTTTGTTACATTTCTATTAATTAAGATACGATTCTCTTTACTCTCTAAAGTTTACTAGATTTGTCAAAATAGCCGAAAAATAAGCAACCATTCTGACTGTTTAGTGATTTTGTGTTGTTTTCCATACGGGAAGATAGGATTAGTTTTCCTAATTTCTTTTTCGATTTTTACTAAATTATTTTAGTATTAATACAAGTAAGTACAAATTTAACTTTACTCAAAGTTCTTTATCTAAAAGTGAATATCGTTACTGTTGAATCAATTTTTCAAGTTAATTGCTGATGTTTCTAAGCCAACATATGCTTTTCACCGTTAGGGTTAGGGTTCAATTAATATAAAAAATTGTAAAATAATAATTTTAAGTTGATTGAAATTAACAACTCAAGCTTTGTTTCAAGGTTAATTAGGGTAAGAAGAGTAATTAAGAGGATGTGTTAAATTAACGTAACATATTGTAAGACAACATTCCAACTGTTTGTAATTAATTTTATTTCAACTGCCTTTCTTCTTAGTCCCGTATTCTCATGAGTAGTTCTACTGATAATGGTCGTTAGTGCATATTCTGCTAATCTAGATTTTCCTGCCTGATTTAAATGTACTTTGCATGTTCTTTACATTTGGTATGGATTGTACATTCGGGTTGCGCAATATACACTTGAATGACAACGTTCATATGGGATAGATAAATAAACACTTGAGGCGTCCAATTGTCGATCTTTCACAGTTTTTTTTTTTTAAGTGAATTTGGACCAAATATAATGCACACGAGAAATAAATGTTAAAAAAAAAAAAAAAAAAAGATTGGAAGAATCACAGAATTTGAAGACACATTTCTTACTAACAGAATCACAAATGAGTAAAAATAATAATAATGGAGTCAATTGAAACATAATTGATTACTAACAATGTAGACAGGAAAAGGGGTTGAAATAAGTGATACTTGGAATATTGTATTGTACAACGTTTGACGTACAGAGGGGCTTATATTTTACATCATAAATATTTCTGAGGAAATTGAGTAGAATATATGTTCTATTTGTGTTCAAGAAATTTTTCGTACTGGAAAAGTTTCCGAACTTTATGGATACATCTGTATTTATTATTAAAATTGAATCAATGATAATATTATTCACTATTTAGGAATCAAATATGTTTTGCTTCAAACAATGTACTTTCTGCCTACTTGCATTTATATTTAAATAATTTAAATCGATAAAAGGCAAACAAAAAAGGTACTACAAACAAGTTTCCTAAAAGTATTATGTGTTGTTTGGAAATGTGTTATTACCACCTGTATGGCCACTAGCGACCTCCTGGCAAATTTCTTAGCACAAGGCAATTTCTTAAGAGTAGGTAATCTTTATTCTTACTATATTTAAGTGCTACGTCGCTACAATGGCAACAACAAAATATTAGTAGATTGATTTCCTTCTCCAATTAACATGAGAAAGTTGTGGGAAAATAATTGCATTTATTATTATTATTTTTTTTTTACTATGCTGATTTTCGGCTTTTACTTGAATGGTTTCTTACGTACCACAGTCAGTTTCGATCCAGGTTGAAGATCAATACACTATGCTTAATTGACAACATATAATTAATGGTCACATATTTATTTTATTTTTGTACATTTTTTTTTATTCGTTGATCGATCTATATTTAAAAATGTTGATTTAACTTGACATTGTTATGTGAAACCAAAGTTATAAAGTTCGAATGTACTATTGTAAAGGAATCCAAATCATGACTGATATTCAAGTTTTATTCAAGTTAATGTTCTTTCGGAACAGTTTGAAGTTACGAACATCCATGAGGCTACACGGAACCGTCTTTACATTTAAGGAGAAACTATGCACAACTGAATAGTTAGTTTTTAAATAAAAAGCGATCAAAAGTTTAAAATTTTCATTTCTTTTTTAAAATTTACTTTTTAGAACAGAAGATCTAGTTAGCAATCCGAGTTGCCGTCATATCCGCCGATACATATAAGAGTAGTTATTGGATGTAATATTACCTTGCTACAAAGCTTGGAGATGCGTATTGTATATAGAAAAATCAGAACATATCTAATTATACGGAAAATATTGGCTAATACGGATTTTACACACGCAAGTGTTTATTCGGCTAAGATTTTGAACTTACTCCATATTTCATTGACTGTGTTTTAGCACAAATCATAAAATACATAATCAAACTTGTATCACTCACAACATAAGGCTATTCGAAAATGATGAAAGCTGATTCATGATCTGAAACAATTAGTCTGATTTGATATCATTTTAGTATGATAAGCCAACGCTAATGTATCAGATAATTGAAAATATTTGTTTTTCAAAGGTATATTTAAGTTCTGTAATTACTTGAAAGATCACCAAACCTGTGTAGTTTCTACACAAGAATGTATCAGAATAGTACAGTAGTTATTACTGTAAGTTTTTTGAGCAGATCATTACAATAAGTTTTGTACATTTCTTACCTTATAGTAATATAAGATGGCGCAAAATCTGCAGACAGACTTTGTAACAAAATATTTTTCACTTATGAAAGGCACAATTACAAGTGAAAATAATTTATTAGAATATTAAAAGTAAGGATGCCTTCTTAGAGTACAAGGTGAAGTAAATGGATGCAAATTAAAGTATATAAAATCCGTGCCACTGTTCTTTACATATGATTAAGTAATATAATTCAGCACTGCTACAAACAGCGTTATTGGTGTTACAAAAAAAGAAGTAACTACTAGCTATGATTGTAGTTTATGATAAGAAAATTGCTGAGAATATTTAATAAGCTAGTGTGTTTGTGTAAGTAAATCACATAAAATGTTCAGCCACCTACATTATTTTATCATCATTTTCACGTACAAGTTGTATATTGTAGGGCTAAAAGTTAAGTAGTTAGTTTACTTATATACGAAATAATTATTTGTTTATTTTGGGCACATTATTTATTGTCATTTATTTGTTGTTTTTTCATGGATTTTCATGCAGTCTACAAAAAAATCTTCCACATCAACTAGGGTTTACTCATACCTAAGAAGTGTGTTGAATTGAAAAAAAAAAGTGTTAACTTTTTTTTCATGAACCGTAGCACAAAAAAATCTTTTAGAAGTATTTAAAAAAAGATATAAATGAATATACAGGGTGAGTTTTTAACTTGAGACCAGAGAATAATTTTGAACTAATAGCTAAAAATCATCGAAATTTTATAGAGAGCAAATATCAATAATAAGGGTAAGTCGTCTGACACACTACAACACTAAAGATACTCCGTGTCATTCGAATTAGCGTACAGCGTCAACCAATAGGGTCGCAGTGTGCTGTTACCAAAGCTTCAGTGACGAATCTAACCATTCATAATTGCCCATAAGTACGAACAAAATCAATTATGAATTATTAGATTTCTCCCTTAAGGTTTAGTAATAGCGCACTGCGAGCCATGCGCTGATGTCATACGCCAATTCGGGCGACGTGGAGTATAGTATTGTCAACCCAACATTTTTTTTTTTTTTTTCAAATGAAGCTGCGTCAGATTATTACATATTTCAAATCTACACGTTAAACGAAAACTTACAATATCACATTTATTATTCAGTGTTGCAGACTAAGACGCAGCAGTCAAAACATCCAAATTTTGGAAGCCTCTACCACAGCAACAGCACCATTGAGAAGCACGAGCAATGCACATCTAAAGTATCTTATTGTTGAATATCTTGATCATGGTGTGAGGTATTTTGAATAAATGGGAACGAAGGTAATAAAAGTTGAAAATTTAAAATTTTACTTTTTTTTTCTTCAGAAGTATTTCTAAAAAAAAAAAAGCTTAGATAAGTATTATTTTTGGTGTTTATATGATTTCCAATAGACGAACAAATCATTTTGCCGCTTTACAGCAATTTGATGCCTCAACTTATTCCGGAGTTGCGATAAACATTGGTAAAATTTACAATATTGTTTAAAATTATATGTAATTACAATTACCAAAAACTATCACTGTAATGTTATAGCAAAAGCAAAGGAAAACAACAATCATTTTAAACATTTTCCTTAAATATGTCCTTTTAAGAAGTTTGCAATACGAATGTCTATCATATTTCCAGAATTGATTGAGATATAAAATTGCTGTAAACGGCAAAATCATGTTTGTCCATAGGAAATCATACAAATACTTATCTAAACATTCGAAATAAAGTCTTTCGAAAAAAGTAAAATTTTCAACCTCTTGTAACTTTGTTCCCATGTATTCGAAATAACACTCATACCATGATCATGGTGTTCAACAATAAGGCACTTTAGGTGTGGATTTCTCTTCGTCTTGGTTGTGCTGTTACTGTGGTAGAGGGTTCAAAAATTTGGATGTCTGTTGGTACTGCAATGTCCTTACTTTGCAACACTGAATAATAAATATGGTATTATAAGTTTTTGTTTGAAAACAGGTAGACTTGAAATATGCAATTACCTGATATAGTGCCGTTTAAAAAATAATGTAACTTTAGGTTAGGTTGCGAACGCTGTTCATCTCTTGGTATTGCAGAGTATGTTAAATGATTTCCCGCTATTGATATTAGCCTTGCACAAAATTCCAATGTTTCTTATCTATTAATTTATAAGTTACATGTTTGTTTCAACTTAAAAAGAACTCACCCTATAATGTAATTGTTATAATAAAGATTTAATATATACGGTATGATTAAAACTAATTTATTTGATAGCTATCACTCAAAATTTCATTTTGGTAATGTTTATACGATTTGGATTTAGGTTGGTTATAAGTAATTATATTTAAAGTCAAAAATGTATTTCTAAATCAAATCAGGAGAGAGACATTGATATATAATAAAAGGTACAGTTGTAATGCATATGAACATAGTCAATTATATGTTTAATAATTGCATAAAATTCAACTTTTGCTGAATGCAGTTATTTTCCATGTAAAAAAGTTTGGTGAACTGTAACGTTTGTATTATTTGAACTACTACTATTTACGTTCTGTTTGTAAAATTTTGTAACATTGAAAGTAATGTAAAATTTTGTATGTTAAGGAAAAGGGAATTGCACACTACCAATGTTCATGAATGATACCATCAATATAAATTATGTTTTTTTTTTTTTAAAAAAAAAAGAATACACATATCTGGAGTAAAAAGGTAAGGAGATTTTTTAAATATATATTTTAACCGTTTGTTATTCAAGGAAGTATTTCTATAGAAAGAATGTGGTACTAAGTAACAAAATGCTAACTAAAAGATTGTCTAAATTTGACTGTTTCCATTCATTTTCATCGCGTGCTGTGTTTTCTATAATTCTTATGACATAAAGCTTGAAAACAAACCAATGGGTGGAACTTCTTCTTCTCCGCAGTTTACGAATTATTTATAACTCACCAACATCGTATAAAATTGAATGTTAAAACAAAATTGTTGCCTTACATTATTTAGCATAGCAGGTATTATCCACTGATTCCCCCTAATTAGAGGAACGAGCATAAATCCCACATGACTACACTTGCGTCACCCATATGGCATCAGCCAATAAGCTAGCAGTGCGCTATTACTAAACCTTCAGGGAAAAATCTAATAATTTATAATTGATTTTGTTCGTATTTGTGGATAATTATGAATGAATAGAATCGTCACTGAAGGTTTGGTAACAGCGCACTGCGATCTTATTGGCTGACACCATACACCAATTCGGGTAACGCGGAGCAAAAATTAAGTTTCTGACAATACCCCATTAACTATTTGAACTATTTAAGATTGAGATGCATACCAAACTGATGTTTCACTAGCCAACATTCACAACAGAAACTTTTTAAAAGGTTATTTCTCTATAACAACTGGGATTGTGAATAATTAGCGTAAATTGGAAATTATATGTATATGTATTGCTGCGAATGCGTAGAAGTGTAAAAAAAAAAAAAAAAAAAAATTCTCATTTAAATTCACTTTTCAAAATTATTCAATTCAAGAGGACATCGTAAAACTTCCGTTTTTACCTTGACTGGCTTTCTTGTCCTAACATTTCTCTCAACATCCTCGTGCTTATAGTAAGCTTGAGGAATTATAATAAAAATAATTTTACACTATTTTATATATTTGAAGTGGTGAGTATATTCTTTTAATGTTTTTGTGTGCTTATGTTTTAAAAATAACATTGTTCATATATTCATAAACATTTTCATAGCAACAATTATTTTTTTTTTAAATATTTTAATTCGTGTTACTCTGTAAATGTATTAAGGCTATTGCAATCTTGAAATTACTAAAAATAATGCTATATTCACTATTAATTATATCATCTATATACGTTGTTTATAATGAAAAAAAAATGTACTTTTTATGAAGTAAAATTTTGCATTTTGTTACTTAGTTCAACATGATATGATCTCAAGAGTATTTTATTCAATTAGTTTTCTTCATTGACTGTGGTAGTAACTAAAACTTCGTATACCCGTTCCAAATATTTAAAATGAGTTTTGAGGCAGAAAATTTTACACCTTTAAAATATTTGAAATATATATATATATATATATATATATAATTTAGATATGATCAACACGTTAGCATTATTTTGAAATTTAGCATTACAACTTACAATGGAAAGGTTCTTCCGTTATCAGTTATGTTGAATACATAAGGAATGTTCATATATTGTACTGATATATTCAAGAAATTCATATATACTGCACATTTTTAGTATAATAATAAAATTTTAGTTTATATTTACTAAAAGGATGATCATTAAAGACATTATACTGAAAAGTTATTTTTTTTTAATGTGATTATTACAGCTCATACAATGTTAACGTGCATTGCATGCCTAGAATAGTGAATAGCAAACTTCTAAATGTTTTTCTTTTAAGCTAGTAAGTTTGATATAATTTATTCTGATGATACGACGAATTGTGTTTCTACATTGTACTGCTATAATAACGATCTATAAAAATAAATAAAAAAAAAAAAAAAACTACTACGTGATATACGAAGTTTTAAGAGTAGAAAAAATATTAGTATATTGTTCTTGCAATTTTTCAGTTAATTTTATTATAATAATGTGAAAGTTTGCGAAGTTGAAATTTGTTTGTACTTGCATTTTATTGTGTAAAAATAAAATAAAGTTATTCATGTATTATTATACCTTATGTTTTAATTAGAATGTATTTATCTACTTTTTCAGATGACACTTCTGCAGCTGCTTCTGCAGCTGTACAGCATGATGAGCTATTTCAGAACAGAAGGCAGGAATACAAAAATGAGAAAGCATTTTTACGGTAAAAAAAACTCAAAATATTGTAAGTAAGAATTTTGTTCTGTCCTGACAAAACTTTTTTTTCCCCTTTAGTGCATTTCTGCGATCAACTCAAAATATTTCTGTTTAAGTAAATTTTTCTCTTGATTTTTTTTTTTTTTTTGTCTGAATGTTTCACTTTTGCGTTTGTTTAATTCTGCTCTATAGGTTAAAGAAATAACGTAAACGACGTCGATGATGAAGTGTAAGTTTATGGTGAAATGATAACAAATACCTGTGCTTAAGCTTGGACTTGAACTGAAACATGCCTTGTGATCGTCAGCATGACGTCTCTAACCGGCAGACTATACCAGTAAGCACATTTTGTGTATGTTCACAAGGAAAAAATATAATATTTTCACCTCCTTCCTCCGCAATAAATATTAATTCTCATATACAATATGTCAAGGAATGTTTCTTAAACTGAAATATCAAGCAATGTTAGATGATTTTTTTTTTTTTTTTTTTTTTTTTTTAATACCTCTAGGATTTTGAAAACCTTAAATTAACCCAGCCCTATATGTAAATCTAAAGAGTTCGGAAGAAAAAATGTTAACCCTGGACACATTCTTATTGATCTAATCAGTTATAAATGTATGTACTTAAAAAAAAAATAATAATAAAAAAGTTTGACACATGACATCACGGCAATTTCTTCCTTAACATTGAACAGGGTAAGGAGCATAGCAGAGTGTGTATCTAAACATCATGACGCTAAATTTTTTTCTCCCGAACTCAGTCACAGAACATTACATTTATTATATTAACGGTGATGAGTACCTATGCCATCTTAACTTTTCAGCGTGGGAAATTCTTTCTGTTTCTTTTGAAATGAGTTGGAATTTTAACTGTTCTATCAGGCCTCGTTTCCATATTGTCAAATTAAACATAAGAACAACACATTGTGTGATATAAATAAATAAAAGAACAAACACATAACAGTTTCAACACACTAACTGTGTCTTTATCAGAGAAACAATGGAAGTCTAACGTACACACAGTTAGTGTGTTGAGTTTGGAATTTTAGTAATGTGATTTTACTGATTTCTTCTTGAAGGCTAGTTATACAGGTAGTGGACATTGAAACTGAAACACTTGCGCAAATAGCATAGGATGTTCGCGAAGCTCACATAGCCATCTAGTAGATTATATCGTACTTTAGGCAATAAGTCACATGTGCAGGTCCTTGGTAGTCTCTCTAGTAGAAGAGGTTCGTCAGTGAACGTCAGATCGTGTGTGTAGAGCTGTATAATGGGGGACATATCCAACTTCAAAAGAGGACAGATCATAGGGGCATGTCTAGCAGGTGCGTCTGTGTTCAAAATTACAACCCTTTGTGACGTCTCACGAGCTACAGTATACAAGGTGATGTGTGTATATAAACAGGAAGGACGAACCATATCCAGGAGGACCAACTGCAGGAGAAAACGGAAGTTGTCTGAAAGAAACGTCAGGACATTGACTAGGATTGTTGCGGGCAAACGGAAAACCACCGCAGAAATTAATACACACCTCACAGAACCTGTGTGCATAAAAACAGTCCGTTGATACCTGCGTAAGGGCAAGAACCACGGCAAGATTGCAATACTGAAGACTCATCAGTAGCACAAATACCGCAAAGCGGGTTCAGTGGTGCCAGAAGCATAAAACCTGGACGTTAGATGACCTAAACCTTATATTTCTGGATGAGTCTAGCTACACTGTTTTCCAAACTACAGGGAGAGCGTTTCACTAGAGAAACCCCTCTGATGCATACAACCCAGACTGCTTGGCACCCACAGTCAAACATGGAGGCGGATCCGTGATGGTTTGAGGTGCAATACTGTGATAGACTTTGGCCCTTAATTATTCTAGAGGACCGTGTCACTGCCAAGGACTATAGGACCATTCAGAAGGACCATTTACATCCTATGCTTCCGACACTCCTCCTGGACGGTGTTGCAGTGTTCTAAGATGATAACTGACTTATGCTGCTAAACGTGTCACAGAGTGGTTCAATGAGTATGCTAGATTGAACACCTGCCATGGCCCCCTCAATCGCCAAATCTCAACATTGAGTCTGTATGAGGTTTGTTAAGAGGATCGAGTGAGGAAACATTACCCTCCATCACGTGCATGTGCTGAACTTGTCACTGAATTGCACTGAAAATCCCTCTGCAAACGGTGCAAGACCTTTATCAATCCTTCCCAAGTCGTGTTGCTGCTGTACTGACCGCCAAAGGCGCCCTAACATCTTATTAAACACAAATTATGGCTTTCTATCAGGAGTTTCAGTTTCAGTGTCCACTACCTGTATATCATTTGCTTTTAAAAATGAATTTGCATTGTATATAAATGAAAATCACTACTTAAATTTGAGTATTAAATATTAAAATTATGTTTTCACTAAGCAAGGAACACTTAAATGGATCTGAAAAAGAAATAAGTAAAATCAAACCAATGAAGTTGCAGTTCCTTTCAAAGAAAACAGAAGAAAAAAATGCCCATATACATCAATGGGCTAAAAACTACAGATAGCGCAAGTAATCATCGCCGTTAACACTAGCGAGTGAAATTTCTATTTGTGCATTAACACAGCAATAAAGGAATGATTGACACTAGATTAATACACACTTGATACTTTTGACTTTTCAATAGAACCTATTTTTTATTGTAATAGCAGCAGCAGGTTTACACCACTACAAAAAATATTTCCATTTATTGAATATCTTCTATAAAAGGTCAAGTTGCTTCTATTTGTATCAGGAAAGGAACGAAAATAATACTGCAAATATTTTAAGTATATAAAAAATTATTATTGCAATAGTAAAGATAAATCCTATATACAAATGTAAGTCAAGATCGCGTTCAATAATTGAACTTACATATTTTTTTTCGCTAATGCAAAATATTACATGTGAATCGTCCCTCTGCAGGACGATCTAAAATTAATTTTACGTTCTCTTATTGCATCCTCTCCTTTTCTTAAAAAAAGGAAAACGTAACTATAATATTTAAAAAATAAGGTCTTAATACAGCAATTATATATTGTACCGATGATAATACACACCAGAAATAGAACGACAAACTCTCAGGAACATGCTGAGAGATGTTGAAATTATATCAAAGAAAAAAAATTTAGTAAGCATCCAATATGCTGTTCATATCAAGTTTTTGTATTGCATGCCCTGAAGCATTGTAATACACAACTTCCAGAGTTTATACTAATTTTGCGAACAAGTATGTCTCATGATCCAACGTAAACAGTATTTTATTTGTTAACATTCAGAACATCGTCTATGGCCAACTTCCTCATACCAATGAAGCACTTACACGTTTTCTCCTCTAAGCCTTTACAGAATTTTCTCCAAATTTTGTTCTCCTTTGTCATAAACATTGGGGCAGGTATTTTAGGATGACCTGAAAAAAGAACAATATATATTAAAGTTAGTTCTAGCCTAGAACGTTTACTTTTGTAAACAAATCTGGACAAAAGTTTCGTAGATAAATAAGTTATCCTCTGAATGCAATAACTCTAACAACTATCTTATGTTAATTTTCATTTATGTAACACCTAAAATTTCTCAGCGTATGTAGTTTGAAATAAACTAGCCACTAGACATCTTATGAACAATACAGGAAGCACATGCGAAGGTATACTGCGTGAAGCACGATGTAAACATTCACGGTTACTGAACACTGTACTAGTATATTACAGGATCCTATCGCAAATACTGCTTGTATAGTACAACTCTGGAGTTAATTCAACGCATTCTTATAGATTTTATGACGTCAGGATTTACTATTGATGAGTTATCTCATTTTAGTTGTTTATTTATTTATTTTTGTTTTAAAATGTATTATGTATGGGTGGACGCCAATGCTAGTTTTACAACGTAAAACTGACCATTTCCGGTCATATTTAGACGTCTATCCTAGTTTTACAATGTAACAACTATCTTTTTTAGATTATTTTCATTTTTTAACTGCAAAAATTGGAAATTAATCTGAAAAAAGTATTCCTTTTTTCCCCGCTGTATTTTTGTAAACACAGGAGTCTATAACGCTGAAATAGACAGTAGTGACTAAATGCAATGTGATACGGCCACCTCTCACCAAATCATGCAGATGAAAAGTATTTCGTCGTTATGCCTATGCTTATGCAACCAGCACGACTGCCAGGCCTTGCAGATTAATCTAAGAACTAGGGGAAATAACATTTTTTTTCTGCAATATAGCTCCTACGGGTTAAAAAAAAAAAAACTACATGTGGTATTAATAGTCAGTCGAAATTGACAATTCAAACTAATAATTTCATGTAGAGATGAGAACTTATAAGTCGAACTAACGTTGTGAGAGCATAGGTCGAAGAACAAATATCCTTCTGGAAATTCCGTGTATTTACTTTTATTTATATTACTCTGCCTTTTACACTTGCCTAGTACGTTATTTAACTGCATTCTTCTTTTTGGCTAAAATTTGTTGTTTCTCTCTCTCAACGTACAAATACACGAAAATTTAATTGATCTATGCAGCGGTCTGTTAACTTAATAGTTTCACATTTATGCCCTTTCGGGACGATATTTCCGAATGCGTGGTAAAATGACACAGATATATACAGCAGAGACAGAAATTCTTTTATTAGGTAATACAAAAGTTGTTCCAAAACAACTGAGAAAATCTGTATCGACGTTTCGCAAAATGGCGTGTAAGCTTGACACGTTTGGCAGTTATTCTAATAGCAATAGCAACAGAGAACGGAAGTTTATAGCACTTGTGCTGATTGTTAGGCAGCGTTGAGTGAGCGGAGTTTTTCTGTATCCCCACAAATGTTTGAGGTCTGTGGTTTCAGGAAGAAATGGACATGAAGGATTAACGGAAGTATACCATTAAATGTTGCTGTCAACTGAAGAAATTTGCAGGGTAAATTTGTCCTCTTCTGGAGGAAGATTTACACACCAAAGCAGAAAGTAGCATTTGGAAACTAAATTCATCCCCTAAGGCGGAAACTCCGCATAAAGAATTAGACAGGACTCCGCATAAAGAATTTCAGACGATGCTTCAAAAGAAGGAGGAACACTGAGACACTTGCATTCAATTAAATGGATAATACTTCGAGAGAGGGGACCACTTTCTTGATGATTAAGGTACGTGTTATTTTTTTTAACGTTTTCTCCGTTGTTTTGGGACACTTTTGTATAAATAAGAACGTTTCTGCGTAGGCATTTCTGATTTAAACAAATATGCTTTTAATATTGCACACAATCTTCACGAAGATGTTTATTTTATAAGGATGAATGTTTATTTACCCTGTACACAAATTCATTCAGCCAAACAGTTTGAAACGAATTTGAAACATAATACCTACATGGACCATAGGCTATTTACTGATTTTACGGGTATCCTAAGAAGGAGGACGGGGATTCAAATATACCTTACAAATATTTCCTATAAACTTATTCTTCCTGTGAGAAGAACGGGTATTCTGCTACATCACGGAAAAGCGGTTGAACCTTTTGAAATGAATTTTTGAATATAAGTTAGAACCCACCTTAAACTGGTTTCTGTTATGTCACTACGAGAACAATGCGAATCTTGAGTGAGTGAGTGAGTGAGTGAGTGAGTGAGTGAGTGAGTGAGTGAGTGAGTGAGTGAGTGAGTGAGTGAGTGAGTGAGTGAGTGAGTGAGTGAGTGAGTGAGTGAGTGAGTGAGTGAGTGAGTGAGTGAGTGAGTGAGTGAGTGAGTGAGTGAGTGAGTGAGTGAGTGAGTGAGTGAGTGAGTGAGTGAGTGAGTGAGTGAGTGAGTGAGTGAGTGAGTGAGTGAGTGAGTGAGTGAGTGAGTGAGTGAGTGAGTGAGTGAGTGAGTGAGTGAGTGAGTGAGTGAGTGAGTGAGTGAGAGAGAGAGAGAGAGAGAGAGAGAGAGAGAGGTAGGTAGGTAGGTAGGTAGGTAGGTAGGTAGGTAGGTTCAAAATTTTATCACAATTAGAGTGTCTGAACAGCTCCTCAAGTTAGGAAGATTAGAATCAACTTCTCATTAAAAATAATTGGAAACATGTCCCAACGATACTGAAAACGACTCAGGGGAGGGCTATTTCCACATTCAAGTCGACGTTGTCTTATCATCACAGTAAAACTGCTAAACCGATTGAAATTATTATTTTTTACATAATATCTACTTCGAAATGGGATATTATCTTGCCACTATTTTGAAATGCATCTCCTAAGGAGACAGAGGAGTTTTAAAACTCATACCAGGACTAGAGTACCTCAAGTTAGGAAAATGAAATTCCTTACTACAAATACGTTGACACGTGTCGCAGCATTTTCGAAAGTGACGTTTCTAAGGGAGAAAGGAGGGACTTGTATAATATTGATTGTATGCTTCTCCGCTATAGAAATCTACATTGCTCAACCGTTTAAAATAAATAGTCAGTACCTACCTAAAGCTAGGTTTTAATTATGTCATTGCTATAAACCTGCATCTCCTAAGGGGGAAGAGGGATTTAAAATTTATGCCGAAATTAGAATATATGAGCTGGAATTTCTTATATTTTACCCGAGCAACGTCGGATACTTCATCAACTACTAATTACATAAAGCTTTTGATGTTCCATCTGTGTTTAATTTTATCGGAACTAATGTTTAAATGGCTACTGACTATCCTTATCACCAGAGATAAAAGCAATCAGTAGTCTTTGAAGCGTCAGTTCGAATAAAATAGAACATAAATGGAATATCAAGATTTATTTGTTTAAATATACTTTTGTTTTCCATCTATAATTGTTTTACGGTTGCGAATTAAAGATATTTAAAGTTAGCAACATATTGCGGAGAAATGCAGAAAAAAATAACTTTTAAGAAGGGATTCAATTATTTTCAGTTAATAATAAAACAGAACTATTTCTACAAAGTTTAAACTGAGTACATATACAATAAACTTTCGACTATCCGGGGAATTGGTGGCGTGACAACCGCGGATTATCCGCAAAATTGCTGAAAAAGGGTACAAATCAGTATGAAAATGCTTTAGTAAAATTCTTATTTACAATTTACACACATATATTTACGACTAAATAAAAGTAATTTTCTGTAGTTCCCAATTTGTTGGTTTACCTTTTCACAAAAAGCCGGTTAATTGTTTTTTGTATTTTTGGGTTAAAATATATTTTCTTTGTGACTGAAGTTTTTTTTAACCAAATATTTTTGTCACAAAGTGATAAATCATCCCACCAAATAAGACCGTAGATAATCAATAGTTTACTGCATACATTTAACAGGTCTACCAGATGACGACATAAATAATCTTTTGATAAGCATTATTCTCGATATGGTTTTATAAGAATTTTTTTTTACTCCAAGAATTTACTCAAAAGATTTCCACTTTAGGTTGATTATGTATCTCAAATTTAGCACTTCACAGAAAATATTGATTCTGTTATTAATGAAAAATAATTGAAGTTCAAGTGAAAATTCAATCCTTTCTCCTGTACTTTCCTGCTAGGTATTACCGCTTTTTAAAATCATTTTCGTACGAAATGGTTACACAGGATGAACAGTAACTCCCTATTGAAATATACTTCTCACTTCTATAAATAGTAGTTTATATATTTGCACAAAATAAAAAGGAATTGTAATCCTTATAATGGTAGAATTTAATTTTTGATATCTGATTTCATATTTCCTTGTTAATGACAGCATTTTAAAAATCACAACGCCTGATATTCTATGAACGAGCACCTGGCTTCGTAGTCCGTGGTACAAGTTCAAGATGATGTTTGAGTGTAAACGGATCTTGTGTTTCAATGGGCTGGAAACCATATATTGCACTGCAGGGTAATGAATATATAGATTCTGTACTACGTACTTGAAGATAAAGCCACTTCCCGGTATCCAAGTTGGAGGAAAATGTAAAATTAGTACAGGAGATGTTTATCGTAAGTCCAAATAGCTGTCAGGTCGCTCTTCCAAGTCACCTTTCTGTCACACGCCTAAAGTTGTTTCCACGAATAGAAAGTACTACATCCTAAGTACATCATTCGCAGTACAATGAAACCTTATATGTTGGTTACCACGGTTCTATGGAAAGTGACCTACATAGATAGATGGCCAACTTATAGAAAATAAATGTATTTTGAAGCAAAACTATTATAGGCTGTAATGTAACAGCTTTTAGTAAAATAACTAATTATCTACGTATAATATATATATATATATATATATATGTACACGAGGTAGACAAAAAAATCTATAAACACTTCATACAGAACACGTAAGTTTGGCCCTCCACTGTACAACACGTGTTGCGGTTGCCGATCGTTTTTTGTTTTCAATGTGTCATGTGGACCTTCCTCTTCCGTCAGCAGTAACCAGTTCACCTATGAATGTCGTGGTGTGAAAATGGTGCGGTAAAATGGGTGACCTGACAGACTTCCAAAGAGGCATGATCGTTAGTGCTCTTTTGGTTGGAGCTTCAGTGGAAACAGTGGCGAACATTGTGGGGGGATCGAAAGGCACTGTGTCCAATATCACGAGGGCATACACAATTCATGGGCAAACGACGTCTGCAAAGCACAACAGTGGTCGAAAGACAATCCTGTCAGATAAGGACCGGAGGCCATTAAAACAGATTGTAAGCAGCTGAAAAGACCACTGCAATGAAAATTACGTCTAAACTCAATTCCGGCCTACAGAACCCGGTTTCATCGAAAACAGTGGGGAACTTCATAAAATGAAAATTCATGGCAGGGCCGTTATCGCCAAACCCTCGTCACAGCAGTAAATGCGAAGAGGCGTATCCAGTGGTGCAAGGACCACAAGGCGTGGACTCATGAGGACTGGAAACACGTAATGTGGTCCGATGAATCGACCTTCACCTTGTTTCCAACAACCGGTCGTGTTTACGTACGGAGAACACCGTCGCAGGCCTATGATACAGACTGTCTGCTCCCAACTGTAAAGCATGGAGGGTGGTTTGTTACAGTATGGGCAGTGACATCGTGGTTTTCTGCAAGTCCCATCATAGCCCTGCATGGAATGATGAATGCTAAGGCGTATGAAGCCATTTTGGGGTACCAGGTTCTACCCATGGTCCAAATATTGTTCCCTGATGTTGATGGCATCTACCAAGATGATTTGGCACCCTGTCACGCTGCAAAAACGGTGAAATCATGGTTTGAGAAGCATGACCAGGAGCTATCACACCTCCCCTGGGGCCCACAATCACCAGATCTGAACATCATTGGGCCATTGTGGTCTGAGTTAAGAAGGCGTGTTCGGTTTCATTACCCTCCACCAGCATCCCTTACGGAACTGGGGCATGTGTTGGAGGAACATTGGTACAAAATTCCACACGCCATGATTCAGGAGCTGTATACGTCCATTCCACGTCAGATCCAAGCTTTTTGGACGCAGAAGGAGGCCCCTCACCATACTAGGTATGATTTTCACACTTTTGCAAACGTTTTAGATTTTTTGACCAACCCTTGGATATATATATATATATATATATATATATATATATATATATATGGTGGCCCATTTTAATCTTTCCACGGAAATATCTAAAAAACGATTGAACGTAAATGAACTAAACAAAAACTCAAATAGGAAATACCATGGGTAAAATCGAATGGTGATGTCATGGTGTCCCCCAGGGCCGTTCTTCATGGGGCTCAACTTTAAAATTTTAAATAAAAAGATGGGTCGAGTGATACCTCATTCGATAGATCTTTGAAAACTAAAAAGCGTTAAAGCAAAAGATTTTTCATATCGGTCACGGTATTCAAAATGGCCGACAAGAAATGTCTGTATCACATAGAAGTCTAGTACCACTAATATGAAAACGGTTGAACATAAATAAACCAAACAGGAAATGCCATGGGACAAATCGAATGGTGTTATCGCTGTCCCATTCAGGGCAGCCCTTCATGGGGGACCAGGGCCCAAATTTAAAATTTGAAATGGAAACATGGGGCGAGTGATACCTCGTTTGATAGATCTTTGAAAACTAAAAAGCGTTGATAAAAAAGATTTTTCATATCAATCACCGTATTCAAAATGGCAGCCAAGATATTTTGCCTGTATCAGATAAAACGTGCAGCACCACTAATATGAAAACGGTTGAAGACAAATGAACAGAATAAAACTCGTATAGGAAATCACAAAGGGGATTTATCATTCCACGGATCGAGATGCAACGGGGAAAAAGATTATTAAAGTAAAAGTGACATTCTGCAAAAGAGGAAATCTAATTCTTAGAATATTATCTTTCCGATCTCCCTCCCTAAGTCGGTGAAGCGGGAATGAATGGTAAAATCTCAAATGAGAACCACACGTTTACTTGTAATAGGTATGGTTTGTCTGAAACACTTGGGTGTACAAGTGAGTGGTACTGTAATGATTAAAAATGAGGTGAAATTCGTTTTCAAGTTTAGTACCACTTATATTGCAAAGTGTGATCGGATGGGGAGAAAGAAGCAACTGAAATGAGAAGCAAAGGTTTTAATAATATATTTTTGGAACTTAGAAACAATTTGCCCGCCCTTTCGCCCCTGATAATTAACGCAATGCGTGCAAGATGCCTGGGAGGCATCTACATCAGTATGAACCGTTTCATGAGGATCACAACTGAAATTACCGCTGAAAGTTATTCGGAATGTAACTGTGGAGAGCATCTCAGTGAAGCTCATTTCTATCACTTGCAAGGAGACATAGAAGGAGAAGAATCGAACCAGTATCGTGGAGACGACTGTTTAACAAAACCACGTTTGTACACATTGTTCTAAAATTGCATTGTTCGGCAAATTTGCTTCGCATTGCAGTTGATTCATTTTTACATAAAATCATTGCCTGCAATCAAAGTGGAAGGTACGATTTAACAAGAATTTTACCTACTTTTTTCCCATTACAGAGATATCTACCTCATAAAAACACATTTCAGATAATTTTGTTGCGTAGATACAATTTGCAAGAACTAAGGTTCTCATTTGCAATTTCACTGTTCCTTCCCGCTTCACTCACTTACCAAGGGAGGTTGGAGTGATAATTTTCTAGGAATTAGATTTTCTCCATTGCATTATGGCACTTTCACTCTAATCATCTTTTCCTTTGTTGCAATATTCTCGAGCCGTGGAATGATAAATGCCCTTTGATATTTCCTATTCGAAGTTTTGTTCTGTTCATTTATCTTTAACCGTTTTCATATTTATAGTACTGAACGTTTTATCTGATACAGGTACCATGTCTTGGAGGTCATTTTGAAAACGGTGAAGCTTATGAACAATCTTTTGCAACAGCTTTTTAAAGATATATCGAACTCGCCCCACGTTTCCATTTCAAATTTTAAAGTGGGCCCTGGGCCCCCCATAAAGGGCGGCTCTGGCGGGCACTGCGATAACAAAATTCGATTTGTCCCATGGCATTTCCTGTTTGAGTTTTTGTTTGGTTTATTTCTGTTCAACCGTTTTCATATTAGTGGTACTGGACTTTCATGTGATACAGGCAACATTTCTTGACTGTCATTTTGAATACGGTGACCGATATGAAAAATCTTTTGCTTTAACGCTTTTTAGTTTTTAAAGATCTATCGAATGAAGTATCGCTCGATCCATCTTTCTATTTAAAGTTTTAAAGTTGGGCCCCATGAAGAACGGCCCTGGGGGACACCGTTACATCACCATTCGATTTGCTCCATGGTATTTCCTATTTGAGTTTTTGTTTAGTTCATTTACGTTCAATCGTTTTTGCGTATATAGATAGGTTTTTGCGTAGTAATTTGCGAAATAAGTTTAAATTTACATCGTAATTTATAAATTTTGTATAGTACGTATTTTCGACGGCAATGGAAGTGGAAAAATAAAAATTTCTTGTATATAACAAACGCTATAGACAATGATAATGGAAAGTAAAACTGAGGAAAATATTCGATATCTATTTTAACTCAGTAACTTAATTTCACACAAGTCCTAATTTCCTAACTCATACTGTAACCAAATGATGCCCCGATCAAGTTTTTTTTTCATATTTTTGAAAAAAATTAAATCGAATACTGCCTTTCTCCTTCCCTTTCAGTAGAAAACAAGGCATAGCAAAAGAATGTTTTTAGGCTAGTGCTATGAAATAACTAGTAGAAGTGTCATTTATGAACTCCTCACCCCAAAGCTTGAAACAATAAAAGGACAGAAGAGGGAGTACTGCTAAAGTCCTGTATTTTCGGTAGTTGCCAAATTTCCGAAAAGTAACCTGAAATATTGCATTTCGAAAGCCCATTAATTTTCCATATGCTGTAAAATATCAAAGTGCACATTGGCTCTTTGTCGTGAATGCTACAGCTAGTACTCCGGTATTATAATATACTAGACTTCGGCTAACTGGGTACTTCGCCCCTAGACCCCTGCATTTGCTCGGCACTTGCCTTTGCACCTCTCATATCCCTAACATGTCTTTAGTTTTAAGGAGTTTCCAGATATAGTCATATTATTATAACAACTGCAACTCCCACCATACTTCCTCCTTTCTAAGGAAAATATCAGAAAACGCTGAAACACTTGTCTAATTTTAAAGGATTTCGAGTTATGCTCATCTTATTATAACAATTGCAAACTTCACCTTTTCCTTTTCGCCTTTTTACTTATCTTCTAAGAGAAACATCAAAAAATGCCGAAACACATTTTTAATCATTTTAAATTAAAAGGCTAAATACCAATTTTCATGTCTCTAACCTTAAGGTTTGAGATACGGTCATCTTACTTTAACCATTCAATACCCACTCTTTTTATCTTCCCCTATAACTACCTAACTCTATGGCCTATGGAACCTGAAGGTTCAATGTCGCGTTCACAAAAGCTCTCCACTGACTTCTATTCTCAGCCAACTGGATCTAGTTTCTACTTTGTATTCCTATTTCTGCGAGATAAATCTTTATATTATCCTCTCATCTGCGCCCAGGTCTTCCTAATGGTCGTTTTCCGATTGGTCTTCTAGTTAAAGACTTTGAAAGCGTTCCTACCTTCTTTCATCCTGCCAACATGATCTGTCCACCTGAATCTGCTACATATGATAACCCTAATAATGTTTGGTAAACTGTATAAATTAAGTAGTTCCTTGTTATGAAGTTTCCGATCCTCTTGGGCCCGAATATTCGTCTCAGGATCTTGTTCTTAATACTTTCAGTTTACGTATCTTTCCTTATAGGAAAAATATCTCAAAAGGCTGAAACACGTCTTTAATTGTTTTAAATGAAAAGTAAATACCAGATTTCATGTTTTTAACCTTAAAGAATTTCGAAATATGGTTATCCTATTATAACAATTGTACTTTCTTCTAGTGAAAACATCACAAAACGGTGAAACACTGTCAAATTATTTTAAATAGAAAACTCATATACCAAATTTCTTGTCTGTACCCCTCAGAAATTCGTAGATATGGACATTTTGCAATGATAACTGCCAATCAGATTTCCCCACTTCCCCGTCGAATTAAAAAAACTTCCTTGGTGTACCATACGTTATAAATCCTATACACTATTATTAACATTTTAAGTTTCTAGCTTAAACGGTCTGAAGAGAAGTTTGCTTAAAATTCCGCATTCAGCATTCCTGGAAACCGCATTGCAGCCAAGAATTACCGATGGAGGGTTAGAGTAAGGATTTATGAACTGTCATTATAGGATACGATATGATTCAGGGAGATCACTGAGCTCCCTAATGGCTTTCAGCGCAGAAAATCCGCTTTCATAAACTCTTACTTTAGTAAACGCGCTTTCAGAGCAGAAAATCCGGATTCGATTTACGGTTGGAACTCATACGTGATTCGGATTCCAAATTAAACTATAGGTCTATGAATTATACAACTTCTGGATTAAATGGGACGTTAAACTCCAAAGCTGATCAATGAACCACTCAAGGAGATCGCTGTTGAAAACATGTAAAATCGCTTTACAAGTAACAGAATGATGCGGAATGAAATCTACCCATATTATTCCCCGTTCTTTATTTGATACACAATGAACGTAAAGACACATCTAATCATGATGTAACACTTGATGCCAGACAACTTCTTACCATAGAGCTTAGAGAAAGTTTTAATACACCAAATCACAAACTCTCGTTCAACTGTAAAAATGCGTTGTAAAGGTAAAGGAGTATTTTGTACTTTTATTTTTGACCTGCCGGTCATAACTTTCAAACTACTGAATGGAAAGGCGCAAAATTATTATTATTATTTTAATAGAGATAATCCGAATGTGTTATTCACCTGCATGAACTTAATACGCTGGAGGAGTGAGGAACGAACTTAAAAACACTTTCATATGTCACACTTTCACCGAATCTATTTGGTGGAATACAGTAACTTTTTTTGGTATAACAACAGGTCATACCAGTTAGTATCTAGCACTCTCTGAAATTACATTCCAAAAGAATGGGGGAGAAATTTTACTACAATATGCTTCCTTTGAAACGTTGGACATACAGGCATAAAAACTGCTATACAAGATTTTCTTGCATGAATCCCAGAATGGAGATGAGAATTCACTAATATTATCTCTCTCTTTTGAACCGTTGAACATAATAACACGAAATTTTGTATATTTGGCCTTTTTGGTTCTGAAAACAGAAGCAAAATTTTCCCTCCAATTTTCTCCCAAATGATACAACAGGACGACGCAGGGAAAGAAAATTTTGGTATTATCAGCAGTATTCAAAATAAGCGAATTCCAACTTTCTGGTAGAATGAAGTTTTATATTTTAAAGCACTATGAACGAAAACTTGCAGTCGTTTTGTAATTATCCAGTAAATAAATGTGATTCGTATATAAAATTTTGTAAAATGTATTTTCGCAGTTTCCTTCATTGATGAAAGACATTCAATTATAATTCAGTACCACAAGAAGTGCTTCTATAGAATGCTATTCAATAGTGGTGAAAACATTTTAACCTAAAAGAGGGGCAAGTATATTACGTGCATAGTTTTTAAAAATCTTGTGATTTTCTTCCAAGTAAATTGGCATGCGAAGACTGAACTTAAAAAAACTATTTGTAGACTTATTATTTTTATAAATACTTATTAAGGTTGTGTAAGTGATGTTTCACTGGCTACAGTTGAATAGTATATAGCAATGGTTTAATACTAATCAAATTAGTAGCTAGGGATTGACGATTGAGATTTGGCCTTGAGTCCGCAATGGAGCTGTAAGATATAGAAATTTTCTTAAGGTGGAGAAAGGGCAAAACTCACTTTTCAATTTAGTGTTTTTCTTCTTCTGTCTACCGATTCAACTAATGCGATGTGTTTCATTTTTCATAGCAGTAATTATAAATCAGGTATCAAAGTAAAATTGCGACTCTCGAACATTAGAAATATTCTTTTAAAATTAACTTCTCACACGTCCGATCATATTTTAAAAATCTGGTTGTCCATCTTTGTGAAGATTTGTACTGTTACCAAAGGATGGAATTGCATCAAATAGGGGATCGAAATTGAACGTGGGGTGAGAAAAATTAGGTGAAATATCTAATCACTTACCAAATAAAATTACGTATAGGAAGTATATATGAAAGGTCAGAAGTATTAAATTGTGGACATGGTACTGCTGTTTAGGAGTAGGTGGGAAGCCGTATGTTAAAAAAAAGTTAGAGCAGAACATGATCGACAACGATGGATAGGTATTGTTGCAGACAGTCATATGTTTTTGCCCTATATTATTAAATCAAACTTTAGTTAAAAGTAGAAGGGTTAAAATTATATACAATATGATGAGCAGAAAATCTCTAAAGGAAGATAAGTGCCCAGTTTCCTAGCTGTCACTTAACAGTGTTTATTATTTTTCTCTTTCCTTTTTTCAATTCTACGAAACATCCGAATTGATTCCCAATTACATAGTTTTTAACCATAACACAGAATACATCTTAATAACGAGGATTTCCTTGCATGTTATTTTAGGTTTATCATTTGTTGAGTGTATTGTTTGAAAGAGACGATTTAGAGGTGAAAAAAAAATCACGAAAGGAAAGTAATGGAACGAATTCGTTCCATTTTTAAAAATGGAACATGAACGTAACTAAATGGTTCTTTAAAAGGAATGTTTTATTTGAGTGTTTTATTTTTAACTAGTCGATGTACAGGTACGAAATTTAGTATATAGATACACAGAACAGAAATTTTTTTCCTTACTTGCGCACGAAATCTGGAAATTCTCCCCGAAAAGAGGAAATATTACAATTATCATATATCTTTTGAATGGTTCCACACAAGTTCAAAACATTTGGTATTGGAGGTTTTTTGCTTCATGGAATATGAATGTAGTTCTTTTGCACGAATTTAATAAGGAAGAACAGTAGAGGGGATTTTTTTTTTTTTTTAAAAAAAAGAAGAATTTTATTGCGTATTTCTTTTGAACTGATGAACGTCTGAACACCACAAACTATAAATATCTTACTCATACGTACAAATTCTGATCCGTCACGAAAGGAAGCAAAGATTATCATCACATCTTTTTTTTTCAAATGCATGAACATTTTATATATGAAAATATTTTATTTCCGAAAATAACTATATAATTTACTTAAATTCAGTATACAGGCTGCAGAGGAAAGTAACTGTGAAACTTCTAGTTGAAGAACGGAATATAGTCACATGATATTTTTTACATTATCACGTACACACTATCAGGACTCTTATCACGTATCTCTGTATTCCAACATAGACGCTTCAAAGCTAACACAACGTTACCTAGACGCTTCACAGCTAATATTCTATTTTGTATTTCTTTATTTCTCCCTCCTCCCTCTGATAAAGAGTTTAACGAAAGAGCTTATTCGACATTTCAACGGATTTACACGTTTTATGGCCCCTACACGCCGAAAGAAGGATTTTTGGATGTCTGTCCATCTAGTCCGTTCGTTCCAATGTACACTCATGTCCAAAATGATTGTCGCATATCAATAACTGTCTTCTTGTAAGATTATAATTTGATAATGATTTTGCAGTGTACTTTTAATACTGATACTATGTGTATAATCGGGAAATGTATATTTGTGGTGAATTTCATAGGAAAAGAATTATAAATACGAAAATTAGAGTGAGTAAAACAAAATGTTGCTAAATGGACAAGAAAGTTTTATTTTCGTTTTATTGTTCTTATTTACTGCTCTTTTGACGTGAAATTTGCCACATTCATGTCTTTGCCGATTATACACATACTAACATTATAAGAAATACCGGAAGAATTTGTTATCAAATTATATTACTACAACAACATATTTATAGACATGCGGCAATAATTTTGGACATGCGTGTACATATGTTCACTATCTTAGGGGTCATACCGTTCAATGTATCGAAACCAAATTTTAAACTTAAGATTTTTAGAAGATTCTCTAGGGGCAGGGGCGTTCGACTTCCTGCCCCCCTTTCAAAAAAAAAAAAAAAAAAAAAAAAATGTACTTTACTTCAGGATGAAAATCAAAATCAGCGAATCTCTTAAAAGCGGCCCTAACGATTTTGTTTATATTTCATATATCAATATTTCATTAAGAACCGTATATTGTCATATAACTAGTTTTTCTCGGAAAAATCCATAACGGGTAGTTTAGTGTTGGGTTGAGTTCTTTTTGGCTGATTTTCTCTAAAGGGATTCAGGTGATTTTGTTCGTATTTCATTACTAACTTGACAAAGACAGTATGGCATAACTCATTCGTCTTGAAAAATTCACTATAGAATTTACTATTAAAGGAAGATTTTTCTTTCGGACAATTTTCTCAAAAACGAGTAAGGCGACTTTGTCACACACAAAAATTTTATATAAACCTAACAATACTGGATTTGAGGCTGAATTTTTTGTTTATGATTTTCTCAAAAAAAGACAGGCGAGTTTGTTCATATTTCATAAATAAGTTTCATTAATAAGACTACAATATAGAAATAACTTCTTATGAAAAAAATCCACAAAAGGTAGCTTCCTCTTAGGAGTGATTTTTTTTTTCGGACAAGTTTTTCGAAAAATCTTTATTAAATGATTCAGTAATATGTGCAGGATAACATGATTTAGTTAAAAAATTGGAGCGAAAAAGTTTAGTGAAGTAGCCTGGATCTTATTATTTTTTTTTTAATTTTTAACTATGTGTTTATGATTTTGTTATTTTCTTATAATTCATTTTCTAGTATCGTCTCGGAGTTCCTTTGTTGCAGCCACGCGTGTACACAGACAGAGTGAAGCCACGGTGGCTCAGTGACAGAGCGCTCACCTCGCGCGTGGGGTCCCAGCTTCCGCCAAGTGGGTTTTGTGCTGGACAAACATTGTATTCATGTGATTTCTAGGATTTTTCGTTTCCTCTCACTTCATCATTCCACCATTTTCATCCAATTCATAAACTTTTTTCCTGGCAACGCCCCATACCTGTCACTCTCATGGCGCCACATCTTCAACTGGCACCATTGACGGAATTTCGCTTGAAACCCAGAATGCTTTCTGAAGCTGCTAATCCGAAATGCTCCCCACTGCCTACAGGTATCTTTTATATTATCAATACTTATCTTGGCTTTTACGCGTACATTTTCGTCTTGACATATCCGTACAGTCAAAAGTTACATACAGTCAGATCTGGCGATGCTTTAAGGTTATCCTTATCTGATACTTACGTCTTGACATATCCTTATAGTTAAAAATCGAATACAATCAGATCTGGCAATCCTGAAGGGAACGATATGGGTCCTCTGTGGTCAATTCATCTTCCACTAAATTTCTGTCCCAGAAAGTCAATGATGATTATTGTAACCAGTGGAAACGGAAAAATATCTGTAGATGTTGGGTTAGGTTGAGCGCATAACGACAAACTTTCTCGAAGAAGAAAGGGACAATTAAATAGTGCATTACACATGCATTTTAACGTTATCTCTTTCATAGGTTCTCAGTCCCCAGATTAGCAGCTGTGTCAGCTCACCTTCTCGGACATATGGAAGGTTATTTCATGTAAGAACATGATGTTCGCCAGCAGTGTATCATTACTCTATAGCCAGTTAAGGATCCTCAGCTTATAGGTCTTTGCGAATTGGAATTCGATTCCTGAAGATCCGAAACATTGTATGATGGGAGGACAGAAAATTCTTACCCTCACCATGATAGAGATGTGCTAGGAGTGTAAATATTTGTACAATGATAGGCTGGCATCTCACTAATATGTGTGCTAACTTGTGTCTTTATAGGTCTTATCAAATGGATATTACAGTCATAAAACTAGCTAGAGGCAGTTTGTGGACAAAATCGAATACCTAGCGATTAGGTTCCTCCGTCTTGATGGAAAAGCAGCATAAACAATACATGGAGAGATGGCACCAGTGTATGGTGTATTTTGAAGTTATACCACAAGGACAAAAGTGCTTTTGTAAACACATTAGGGACTATGGATGAATGGTGGGTATATCTATTTGACCCTGAAACAAAGTGTAACATACCTCGTTCCCCCTCTCCCCCCCCCAAAAAAAAAAAAGCTAGAGTGTAGCATTCATCCAGCAAAGTCATGTCCTTATTTTGGGAACTGATGATTTCAAAAGATTTTCTCCGGAGAGGACTTTTAATAAACGGAAGATGAAAGGAGAACTGCAAAAATACTGGTAACCCAGACTGAGCACAATCGGAGAAATGTTCCAGGGGGAATTGTTCCTCGGGACTGCTTTGAATTTATCACTGTATCACCTTCCCTGAATTCATCGCATTTGTGACCATCTTGACATTACTTACTAAGAGGACTACAATCACAGGAACTTGCTGCAAAAATTGCTCTCGAAAGATGAGTTTCTGCTAGGGAAAAAAGACACCAGCACACCAAGCTGCAGGAACACTTACTTTAGTGCGCCAATGTGGCTACGAACTTCTGCCCTTACCCACCATATTCACCGATCTAGCTCCTCCCGATTACTTCCTCTTCCCAAATACATATAGGGTGGCCCAAAAGTAGGTATACACCCCTGCATTGATCAAGTATAACTTTCTAGTTTGTGGATTTATTTGCTTCGGCTCTTTCGAGCTTAAGATATAAGTAAAAACACATTAAGAACAAATAATAAAGAAACTAAGTCTATCTTAGATATACTTCCTAAGATATAGTCCCTAGCAAGATATACTTCCTAAAATTATATAAAATGCAATGAGCTGATCAGAACGGTACTGTATACTTACTTTTGGGCCACCCTATTATATATATATATATATATATATATATATATATACAGTGGCCCAAAAGTGGGTATACACCCCTGCATTGATCAAGTATAACATTCCAGTTTGTGGATTTATTTGCTTTGACTGCTCAAGTTGTTCCGGGCTTAAGTTATAAGTAAAAAGACGTTAAGAACAAATAATAAAGAAACTAGGTCTACCTGTTTTATAACAATAAGAATATAGTGAGCTGATCAGTACGGGACTAAACCTGGTTTGCTTCTGACTCCGCAAACTTCTATGTAGGTGGTATTAAGGGACTGAACAATTAATCTGAGACAATACGGATTGATGTGGTAGAGAAGGACGCGTCCGTGGACCAAATTGGAGATCCCTAGCTCATCTCTATTATTATGAGGATAAGAACTTTCTGGCCCCTTTTCGCAGATTGCAGTACATGCAAGTCTAAGGACCTCCGCGGAATCGACTTCCTCGGGCTCCTTACAAAGCTTCTTTTATTCAGTCATCGTCTCTGCTTATCCTCGGCCAGGCACTTTGCAATAAATTCGTGACATTTGAAGTCTCCAGAAGCTCTACATACCAATTCTTGATGCTTTTTACTTCGTCGTCGTCAAAGGCGAGGAAGGTGATATACGCTGCTAAACTTTCGGCAGAGCAGAACACACAATTCAGTTCTAATAGTGCAGAACATCTTTTCTCTCTCCTGAGGTAACGCCTTCGTGGAACCACGTGATCCTCTCAGTGCGCACTGTTGTCAAGTTAAACTTTAAAGACTGCTTTGCAATACAAAAATACAAATTTTACTTCAAAATAAGTATTGTAGATTAATTCTATTGCTTGATATACTTCCTTAAAAGTACCACTAACCATTCTTAAAGCTTCCACTTAATTGAACTGCAGGAAACAATAATGATGACTCATGCTTCAAGTACAAATGTACTAAGTGCGCTGTTTTATCATATGTACATATTTGGTATCATTCGTGGGTATGAGCTGCACCGTTAGTTTATTTGAGAGAATGTTTATTTCAATTCGTTTTGTCCATCGGTCACTTCATATACGAGGGGAAGTCAAAAACTAAAGGGACTTTTGAGAAAAGGTACATTTATTCTAATGATAGAAAACTGAAATATACATTATTTTTCTACACCAATACACTTTTTCCAACGTTTCACAAGTTTTTTGATTCCGTCGGTAAAGATGATTTCGGCTGCACATGTAATCAATATTGCACCGAATCAATGACTTCTGCATCGGTTGCAATTCTTTCGGGACCCACCTTGCACACACTTTCCGAAAATTTAGCCTGTCGTGTAAGATGGAATACGCTGAATCATGACTGATGTGTCAAGTATTGGCGATTTCGTCCACTGTGATTCGTCTGTTTTCCATCAGCATACCCTCAACGACTTTCAAAATGTCCTAAGTCGTTGACGTCGATGGCCTGCCCGATCTTTCCTCGTCACATAAAAGAGTTCTTCCCTGTTTGTAAAGCTCTATCCATTCGTAGATCTTGCTTCGCGTTAAACAGCTGTCACCATACTGCGCTGGCATTCGACGAATAATTTCCGCAGGTTTAACACTTTCCGCAAACAAAAAGCGAATCGCTACCTTATTTCCTCCTTTGTGCAGATAGGCAATGAAGCTGCCATGTTTAACGATCTGCTACACTAAAACGACTAACGCGGGAATAAGAGTGACACGTTGCATAGAAGTGTTGCAGACGACACTAATTCAGCACTGGATACTAGCAGTGTTACCAAACCCTAGTGCAGAAATTGCAGAAGTCCCTTTATTTTTTAACTTCTCGTATATCCGGGCCATTGTCACTGACACCTTTAGTTTCATGACAATATCCGTCACTCCTGTCATCTGTCTGATCCATATGATTTTTTTTTCTATCTTTGCGGCTGATTCTTAGATACACTTCTCCATACTTTGTTGTGTACTGATTATCTGATTTTGTTTGTGTCCACGCTTCCGACTCATGCCAAAACAAGCAGAATACATTCATTAAAAAATATACGCTTTAGATACATTGGCATTTTATTCTTTCAAAATGAAGTCGTCCCTCTAGAATGCACTCCAGCCGAGCTTAGTACTTAAATTGGTTTCTTTAATGTTCCAAACCACGAGCACCTGTCTCAGATAAACGTAAGTATTCATTTCTAATTCCGTATTTTCAACTTCAATCCTTAACTTTCTTGTGAACTTGCTGAACATCACTTTTACCTCCATGTCAGTTTTCAACCAAACTTCTTTACCCTTCAAATTAAACTTTTCTATCGTATCACGTAGTTGTTTGCAAAGAGAACGACGTCGCCGACAAAAGGAAGATTAGCCACATGTTTCCAATTTATATTTATATCTTTATTCTTCCAGCTGAGAGATCAATCAAATAGTTTGTAAAAACCTTACGAGAAACTGTTATCACTCTAATATACCCCAATGTCTATTCCTACAGTCTCTGTACAGCCAAAACAGTTACATATTTTTTACTGACTTGTTTATGATAATATTTAACTTCTTCGACACCGTATTTACTTATGGAAATTATAGGATGCAGCGCAGCGGAAAGACATATTGAGAAAGGGGGCAGTGAAGACTTGAAACCGTCTGTTACGATGATGTTCTTTCCAGGATCTAACAGAAGTACGTAGGAGTGAAATTTTTGATAGAGTTTTGAGCATCGTCAAATATTGGTTGTTACATGAAAGAGAAAGTGATATGAGTCATTTTCGATTACTAACAGAGAAATGAAATGGTTTCTAAATGAGCATCAACGTGAATATTGACATTTATGCTTAAATTAATATTTAAAAGTACCTTTCCGAATCCTAGCTTCTTCTACACAATTCGCTGCGCCTCTACCGAAGGATTCTGAAACATATATATTCAGATAGAGTATATACTAGTTTCTGTGTGCTCCTGGTCCGATTACAATAGGTCTGATAGTTCTCGAATTATGGAATTTTAAAGTTATTTTCCGTCGTATTCGGCAGCTTATAACTTCGGAAGGACGATTTTTCGCTGTACCACTGTGTACCGAGGATTGATTAATAATGGTCAGAGAAATTATATTCATGATGATCCTACACTTAGACCTAGTGATTAAAGAAAAAAATCATTGAAGAAAAAATGCATGAAAATGAATTAGTAAAGTCTTACATGATGGAAAGTGATCCTAACTGATTTTGGAATTGAAGCTGCCAGCCATCCAGATTATTTAATATCCTATAAATGGGGATGTAGTATGTCGCCCCAATTATTGAACATTTACAGTAAATGTTTAATGAAGGAAGCATTAATGGGAATTGGAGATTTCTAAATTGGAGGGCAGATCATTAACAAGATCAGGTAGGCAAATGATACGGTTATGATAGCTAGAACCAAAGAAGGACTAGGAGATGATTGACAAAATAGTTGACACTGGGAAACTATATGGAATGGAAATTAACATCGAAAAATCGAAAGTCATGAGAATATCCCATGGAAATGCGCCCTTACAGGTCAGAGTAGAACAAAGAATACCTGAAGAGGTCGATCACTTCAAGTATCTGGGAAATATTTTGACGGGAGACGCTTACTGCACCAAAGCGATCAGGTCAAGAATTGCCATAGCCAAAGAAGCATTCAACAAGAAAAAATCATTCTTAACTAGCAGGCTTAATATTGGACTAAGGAAGAAATTGGTCAAGTGCTATATATGGAGTATTGGACTTCATGGTTCAGAGACTTGGACATTACGGAAATTAAAGAAGAAATATTTAGAGGGCTTCGAAATGTAGTGTTGGAGGAAGATGAAGAAGATAAAATGGACAGAAAGAGTAACAAAGAAGATGTTTTAAAACGGATAGAAGAGAAGAGGGCACTTCTGTCCACCATCCTTTGTAGAAAGGCCAATTGGATTGGATACACCTTGCGAAGAAATTGCCTTCTTCATACCGCCATAGAAGGAAAGCGAGGAGTGGGAAGAACACAAGTGATTGATGATTTGAAATATAGAAGAAAATATTGGGAGTTGAAAGAGGAAGCTGAAAATCGAGAAGAAACATATCCAGGTCCAAATTGAAAATTAAGAAAGAAATTGTAAAAAACTCATTAGTCCTAGGACCTGCCAAAAGGCAGAATACTTAATAATAAATGTGAATCGACTTTATCAATATTGACAATGACATTTTAATGTTTATAATCAATAACACACTAAAAATATCAATGGGGTTGGCATTTTCATGGACAAAAATTTTGGGATCAAAATAAACAAATCTTTGAAAGAGCTGGAAACGTGAATTTTTCTAATTGTTAAAGCTACAATTCACTATGAAATGTTACTATAACCATGGAAGTCCTCTATAGTATAAAATTACTTGGTAAGATGAGCAGTTTACTAGAAAGGCTGCTATATGTGACTCAAGGAAATAAAAGAAACATACTCTTCTTTCTAAATTTATTGGGCTAAGGAACTTTAAAAAATGCCAAAAAGCATTATGAAATTTTGATTGGATTTCTTCCTGATAATTTAATACCCGATCTACGGTACTGTACTTTTGTTTTGAATGAATAAAACATTAATATTGAGAAATTATTTTAGGTTGCATTGCTTTTTGTCAATCTTCGTACACATAATGTACATTAGAAAACAAACATTTGTATTCCTAGTAATTCTTTATGCTAAAGTTATACAGAGATTATCAAAATGAGAACACATGCAGTTTGCAACGGATGCTTGTGCATCGCACGACCATTGTTAGTAGTGCTAGCGGTCGACTACAGTACGTCAGGAGAGGTAGAACGGGGCCGTGTGTTGGAATGGGCAGACGGTGGTAATGCAAAACGGGAGATCTCTCGGAGTTCTAAAGACGACAAATTGTAGGTGTGCAGTTTGGTGGCGCAACTACATTTAAGGCAAACAATGTGTTAGTTGAGTCATGAGTAACAGTGTCTTAAGTGACGATAGCTTACTGAACTCGTGATAAAACAACATCGGTAGACGGAAGAGAAGTTTCAGTGACAAGGATCGCCAAGCATTGAAGTGAATTATCAGCAAGATCTGTAGAGCAAATGTGGGATAAGTAATTGCGGAACTTACTCAATCATAATGAACAAACTCCATGGCTCTGGATAAGTAGAGAAACAAATAAAACATAGTTCTGACCAGAGCAAAATGAAATATATTAAAAACTATACTTACAATGTGTTTCAGTTTCAAGGACCTAACGTCCTCTTCATCAGAGTGTTTGTGTCTGATGAAGAGGACGTTAGGTCCTTGAAACTGTAACACACTGTAAGTATAGTTTTTAATATATTTCATTCTGCTCTGGTCAGAACTGTGTTTTATTTGTTACTCAATCAGTACCTGGGAAAAGCCTACTGCAACAAAGACTGGCGCGAATTGCATATCCTTAATGTTCGCAGACGGGTTTCAATTTCCAAACCGCTGATCACCATCAAAAACGCTTTAGCGCGACAAATTCTCAGATATCAACATTACTGATACTTATGAACAGTTCTAGAGATCAGAATTTGAAGCAGATATCCTATTCCATCCTCACTGACCGAACTGAGTGCTACGATGTATGAGGCGTGGACAATATCTCACCGAAAACAATTCATGATAAATGTACCTCCATTTCACGACGAATCAGAGCTGTTCTGCAGGCTAATGGTGTTCCCATGCCGTATTAATCAGGTAAGTTGCATTTACGTTAAGTGTTTCTCGCGTTTTAAATGATTATCTGTATATTATAATAGCAAAACAAAACACACTGAGTTGCATCTGCAGAACATATACAAAGCATTTACTTCAGGTGTTTCCATGTTTTTTTTTTATAACCATCTGTATATGATAGCGATATACGAAGCACACGCTGATAGAAACGAAACGGATATCTCGATTTGAAAAAAAATCGCACTACAGAATGTATGTACATGGCGTGTTGATCTTCGTAGAAGGGATGGTACTAGTACCTTGAAGATTTTCGGACATGAGTGTAACTGTGTGTAAATTAAGTCTCTGTCTGAAATGCCAGGACGTTTATTGTGGCGTACAGTAGGGACGTGACAGACCAAATGGTTCGTTAGCAAAATTGCCGCTCGCGTGGCCATGTCGTGCCATTGACACATCAGTGGTGTACGGGACGGAGCCAGAGTTACCACAGCAGATATGCTTCCTAATTGCCTACGCGATAAACTGGAGAACGTTGACAGAAGGATCGTTCGAGACCACCATAGGACAGGATGGCAACCACCACTTCCATTACAGCTACTTTTGCCCCTATGTGAGGAGACAACATTAAACAATCGATCGTTGGAGGCCGATATATTTTTCCTTGTTGATCTCCCATGAGTATTTCTGATACTTGCTCATCAAAGAGAAGATCTTCGATAGTGCAGAGAAAGACTGCAAAGGCGAGGCGAATGGGACGCGGTAGTATTCAGCGAAGATAAGGTTTTTTGTCTTGGACACAGTAATAGCACTCTGCGTATCTGCAGATATGGAGGTGAGTGGGAAAGCACTATTTGTTCGAACTCACCATATAAAACTCACACCTGGCAGTTTGGTAGGGGAAGGGGAAGCAATGACCTATATACTCTGTACGCCTCTCGTCTTTATTCAGCAAAGTATCGTTCCACATACATTAGTTTTATCCTCAGTCCTGTTCTCCAGTCTTATTTGGACATTCTGTAGGACCCCAATAACATGATGCGTGTCCCCGTAATGCCAGAGTAACTCAGTTTATTCTGCTCTGTACATGCCTCCTACCTTGGGCTGTTTTGTCTCCATATCTATGTACTATTGAGCCTTGGAGGACACTAAAGAACGATGTCGAACCACCAGTCGGTCTTCATCAACGACAATCATACAGCTACGTCAACATTAGGACAAGCATAGATACCATATCCTAGACAGACATTCAGTACCTCCATGATAGGTTACCTACCCGAACAACTGCTTTTGTGGCCGCTTCTGTTATATGAGCTATTTACATAATACTTCCACTTCTTAGCACCTTATATAAATATTCGGAATGTTCTATAAGGTCATGTTGGCATCATTGCTTCTTATTGCTGCTCTCTTGTACGAACTTTGGACCAAATTTGTGAATTCATATGGGTGTTCTTAAACGCGTTTCCAACATTATACACTTCCCTGACTAAGTAAAATGATTCCTGCAGAACAACACCCAATGAATGCAAACTGCGGAAGCCGCCGTGCATGACGCGCCGTGAGAGCATGCAGTGTAAGTATCACCATCACGCGCTGACGTAGCTATAAGTAGATGATGGAGTTTTTCCGAGGTCACTTAATTGGGCACTGGGAATGATAGATGTCAACACACTACTAGTGCCGCGTTGTATGTAATGTTAGCAACTATTAACAGGATTACAGTGTAGTTCAATTGGAATAGAAAGACATGCGAGACCCAAGATAAGGTCAACCTACAACCATGCTACACCTGAAAAGCACGGCCGTCCGGAGTTCAAGGGCAGGCCTTAAAAATCTACCCCAATATCATCGCAGCTAAGTTAGATAGATCAACACGAATGGTCCAGCGCTGGGTGTAGAAGTGACTAACAGACCACGATTCACCATAATTCCACCTTATAGCGAAATATGGTGGCGTATCATGATGTGGGGTGAAATCTGAAAATGTGGTAGTAGTAACCTCATTTTTTGACACGAACACATCAGTACTACAATATACATCTAAATATTGCAAGACGGGTTGCTATTCTTCTTTGAAACAGGCTAATTGTCCCAGACTCTACACAATTAATGGATAACAGGTGACCATGTCATAGGGCAAAGCTCACCATCCTCTGGACAGGGTTTAAATTCTGCAGCGTCCAGGACATGACTTATAGAAAATGCTTAGCATTCTCTACAACAACTAAAATCGCACAAATGGCCCCACAGACCCATAAACAAACAACAGTTACATAAGGCACTCTCTGACGAATTATACCAACTGTCATGGAATGCTAATAATGGCTTACTTGATACCATACCACATAGTATTGAAGCTTTACGTGTTGCCAAAGTATAGGTATTCTCCACCAAGTACTAACTTCATCAGGAATTATTTCTTCCGTGCACTAATACAGTAATAGACACAATATTACTTTTCGGACATCTCTTTACTTACGTCAGCATAGTGAATTTTGCAGGTAATTATTGGGATGATGCGAATGGAGTGCCTACCTCAAGGGCGTCATTAAAAAAAAAGAAAGAAAAAAAAAGTGAATTAATCAAAGTACTTGATGTCTACAGCCACACATTTTTATCTTCGCTTAGCCAACGATTAGGTTATGTGGCGAAAGAAGTCTGCAGTAAGCGATACGAAGAAGTCCTCAATCGCATCGCCCCATCGTTAGGGAAGGTCTTTCCTTCCAAGAAGTGATCGAGATGCTGGGAAAGATGGTAGACACCGGAAGAGATGTCAAGAGAATACGATGGATGAGGAGGAGTTTAATACTTCAACTCATGGAGAGTTCGCAATGTCCTTTGAGTGACATTTGCGACTGCAATGCTATACAATATGAGGACACTGTGTCCCTTGAACATACTTCAACTCAAGGAGAGTTTGCAATGTCTTTTGAGCAACATTTGCATTGCTGTGTAACATGAGGTCCCTGTGTCTTTTGAATGCTTGCGGACAAATCTGCAGTGCACTTCATACAGTTCAGCACTGCAAAGATTTGCAATAATGCTTTCGCCTTGACGAAAAAAAGACATACAGATCACCATACCAGCAACATCTGGGTGTTTTGGAATCCGTTCAGGACTTTGATCAAGATCTAGCCTTATCTTGATCACGATTGATTGTCACGGCAGATCCACTTTCCATCAAGAGTGACAATCCAATGCAGGAATCTTTCACGGTTATCCCTTATGCTCAGAAAACTAACATGTCCAGACGGCATTCTTGTTGGCTAGTCTCAACTCATGTGGCACCCATAAGTCCAACTTTTTTACCCCACCCGATTACACAGAGCTGCCGAACGACAGTGGTATGGTGTATGACCAGCTTGTCTGCAATGACACGAACACGAACATGTAGCTGGTCGATGCCCACATAGCTCATTTTGCAATGCTATGGCACGAACGAAATTTAACAAGCCAACGGCGAATGGTGCTTTCATTCACCATTCCTAGCCCAAGTGAATTGTTAATGCTGTTCGCGACTTGCTTTACAGAATGTTCCAGTTAGAATTTGTGAAGAAAAATCACTTGAAGTTGTGTGTTCTCCATGATGCACTTTCATATAACTCTGTTCAACGATTTCCTGCCTCCTGACTGTCTGGGTATTCCAGCCTGTTTTCTGGACGTGTACTGAGTTTGTGATTTTTGACGTGTGACCTTAGTCCATGCCTGTGTTGTGCTGCTGATATGAGTTTCCAAGACGTCAAAGTGGACATTTCATTTACATCAACAATAATACATGATATAGTTTTCAGTTAAATTTAAATATTTCAACAATTAAAAATATAATTCAGGAAAGTGACCTTTAAAACAACTAAAGATCTTTGTGCAGCCTACCGCATTAACAAACGAACTGTATTAACATGTTAACCTGAATTATTTTTCACAACATTTTCATTTCAGAAACTAAGGACTACGAACTAGACGTTTCCATATTTTTATAATTCTTAAAAAGATAAAAATGAAATGAAATCTTTGAGTTTTACGTCCCACGGTTATGCCGGTTAGGCTAAAGGAGATGGTGATGATGAGTAATGAATGAAATGGTGGAATGAAGAAAGTGGAAGGAAACGGGAGAACTCCGAGAAAACCCATGCACACGGTGTTTGCCCACCACAAAGTTCACTTGGCGGGGGCTGAGATCGAACCCGGGACCCCAAGCACCAGAGGTGAACGCTCTACCACTGAGCCACCGCGGCCCAATTCTTAAAAAGACAATGATTATAAAGAAAGTGAGATTATCAGTTACCTAACCCATAGTTTCTTCTATGGCATAAACAATTATATGACTCTTGTTAAATTATTAAAAAAATACATACAAAGTTTTTGCATAATCTCATTTTACATACGACAGATACAAATTATTGAAAAGAAAAATCTGAGAGAACTTACGATTTCTTCTCAAACATAAAAATGGAATATAAAAATTGAAACAAAAAACGATTGTTTCTCTCATGAATTTTTCGCTAAAGAAATGTTTTGTTAGTTAAGCAAACACTACTGGGATGCCTCTCGTCCATCACAATCTGCAAAATCATACAAAAAGTGACACTGTAACTTCAGCCTAACCCAGAAAATAGATAGAAAGGCAACTCAAATCATATTCTTAGAATGCACCATATTTCCTTATTATTATTAACTATTTTAGTGTTTCTAATGTTTTCGTTTCATTATGGTAGATTCTAGAAGTCAGTGAATGTAGAGATGGAAGAAATTGGAGTATCGCGATGTGATCGAAGATCTTCATCTGAGATCGCCAAGGTATGCCCAATACTTTACGTGATAATGTTCCTTCATACGCAACACTTAAACAATAGGTATAAGGTTTCAAGAGTGGCAGAGGGGGTGCCGAAAATGAGCCGAGGTCACGGAGACTATCAACCGTCACCAGGAAAACGTTACCCTCTCCTGGACATAAACATGCAAAATATTTTTTTGTCGACACACCACATTAACTGACAGATCAGGGATCTTACAGGAATGAGAAGATCATACTATTACGAATGAGCTTAGCTGATGGGTCCTACGTCTCAGACTCCTGAAAAGAATCACATTTGGCACACCATGCCACTGAAAAATTTGGAACTGTTTCAAGCAGCTATGGATAACTTTCTGGTTTTTTTCGCTACTATAGATGAGCACTGAGTACATTACCATCAACCGGAAATAAAAATACAATTAAAGCATAGAAGAATGCATCATTCTTCACATCGAACAAGGCTATGCTCATGCCTTCAGCTACGACCAGGAAAGCAATGGCATAACTTTTATTGTTTTTGGTTTCTCGAGGTGTGCTGATTGAATACCTCGAAAAGGAGTTATATTGTCAGCGAAGCCTATTACTGTGAACTTCTGACTGAAACGTTTGAGGGAGAAAAACTCAAGAAAAGAGACATAGGAATCTTTTACCAAGACAACGCTCCTGCTCACACTTCAAACATCACAAACAACTTGCAATACTTCAAAGCTCCAATCTTTACACCATATCAAATACTCTCTACCATAACCTTGGTTATTGTGGAACATGTTCTGCTCATAATCCTTCTCGCAAGCAACTGTTTTATGGAAGACAAAACAAAACAAAAACCTATAGATCTGAAAAATTGTGGATTCTGAATCTTCCCAAGCAACATCTCCAACCTTCATTCTGTTTCTAGATTTGAAAGCTTAAGCATCTCTACCTGGGCCTTCAATCTTCATCCATTCTAAACAATATGCCAACACACTCAGAAATTTTACGCAGTTGCAACTGTGATTCCTGAAAAATCCTTTGTACTTCTTTGCTTTCGGGTCTCTCCTACAATCTTGTTCAAGGAGGAAAAAAGAAGAGGGGAAACAATGTTTCCGATGTTTTTATTGTTTGTTTTTATCCTTCATGAAAAATGCTCTAGTAGAGAGCCGAGAGCTAGAAGTTTTCTTTTTCTAGCCGTAGTGTATAACAGTCCTATTGCTAAATAAATCATAGTTACACTACGAGTTACTAGCTACATCACGTTGTTCGGAAACAGAAGTATATTTATTCAATTCAATGTATGCAGAGGCAGAGAATTTTCAAAGTAGTATAAAAAACTGTGTGTATTTATTGATATACTCAATACCGTTATATCTTACAAGAATTACCTTAATATCAGAGTCAGTTCCAAACGATAGCAAGTAAATGCTCTCATAAGGAAACTGTAGCAAGCACTCTCCTTTTCTATCTGTTTTGTTTTCCAGAGTGTTACAATGGTTTTTACTTTCGGAAATAGGGGAAGAAAAATGGTAATCGTACAACAAAAATAAGATAAAATAAAAGGAATATAAAAGAAAATAGAATAAAAATCAAAAAATACGAATCGAATTCGAGATTTCAACGGATTTACACGTTTTATGGCCTCTACATACCAAATGGGAGTTTTGAATATCAGTCCGCCCTGATGTATGTACACTCGCTTGCAGGTCATACCGTCCAACGTATTCATACCGAATTCTAAACTTAGTATAAACGAAGCTTTTCATAGGATTTTCCAGGAGGAAAGGATTCGAATTTTCTTCTTACTCTTAAAAATTAGGGTAATTTCCAGCACGGTGAAAGTAAAAAATCCCGAAAACGGGTCTCTCCCAATTTTGTTTATATTTCATAGATCAATATTTCATTGACAACTCTTTACTGTAGTATACGTTATTTCTCCGCTATAAATCCAGTAATAGTAGTTTACTCTTGAGAGTGAGTTCTATTTGGATGATTATTCCATAAATGACGCACATATTTTGTTCATATTTCATAAATAAATATAAAGGGTACTAGGAAAGTTTTACAATACGACGCATTTATGTGTCGCAGGAGTCTACTTCTTGGTGCATGCTAAGACATGTTTATACTTGCACACTAACCGTTGTGCCAAGACGATGGACTGAGTTATTAGTTAGCAGTGATAGTATAAAGTGTTTACTATCGCTTTTTAGTCACAAAATGAGATACGAGCAGTTTTGTGGATAATTTTGCACGTGGTTTAAACGTAGACCAGTGCTTAGAAGAAATGATTCTTGGCACTGGGCGATGTTTGTTCACATCGTACGTCTATATTCAAGCGGTACAGATAATTCCAAAAGGAAAATTTCACTCTGGAGGATGCTGAGAAGGCGGGAAGGTTACGAACGTCAGTTACAGAGGAAAACATTACTGTTGTTAGGAAAATGCTTGACGAAAACAGGCGAGTAACCTGCTAGCAGATTGAGGATACCTTAGGCCTAAATGAATCAGCAATTCGTTCGATTCTGCATGATCATTTGCGCGTGAAGAAACTTCTTGTTTCTGGATACCGCATAGTCTGACTGAAGAGTAGATGACACGACATGTGACATGGTGCCGGGAGATGCTGCAAATGTTTGATAAAGGATAATGTCGATATGTGAACAACAGTGTAGCTTATTTCCTCCTTTCCTAATACCAGGATGTCAGGTGTGGGTCATGTATGGAATTTTGCTTGCTTGAGAACATATGCTTGATTTTCCCACGTCTTTCGCATCTTTGGACAAGCACACGACCATCGATGTATCGATAAGAATGTTTCGTACCAGTAGTGCTAAATACCACCGTTTTCTACTCGCCTTCCAACTGTAGTCTCTCTTGACACTACGAAGATATTCTGGGAGATAATCAAGCGTAAGAGGTAAACAGGAACGTAGATGTGGATCCATTATTGCACTAACAGTCGCCGTTCTTTTAGTTGGAGTGGCTCGACAGGCGCTCAGTGCGTTGAATGGTTAATATAGGAGGAACGTCTGCAGTGGGATCTCTCTGCCTCCTACAGTGTACGCTTCCAATGAATCACTGATAAACCACGACCCACACAAGCGGAAATTTTGTGGAATGACTATCTGGCCTCTAGCAATTCCACTCTATGTTCACCCTCAGTCACTTACTTAACTGTATAACGCATAAGCTTGTATCGTCCTGGCACTGTACATCAGACTGACTGTAATCCAAACAATGGATTTTCACACACGAATACAAGGTAACCAAAAAAGTTCTTGCCGTCCGTGATAATTAAGAAACAGAGAGACATACAACACATGGTACTCAGCGTTATGTGTCGAAGTAATCTTCATCAGTGCGCAGCATCATTTGCTAACGTTCTTGCACCTGGGTAATGCCTTGGCGATAAAACTTGGAGGTTGGACGCAAAGAAGTCCGTGAATGCGTGTCCCAGATTTTCCTCATTATCGAAGGATTTGCCATGGAAGTGGTTATCCAGGGAATAGAACAGGCGGTAATCTGATGGCGCTAGGTTCGGTGAGTATGGTGGATGGCAGTGTCTCCCACCAGGGGTGTTCTCGAGGTTACACAAGGTTATATAATAATGTGTCTAGTACGTTTGAGAGTGTCGTACTGCACCACTTGTCACTCGTAAGTTCTCGACCACATATGGGTTTGTTGACGGCCGAGACTTCAACGATATTCGTTGTTCCTTGTTGGCTGCCGACATGTGGGGTACCCACTTGCTCAAAATTGTAGATCTTCCCTATGGAGTACATGTAAAGTCCGACTGTTTCCTTAGATATCTGGAACGTTCGGCAAGTTCACCAAACGTTTGATTGGTATCCCACTTTATGGCTGCCTTCAGGCCCTCGTCATGCAACATCTGTAGTCTCCCACTGCGGTGTTCACTACAAACCAACCTGAAATTCTGGAAACAGTGCCTGGCAGTGCGTTCGTTCAGGGTATCTCCCCAAATACTTGACATATTAGACGACTTGATGCGGCTGCTAAAAGGCCCACCTTAAAGTCGTACAGTAAACGATCGCGAACGAGCTGCTTCGATCTCTCCATTTTTTATCCATGCTGAACGAGATGTGATTGTTATTTGTGCGCAGTCAATGGTCACACTAACCCCCTATCTCTTCTCCGGCGCTAAGTCACTTAGTTTCCGCTTTGTGAACGCTTTCTCAAATGGGACGTCAAAAACGGCAAGAACTTACCTTATATATTCGTCGTGTTATCCGACGACTGTTAAACTACTAGGAATATGCACTCTAGACACACACTTCTGATGTACGAACGAATTCAGGAGCGGTAAAAACAATTTGAGTTGTGTATCGAGCTAATATCATTATTGAAAGCACGACGAAGACAATTCCCTGGTTTCCGGGAAAATCAATTTGACTAGTCTGATTTTCCACGGTCAGGACGATTATCAGATCGAAAACTTGACGAAGATGGATTAAATGATGATCTTTACAAGAATCTTCGTTAAACAACAACGCAGGAATTGTCACAAGTTGTAAATTGTGGCTACTCAACCACTGTGTGCTCTATGAGTATGGTGCAAAACACTGAGTGTATGAATACCACATATGACGAAAACAAAATGTTTAATTGTATTTGCGTTATTGTTTACTCGTCACTGGTTAGTTAGTGATAGTACCAATTGTTCCTTGGGAACACCTTTACTAGTTGGATTGGATTTTGACTTTAGCGTCCTATTTAGCAGCGCCGTTATATGAGACACAGACCTACAGCTTAACGTGAGATGCGAACTACAAGGGACCTCGTCGGGAATCAAAACCGAGTTTCTCGCGCCAAAAGTGCCAGTGACAAAAAGGGATCTCTACATGTCAATATCAGAGAGAGGAAAAAAAGAAATAAAGAGCACAACGAAAAACTCAACTCCCCGTGCAAATGGCAGCAACCATCCAATAAATAAATAATGTGCGTCTGATGGAACAAACAGCGAATCCATCACCATGAGTTTCTTCGAAGGAACAAAATGATTACTGTTACTGTGTGTAGCCAACTTCACCGCTGTTGCGGACACATAACCTAAATGTTAAGTGTTGTTACTGCACGAAAATGCAAGCCTACATTCGACCAAATAGATCAAAGAACTTGGTTGGGAAATTCCCCGTACATTCCCTTGCGCTTACAGATTTTCACGTTTTCCACTCACTAACCACATTCAGAAAGAAACTGTTCCTGATGAAGTTGTTCTTGAAACTACTGAGCTCATTCTTTTCTTCAATTCACAATCACAGTAGTTCTACAAGCACAACATCGAACTCTGGCATATAACACTGATAATGAATGCAATTACGTTGCTGATTAAGTGAGTCATTATTGTGTTCTGTTTTATGTATGAATACAATACAATGTTTACTTAAACATCTCTGCTTGTGTTGACTAATTATTTTAGTGCTATAAGCATTCATGAATAAAAATACGTTGATATTTATAAAATGCTACGAACATGTGCACCTACCCAATAAAATGACGTGAACGTTACTAAATAAATGTAGGATATTAAATTCGATAATTCGTGGTATCACGAAAAGCTAAAGAATAAAAGAGTAAAGGGTTTCTGCAATTGTAATGATTCAACTTTTTGACAATTTAACTTTGTATGAGCAGAATTTGCCAATATAAGCCTTTCTAAACACATAATATAAACAAATAAATAAATAAATCCTTCGGTGATTATGATATATTAATTAGATTTCTTAGGTGCGAATACTCCGAACAAGAGACATTCTTGAAAGAACAGATATTTCAGATTTCAGGTCATGTATATTTTATAAAAAACACTTGACGATCGTTTCCGGGCTCATCCATTAGTCTCGCAAAAGGCGTTTTAAACTATTTGTCTTGCTTTCAATTATAATTTTGGCTAAATGTCTGTGTGCCCCCACACCCCTCTTCGCTGAATATTCATCGTGAAAACTGTAGTGATCCGCTACAGCTGACACTACAATTAAAATTAATTTAGTACAAAACAAATAAATAATACACAAATAAAAAAATGAAAAGAGTACAGAGGTTTAAGTGCTTCTGCCTAATAAAATGACACTATAGACATTAGATACGATTTACAAAAACACGTATTATTTACTTTAGCAGTTTCTTTAAGCGGTAAACTATATTACTTATATTTAACAGTTATGTCTACCTGTGAAGTGAGGTAGACATACATACGTTATGGTTTATTATAGCAATAATCTAACTGGCAGGACTTCAGATTCAGAAATACATGTATTATACATTTCAGTCGTGAAAATGAAATTTTGTATTAATAACTTGAATTGTTATCTTGACTGCAGTTGCTTTTCGTTATGAAATAATATTTGTACTTCAAAATTTTAAAGCAATATTTGAAGCAATATTATAATCTTTAAGCTACATTAATCTTACTTTATAAAATTGAATAACAAAGAAAATAACATTAAAACATGTAACCCAAAAGTTATATAGAACTTGACCTACACTTTAAAGTGGGATCTGAATCACTGTGAAGCATTTGATGCTCTTCCACCGGGAATCGAATCCACGACTTCGAGAACTAAAGGCATGCACCAACAACTAAACAAAAAGGAGGGCTTTATATGATGGTACGCATACTCTGTACATAAATACTGACAGCAAAAAATAAGTAATATAGCAAGGTAAGTTAAATCTCTTTTGAACTTATCACACACTTCTGAACATGTCATGCATTCATTCTGAATAAATTATATTGATAATTCGAATTGTAATAATGATGTAGGTTCGGAAATCAGATTGGCATACATCTGAAATATGAGATCTTTTTATAGTAAGGACCGTTTCGCAATAAATAAATAAAAAAAAAAAAACTATTATACATTCTTATTCTCAGATTATACTTCGAATATGTAGTTTTCGTCGATATTTAAATATTTTTCATGATGTGAAATATTTTGTAAACCCTCATTATAGACGTCAGCCACCTAAAAGGATATTTCCTGGATCGTTGTTTTCACTTTGTCTGTGTTGAAACGCTTGGCGGCTAGGAATTTCTTCAAATGCAAGAAGACGTGGTAGTCTTTTGGCACAAAATCTGAGCTGTATGGGCGATGATACAACAGCTGCCATCCAAAAGATGCAATGAAAGTTCTAGCAGTCAGCATCTGTTATAAAGGCTCATTATAACTTGTGGCATAAGCCAACAAAAACACTGCATCTGTCTCAAAACACACCTGCAATAATTTTGTGAGTTGAGGAGGTCTGTTTGAATTTCAGTTTCATCGGAGATGACTTGTGTTACCACATTAACGAATGTGACGATGTGACTCAATAATTCATCTTGTTCCTTAGAATCGGGTTTAGAATATCAAAGGATTGGCATTTCTCTTCGTTTTGAGTTTCTCGGTAAGCATAATAGGAAATTCAGCAAGCATAATAGGAATAACTTCTGAAGCTAATGACAATTGCATAATGAGGAAAATACACTGATATTGTGGAAAATGTGAATCGTCTGGAACAGGGTCGTCGTCAATTACAGACAGCCGGCCTGAGCGTAGTTTATTGTGCAGTTCTCCCACTTCCTTAAACACCCTCATTCATTAACGAACTTTTCCACTGCTCATGACATTGGGATTTCGCCGGTTTCACTTCACTTGTGGTCAAGAAACGAATAACTGACATTTCACACGTGATAGGTTGTTCGATCTTCTGAAACCCTTCCGTCACTCAATACTAAATACACTGTCGACGTGGCTACAAATGTCTGCCTCTGTGCAAGGAATGCCAGTAGTTAGTGAATATGCAAAAATGAACGAATGGGAGTGCTGTTAAAATATATTTTAAATGATCCTTACGTTAAAAATAAAAATAAGCCTCGTCCATTTAGCCGAGCAGAAATTTCAAGCTGGATACTTCCTACCATCAACAGCACAATAAACACCGAACATAGGACTGCCATAAACATAAAAATAGGACAAAATGGGAACAAAAGTATCAGTGATTCGAACAGTAAAAATAATGAATGGATAATGGAACTTTACAACAGTAACCATATTAAGAGTTAATCATAAAAGGTATTAAATACATGATTTATTATTAGATACATTTTCTTTTACGAATGCTCATATTTCTTTTTCCTTTTAGTATAACATCCACGTTGTAAACTGTGGCTAAGGGAGACGGTGATGATAATGGAATGATGAAAGTGGGAGTAAACTCACGCACATGGTATTTGTCCACCGCAAAGCCTCTTGGCGAGAGCTGGTATTTTTCATCATTTCTACAAAAGGAAGAGAGCGAATAAAAAGAAAATCACACAAGCGCATAAAGAGTAAACTGACAATGTTCCTACTCCTGTTATAGTGTAAGTTCAAGACACTGGATTTGAAACGGAAGCATGAAGAGATTATACTGATAGTAAATAGCAATTTCAGTGTTCGTTCTCTACTTGTTCACGTAAGTGATATTCTTAAAAGCTGACGGAGAACGTTTGACATCAATATGTGATAAGTAATATGTTCAAATTTAACAGTACATTGATGATGACGTCAGTGCACACTTAAGTTGTCGAAAAAATTAATGATGACTAAGATCATTTAATCCAATAGACATTCTAAGTTTTGGAGACGAAGTGAGAATTATGGTTTTGTCTTCTTAACCCACGGGACAGTAGGTAGTTTAGTGCTTAAAAAAATAAAAAATAAAAAATAAATAAATAAAATAAAAAAAAGTTAAAATGATTGTTTCCTGATATCATCCAAGTACATTACACCGTTACTATTCTTAGTCTTTCAAGTCCGGTTTTTCCATGAAGTTTTCTTTCCAGCACCATGTTTGTCTATTTTTATTTACGGACTACAGTCCAATATATTTTTCTTCTTTTTTCTGTCATAGCCAAAATGTATACCAAAATGTATACATATACACAGGGTTCCTACTGCTTAGGGAAATCAGGGAAACTAGGGAAAATAATGCAGGTCAGGGGAAACTCAGGGAAAAAGATTGGAAATCGGGAAAAGTCAGAGACATTTTATAAAATATATTTTTTCTAACATTAATTGTACACCAATTTCAGCTTAGTCAACCATTAATGATCACAGTATGGAACGTTACTCAAATTTTTATAGGTGGTAAGTGGAATGCACGTATGGGCAATTGATTATTATTTGTCTCTATGGAATAAATGTTCTTATATACAATTATTCACCGTTATTTATTCCTATTTATATGTCAACGTCATCCGACTGTCATGAAAGTCAGGGAATTTCCTGCTAAAGGTCAGGGAGAAGTCAGGGAAATAGGTTTCTCCAGATCAGTAGGAACAATGATATAATGGATATCTGCTTCTGTTGGAGATTGTCGAAGATCTTTTGTACACTTTTCCTAATCCGATTCTTAGCTCAAATGACATTTTTCTCTGGAATTTTTCTTTGCTTTATTTCTTCTAACGTTTTATCCAATTCCCCTTCTAAAATTAAAGGATTTAAATCGTCTAGTTCTTTCCGACTTTCTTTAGTCAATTCCTCATCTAAGATATTTCCTTGAACTTATTTCCGTGAACTTCTTCCCATTACTAGGTAATTGACTCTTTTCTACAAGCATTTTCGTATCTCGATCTTAAATATTGTCATATTCCTGCCTTTTTTCGCTTCTATGAATATATTGTCAAACCATTTTTCTTTCGCTATCCCAGTTTCATTTTTCAGAACTTCTTTATTCTATCTTACGAGGAGTCCGAATGTTTAATCATGAACTAACAGAGATAGTGTGTTTAGTTTTATGTCCTCTTTAAGACTCCTCTACATAGTCTCCGTGCAGAGTACACATTTCTTCCACCGTTTTATTTATTTATTTTCACCTATCGAAGGCTGCCATTGTAGAACTCAGCAATTGCAAGGAAAACTATTGTTTCACCTCCTTATGACGTCATTTGTGTTGTCAAAATGGCGACCCAGAAGTGGATTTTTTATCATCTCCGGCAACAGGAAGAAATCGCTTGGTGCTAGATCAGGAGAATACCGCCGGTGTGGCAATATTTCAAAGCTACATCTAGCAGCTTCTAGAGACGTTACCTGGGATGCATGAGCAGTTGCATTATCTGCAAGGAGACGGATCCCTTTCTGAACATACCGAGACGTTTTTGCATAACATCATCTCGTAGCCTCCTCAAAAATGAGTAGTGGTATGTGCCAGGGATAGTATCACTCTTCTGAAGGTAGTCTGTAAGGATGACCCTACGATATATATATATAAAATGTATGACCTTACAGGCAGTCTTTTTTACAACTCTGCTTCTTTGGAGACAGGTGAGGAAGAGTTTTCCCACTCCTTGCTCATCTGTTTTATTTAAGGACCATACAGATAGATCCAACATTCCTCCATAATTAACAAACAGGGAAAAAAACACCTTATCTTGCTCCAAAAGATTCAACAAATGATTCGACATGTCAGCCATTTTTGTCTCTGAACAGGAGGAAGTCAACGCGGAATCCAACGTGCTGACACCTTTGAAAAAGGCAATTCATGCTCAATTGGTGGCCCTGCATTCTGGCTATTGTCCAGCACCGAAGTTTCCAATGGAGGAGACTGGTACGTAGTATAGGTAAGTCCAGTCGCAACCACTCGTTTCACAGGCTTTCCACAAACCGCTAATAGTGCGGGATTTCCGTTATGCCAAGGTCCGTTTGAGGAGACAGAAGGCACAATAGTCCCTCGGTGAGATATCTGAAGATTTAACTGGAATGTGGAAGAACTTAATGCCTTAAGTGCAGTTTCTCCGCATGCCTTTCTTCGATACAGTGAATCCATGTTCGCACCTTGCTTATGGCACTGTAATTGTACGTGTCATTGAAAAGCGCCTATGTAGCGAATTTAATTTTCAGCGGCTTTCTTTAACGTGAACGTTCACTATAGCAGTCTAATTGGTCTGTATCTGTTAAACTAAGGTAAAATGTCACTCTGATAATATTACTTATTTTGCGCTACTGTCGCTAGCATCGTTTGTGCAAATCGCCACTAAAAATTGGAAACAACCTCTGTAGTTTTTCGCAAGTCAAAATATGGTTCTGGAAGTAAAATATTCTGCCCTTCGGATCTCTGGGGGAGAGGGATGTCTTGAAAGAACGAAGAAAAAAATGGGATAAGAACACGGAACGTAATACCACATTACAGTGAGAAAATTGGAAATTCTAAACAAGAAATGAAACAAAATAATCTTGATTTAATACGAGTGTATGAAGTTAGATGGAAGGATAATAAAGAACTACGAAGCGAAGGATATAGAAATAGTGAAAAGGGTGGTTGTAATGAAGTGGGAGTGCTTTCGCTTGCGTGTAAGTGCCTGAAAGAAGCAGTGAAAGTACAATATGTTGAACATAAGGTTATGATGTTATGGATTAAGGAAAAAAGGATCTATTAGTGAAACAAACATATGTACCGATCATACTCAGACAACTGAAAAGAGAGAGAGAAAGAAATCACTGAAAGCAGAAGACGAGTAATATAAGATTTTAATGAAGAAGTTGTGGGTGAAGGACAGAAAAGTAGTGTCCTAGGCAAATATAGTTTCGACGAAATGAATGGAGGAGGAGAGGAAGTGGTCAATTTCTGCAGACAGACTTCACTACTAATTCAGAACACTTAGTTTAATCACGACAAGAGAAGTTATACAAGAAATTCCTCTCCAGATTCCTGGAGTTATGGAACGAGTTATGTTATAATTCAGGAGATATTGGAATAACTTAAAGAACACGTACTGCCTCCCAGAGGCGATATTTTCTGTGAACGTCACACTATAATGGCCGAACTGGATGTCCAATTGAAAAATGTAACCGGAAGAAAAGTAGGTAACAAGAAGTCGGATACTAAAAAGCTGAAAAGTGAAAAAGTACAAAATCATTTTATACGAAAATCAGAAAGGATCGACGGGCGGTGGGAGCATATTAAACCTGTACTAAGGTATCGAGAACAGGGAACGGTTAAGGAATCAGATTCTGGGATACAGATATTACAGAAAATGAGGGAAGGGTAGTCTTTAATAGAGGGTAATACAGAGGAGGACTCTTAAGATATACAGGAAGTTAAATAACGAATTACGGAGGAAAAACAAATAGAGCAGAAGAAGAATTTCACAAAGAAAATATGAGGACATACAATAAGTGCAGAGAGTTAACAAAATGTACACTTCTCCAAAACATAATTGTGTGTGTAAATTTTTTCTGTCTTAAAATTGTCAGTTTGGCAACAACGCATTTGACGTAATAGAAAGGGAAGGGGTAATAGGAATGTAAAAGAAAAATAATGAGATTTCCGAACACAGCTTACAGTTTGCTGTTTGAAATACTGAGCTCCTTTTTTGTTATTTAATGTAATGATACTTTTAGAACAAAATAGTACCTTGGCAAATGCGAAAACACCAACAGATTTTCGTACCAATCTTCGCAAACTTCTGCGTACAACAATGCAACGCTAAAAATGCAAGAAGTTATACCTGCTAAGTCGATTATCGTAAACTAAATCGAAAATTTTGCGCTGCATTGACGCAAACCATCCTACACATGCATTTTACAACAAGCTTTCGCAGTTAAAAGTAAAATTGGATATGCATCACAGTTATCTTTAAAGTGGCATTATTAACTTTATGAATAAGTTTTGCGATATAAACTGAAATAGTGATGTCGTTTCCTCTCCGATATAGATGTATTGCGAAGTCTAGAATAAACAGGAACATGAACGCAAATTATTCACATTTGTAGAATTTCATGAAGATGAAGTAAAGTTGGTGAGAAGAATACAAATTAAAAATATGGATACCAATATTTAGAAAATTTAAGAATGAAATATAGTAATTCAAAAAGAAAGAGTAATATGTAAGGAACATACTTCTACAGGTGCCACATAACGCTAGCACCATTATCATGCAATCTACCGTAAGAAAAAGTAATTAAACTCCCTAATGTGCAGATTGGTGAATTGTAGGCACCTACAAAATAGTATAAATATAGGATTTTTTTAAAAAGAAAAAATCACTACATACTTTTAGAATTATCCTAATTACATTTCTTACGCCTACCTTTTACAATATAGGTGTGTATAATTAATAATAACTACAAAATTATAAAATAATACTCAGCTTGTAGCCATATGTGTGCCAGTAATTTTCAACCTGAACCAATTTCTGATAGGTGGACATGCATTAGACTTTTGCTTCTACTCCTTATTAACTTTAAAAAAAAAAAAAAAAAAAAAAAAAAAAAAAAAAAAAAAAAAAAAAAAAAAAAAAAGCGCACGCTGACAGTACAAAAAAAAAAAAAAAAGACTGGTTCAGCATTAACTAGCTTATAAACAGTAGTTCTGTAGATTTGCAATTTAATATCTGACAACAATAAACGAGGTGAGTGCACTTTTAACATTTATTATAACCTCAAAATGTATAAGTAAGATCTACGATATCAAGGGAAACATTTTATATGGCATGTGAACTCTGCTGATTTCACTTTCAATGTCTGTCATATACATAATAGTAGCTTTTCAGCATATCTTTTACCTAATTACTATTTCTATTTATTTTATTTTATTTTATTTCATTCACTGAAATCTTTAAAAAAATATACAACCATTTCCCCATTTACTTCATGTTTGCAATCCGGAAATTAACACATTACTATTTTCGCTTATTTACGTTCTTAGCCCATGTTATTTAGAAAATAAAATGGCGATCATCATAGTAACGAGAAGGATGTGACGTCACACTATTTTAGTTCATTAATGAAAACACTTGTGACTTACAAAATGATGTTTTATCATCTCTAAATAATTTTTATACCCAAGAATGAATCAGAAAATGTAAATTTTTACTTTTCTCAAACAGCCTACGGCGACGCACCCTATAGCGTGGAGCTTCATCCATGGTATAGCTTTCTAGCTATTCTAATAGCTACTCAAATTACAGTCTTTCAGAACATGTAAAACTATCCACAGACGCAACTAGTTCAATATTTGGCACCAGCTGATCCGTCAAGGATCGCAATTTCGTTTGATGTTGACTTAGAAATCAAGTAAGTTTGTTGTTATACGAAAGAAGGAAGCAAAACACACACCAAACAGCGTTTGCAGTGGTTACAGATGACAGTAACGTCCTCTACTAGTAATAAAGGTACTACTGAAGTTACATTTAGGCAAGGGAGACCTACAGGGGCAATAAAACGACGCGTCAAAATGGAAATGCCAGTTCCAATACGTGAACTAATTGTAAAATTAAGACAAGAAACTCTCTTAGAAACAAGGCAGGGACAGTAAAGAAATCACATTTTACAGTACAATACATTCTAAATAGGTAGGCTTATATGGCAACAAACAGTTGCAAAGATCGACCGCGCAGTGGCCGTTCAACAAAGCTGAGTATAATCATAAACGTGTTATTTTAAGAACTATCCGAAATGAACCCAAAACAAATACTGCGAAACTAGCTAGTATGCTTGAAACTGATTATGGTGTACAAGTGGTTCCTGAAACATTCGTACTATCAGAAAAACGAGCTACAACAGTCGGGAGCCAGAAAGAAATCATATGTTAGTAAAGCAAACACCAAGAAACGTGTAGAGTTCGCAAAAGCTCATACGGACAAGCCAATTAGCTTCTGAAACTCTGTTTTATTTAGTGACGAAAGCAAGTTCAACACTCATGGATCCGACGGCAGAGTTATTGTATGAAGGAAACCAAATACGCATATGCAACCGAAACATCTGTTTCCTACGGTAAAGCATGGAGGTGGTAGTGTGCTTGTTTGGGTGTGCATGAGTGCAGAAGGAGCAGGAAATTTGAATTTTATCGAAGGTACAATGGGACAACATGTTTACCTGAATATTTTGAAACAGAATCTCCATGACAGTGCAAATAAACTGAATAGGGGAACCTCTTTTAAATTCAAACAAGATAACGACCCTAAACATACTGCACGAAAAGTGAAAGAGTAGTTGTTGCATAATGTGCCGCAACAATTTCATACTCCTCCCCAATCTCCTGACTGTAATCTCATTGAGCATCTGTGGGATGTATTAGGGAGACGCGTTAGGAAACACAATATTAGAAATAAGGGCCAGTTGAAAAATGCATTTCCCCAACAAGTACATCAAAATTGGTCAATGCAATGCAGAAACGAATGCGAAAAGTTTTTAAGTCAAAGGAGGAACAACTGATCAGTAACTCCGGTCGAAACGTAACAAGGTGTCCTTATTTATGTGCATTTCTTTATGTGTATGGAAACTTTTTTGATTTGTAATAGGGTCAGTATTTCGTATGCATTTGATCTTCTTCTGAATTATATATTCCAAATGTTTTATTTCCTTATATGCTTATTATGGAGTTCTTTATAGAAAACTCATAGAAATTGGGGGAAATTGCCATTTTCTTTCTGTAGTTTTTATATATACAGATGGTGATCAGAAAAATGGAAACACCTGTAGTTGGCAACATGTCAGATGTATGGGTTGGCAGTGGTGTCGTGGCGCCCGCAGCGCCGGACCGCTGGTAGTGGTGTGTTAGGTCGGTCTCCATACTACGTCAGGCGCAGTGGAACAGCAATGTCCAGTGGCTGCAGCAGACGGAGGTAGTGTAAAATGGGAGACCTCTCAGATTTTCAAAGAGGGCAAATTGTTGGTGCGCGGTTATGTGGAGTGAGTGTGACGGCAGTGGCTACTGTGTTAGGTGTGTTGCGTGGGACAGTGTCGAAGGTGATGACGGCCTACAAAACACACGGGAAAACCACATCGGGGAAGCGGAACAGTGGGCGGAAGAAAATCATGAGTGACAGGTCACGCCGGGTATTAAAGCGCATTGTCACGCAGAACCGTCGTGTCACTGCGGAGCAAGTGACGGAGGAACTCAATCAGCACCTCCCCCACCCTGTTTCAACAACCACAGTCCGCCGCGAATTAAATGACATGAACTTACGGGGTCGTGTTACACGGGCCAAACCGCTCATCAGGGACCATAACGCTTTCGCACGCCGCAAATGGTGCCGCGACCATGCAACTTGGACCGTTGAGGACTGGAAACGTGTGATATGGTCGGATGAGTCACCCTTCACCCTATTCCCAACCACGGGCCGTATTATGTGTGGAGAACGCCTAAAGAAGCTTATGATCTGCAGTGTCTCCGCCCAACTGTGAAACATGGCGGCGGCTCGGTGATGCTGTGGGCCGCCATGGTTTTCATTGGGTCCTGTGGTCACACTTAGCGGACGAATCACTGCCAACGATTATGTCGCAATTTTAGGAGACCACTTGCATCCTATGGTCCGGATGTTGTTCCCGGACAATGACGCCATCTTCCAGGATGATAATGCACCCATTCACACAGCTGGCGTTGTTGCAGCGTGGTTTGAGGAACATCGGGATGAAGTTCAACACCTCCCCTGGCCCGCCCAATCCCCAGATCTCAACATAATTGAACATCTGTGGTCCGTCTTGACAAGACTTCAGCGACAATTTCCACCTCCATCCTCTCTCACAGAACTGGCCGAAGCCTTGCACGAGGAATGGTGTAAAATTTTACTTGCTACCATTCACGACCTCTATGCTTTTATCCCACGTCGCATCAAGACTGTTCTGAAATTGCAACTTACCAGATTAATATGGTGTCGGGCCATATTAATCTGGTAAGTTGCAATTTCGTTCAGGTGTTTCCATTTTTCTGATCACCATCTGTATATATATATATATATATATATATATATATATATATATATATGCACGTGACATTTTCTCAAAATTGAAACCAGAAATGGGAGTAGGTTACTTCCACTTTCGGTTATAGTAGAGAGATTAGTAAAGTGGCATATAATTTTGGGTCTCTTAATTGAGTACAAAGAGCTACTTCCTGTTATCTACGACTGTTTTATTCTATAGCGATCAACGTTAAAAACGGAAGTGGTCAATTTTCTGCCACAGCTTCTCGCTACTTATTACTTTCTTATTTTATTTAATTTTATTGCGATTAACGTTAAACCTGAAAGTGGTTTATATCTGAAACTTTCGGTTAGAATAGGGTTTTAATAAAGAAAATGGTACCAACTCTTAGAATACTAAATCGGTATATATATATATATATATATATATATATATATACTAGCAGCGTTCACCCCGCTTCGCTGCGGTCACCCCGGAACGCAATAAACTTTGTTACTTAGATAATTTTTACTTTTTCGCTTTCAAATTGCAGTAAATGTTAACATTATAGCGCCTGTCATTTATGTTAACCCGCCGAGTGACACGGTCATGCGGGTTGCATATAAATACGTTTATTTTTATACCTATGATGAACTAACAAAGGATTTGTACGTTATGGACACTTGAATGGTCAATTATCTCAAGACACTGGTAATTAAAAATTAAAGTGATATGATAAAAACCATCTAGGGTCCAAATCCTAATAACCCCCCAAAAATAAAAGAAATTGGTTCCGCCGTATTAGCGTGATGAGGGAACAAAGGATTTGTACGTTCTCTTTTATAATATAGATATATATAAACGCTTCTCGCTATCTCTTATCATTTTTTGATATGTATAGATCAATATTGAAACCGAAAGTTGCAGTGGATTTATATCGCTTTCGGTTTTAGTAGAGAGCAAATGATATAGATGAAATTTATTTTGGGGACGCTTAGCCGATTGCAGAGAACCACTACTCGATATTTATTATCGTTTTTGCTCTATAGTGATCAACGTAAAAACCGGTAACGGTTTATTTCTATCACTTCGCCTGCGTAAGCGAAATCGATTCCTAATTTTTGACCCTCTACATACAGACTATATTTGGTGGTGGTTCATTAAGTAGTCCCCGAGATTGTTTCGTATAACCGGTGGACCAACACACGGACAGGGTAAATATATAACGAAGTTTCGGTAAACCAATCTTCTTAACAATAATTGTTTCTAATTGTAGTAATTTTGTATACAAAATTAAAGCTGATCCAACGAAGTTTTCTATCGTCATGAACATTTATAAAATTCTAGAAGGGGGAAAAGTTATCGTTACCAGGGATGAAAATTTTCTTCTCCACGGTAGCAAATTCTTTTGTCTGGGGGAATCCCTGGCATCCCCTGTCAATTCGCACACCGGAAAGAATAAACACTTTAACCTATTTTAGTATATCTATCTACCTCTAAGAAAGAGAAACAAAAAAGAATCAGCTTGTTCATTAAATCGTTAGATACAAACGGTGATCAATTGTCGATTTTCTAAATTGTGACTTCTCTTGAAGAAAGAAAGACGGAAATAAATCATAAAATCAGAAACTGCAAGTCAAGAACAGAGGAAAATTTTAAAAATAAGTAAATAAAAGCACCCAATGAACCAAGTTTAAAAATTTTAACTGTAAAGTTACCTTTCAGTTGTATTAATAGTAAAGGAACTCCTGACCAACCCTCCTTGTCTTTTACAACTTTTTTGTTTTTGATCGAAAAGGGTTTTTTTTTTTTTTTTTTTTTTTAAACTACAACAAAGTTTTCTGTATTTGCTAACGTACTATTTTGTTCTGAAAGTCCCATTACATTAAGGAACAAAGTAGAAGGTGAATGTTTCAAACGGCAAACAGCGAGATGTGTTGGGAATGCTTTACAACTCCGACCCCCCATCCCCCTTCTTCGAATGTACTATTGCCAAACTTTCTAATTTAAGCGGCTTAAAAAAATTCAAGTGCACAAGCGGTTTAAAAAAATTCAAGTGCACATATATATTTTTTTTTTGGAGAAGTGTACAAGAATGTGAAATCTGAGGGAAGTCATAGCAAACAAGTTTACGATGGAAGTAGAGCGTAAGAATGGAAAAAATGTCAACAAGCGGGACGACGTATTAAGTGGATAGAAAAAATACACTTAGAACTTATATCAGAGTAGCGATAGATCGAGTAGATTATATGTTGGGAAAGAACATACGTAAGTGAGGATTGCAAAATGTTTAAGATACTTCAGCACGCGTTTGAAAATGCTATATCTGAAATGAGGACTGGGAAAGCAACCGAGAAAAATAATGTAACAATCGAATTTATTAAAAATAAATCTATCTTGGAGAAAGGGCAAAATGGATTGTTTTGACTCCGTAATGAAATACATGAGAAAGAAGATAAGTCACAAAATTTCTTTTAAACGACAATAATATCATTGGCTAAGAAACTGAACCCAAAAAGATGTGAGGACTACAGAACTATTAGTCTCATCGCATTCAACAAAAATTATGCTTTGAATATTGAACGGAAGGCTGTATGCAAGAACAAATGAGCAAGTTGAGGATGAACAGTTTGAGGTTAGGAAACGGCTACGGGCACAATAGATGCTATTGGCTTATTAAGAGTAATAAGTGAAAAGGAGGAGATACTTGAGCTGTTTATTGATCTAGAAAAGGATTTTGACCTAGTGAACTGGAAATCGTTGATGGCAGTTTTAAAGACGTTGGTCTGCAATGGAAGGATAGATAACTCATAAAAAAATACTTAAATGTGAATCAACAAGTAAGCGTTAGTATAGGGAAACTAATGCCAGACAAAAATGCAATTAGAAGAGTCAACACGGATGTTGTTTCCCACTAATATTATTTGATGTCTTTATGATCATGAAGAATGATCTGCATACGAAACCGGTTTTTCAGAGAATAACCGGAAGGTAATTAATAATATATCTAATCCGTATTATTAATTAGTTATTAGAAGAAAAAAATCAATAATACCTAACTAAAGGAAAACTTCGAAGAATATGGGATGAAAATAAATGCTAGAAAGAAAAAAAAATGAAATTTTGAGTTTTACGTCTCACGGTTATGCCGGTTAGGCTAAAGGAGACGGTGATAATGAGTAATGAATGAAATGGTGAAATGAAGAAAGTGGGAGGAAATGGGAGAACCCCGAGAAAACCCACGCACACGGCTAGAAAGACAAATCAACGGCTGGTCGGGACGAAAAAATGAAAATGAAATGAAATCTTTAAGTTTAACGTCCCACGCTTATGCCGGTTAGGCTAAAGGAGACGGTGATGAGAGATAAGTGAAATAGTGGAATGAAGAAAGTGGGAGGAAACGGAAGAACCCCGAGAAAACCCACGAGCACGGTGTTTGTCCACCACAAAGTCCACCAGGGATCGAACCAGAGGTGGTCGGGACGAATCACATACAGAAGTAGGATGGAAGAAAGTAGAACAAGTTACTAATTTTCGGCACTTATGAACATATGAAATGCGAACATGCAATAAAAGCAAGGATTGTAATGGCGAAAGAATATATTTTGTGAATGTTTGAATGAAGACTTAAGAAAAAGACTCATAAAACGTTTCGTGTGGAGAATTGTACTCTATGGAATAAAAACATGAACTACAGAAAAGCGATGGAAAAAAGACCGGAGGCTTCCGAAATGTGGGCATGGGAAAGAATGGAGAAAATTACCTGAGCTGAACGGAAAACTAATGAAATGTTAAGAATAGTAGGGGAGGAAACAATAATAATAATAGTTGGAATTAGAAGAGGAAGAGCAACTGGTGGCAACAATATTTGACAGAGAAGTGCATCATGAGGGAAGTGACAGAAGGTACGGTGGAAGGAAAGAGACCAGAACTGAGGGACGTTATTAAAACAGAAAACTGTTACGTCAAGACGAAGAGGCTAGCTATGTGTAAACTTTTCAATTAGTGGCAAATGAACTGCCAGTAACTGCAGAATACCTATAATGATGATTACTTCTACTAAATCCATATCTTTTCACCATAACTTCATAATTTATTCTTCCATATAATCTTCAGTTTAAACCGGGATGCCCATGGGCGAATTTTAGGGCGGAGCTTGCGCCCATGAGATTATTCGGAGGAGACAATTTTTCACTGAAAATGATATAATCAAGCTGAAAAATAGTAAATTTGGGATAGAATAATAAATTTCCGGTGGAGAATGGTAAATTGGAGAGGTATTGCGCCCAAGCGGAGATATGGGCACTCCTGAGCTCAATATTCGGAAAATAGTCTCTGATTTTCCTACTTGACCTTGTGCCAGCTAAAACTAGCATAATCAACAAAGAAGATAATTTATTATGGGGTAAATTAAACAGAGGATTTTGAGGTTCAACACATTCAGTCATGGGCGTAAAATAAATAAATAAATAAATAAATAAAAAGAGAATAAACTGTACGAAAAACATTAATTTCCTCTTATATTAAATTTTACCCAGTTTTAAGATATAGTTCTTCTTACTCTTCAACTTCTGACTGTCTAACTCGCAGCGGGCGACTTCTCTATATATACGCTGACCATCTTTGGTCCTATTGAAACTGATTAACTTGCAGAAAACGATATATAATAAAATGAATCTTGAAAGAAATACTTAACTGGTAATATGCTTCAAATGACTGTTGAATAACCAAAGAAAATATTTAAATATAATATTGATATAAATTCAACATACCAACTCATTTCTTTTATCCTTTACAAGACGGCATCTGTTAACTTATACTTGATATTTGGAATTTCAATTATTCCCACTGTAGTCATCTCCAAGAGGCAAAAACGCTTTAACTCTCTTGTATGAATTGTCTCACCATTGAGACGAAAAAACTAATTCCAACGTTCATTAAAACACCGGCTGTTTTATTATTATTATTATTATTATTATTATTATTATTATTATTATTATTATTATTATATTCGTTAGTTGATTTGAAACTAACATTCCATTCATCACCGAGGCTATTTGGGGCGTGGACCTACAGTTTAACATGGGATCCGAACCACATGAGCTCTCACCGGGAATCGAATCCGGGTCTCCCGTACCCAAATAGCGTACGCTAACTGTATTACCACGAGGCAGCTCGTATTATTATGTTCGTGTTTTGTAATGAGTAAGCAAGTATTACAGCTCACTTGCAACATTGTACGCGTCATGGTCTAAGGAGCAGCCTAGCAGTAGATGTTTCGAGTATTAGCTCTCCTTGTGTACCAACTTTGGGTCAGTTACGTGAATGCCTACTGATTTTTTTCATCAGTATATATTCAAGCAAAGCATTTGATTCGCTCACCAATAAAAAAAAAAAAAGTTTTCATTCATAATTGGTTAACATAGCATGCTTCCGTACGAATAAAACAAAGTACGGAGTGTGTTACAAAACTAATGAGACTGATTTTCTGTTAACTAATTAACTCTATGGTCTATGGAAACGGAGATTCAATGCCGCGTTCACAAAACTCTCCACTAACTTCTGTCCTTAGTCAACTGGATTCAGTTTGTCCTCTGTATTTCTATTTCTGTGAGATCCATCTTAATATTGCTCTCCCATTTGTGCTTGGACCTTCCTAATAGTCGTTTTCCGATTGGATTTCCAGTTAAAATTTGGAAAGCGTTCCTACTTTCTTTCGTTCTGGTTACATGCCCTGCCCACCTAAGCCTCCTACACTTGATGACCCTAACAATGGATTTTCTGTTAACGATTAATTTTATTAAGATTATTCAATTCAAAACACCCTTGGGCAGCTACACAGTGATGAACGCGTTGTTTCCATTATTGGTAACAGTGCCGGAAGGCTTCTGGTGGAGTATTTTTCAGCTCGGTTACAATCTTGCGAATATATCCAAAGTATTGAAATGACTCCCTTTCAAAATGTTTTTGAGCAAGAGGACCAGAAAGTTGCTACAGGGACTGAGATCCGGCGAATAGGGGGCGGTGGTGAACCATAGGAAGTTTTTTTTTTTTTAACCAAAAAATCATTGATACAGACTGTAGTGTGACGGAGCACTGTCATGGTGCAACATACAAATGTGTGCGTGCATTGGTCGCACACGTGCCAATTCTTCTACTCAGCCTTTCCCTATAAAAAGCTTGATTGATAATTTGTCTGGTGACACAAATTCCTTGTGGACAATCCCCCGACTGTCAAAAAACAAATAAGCATCAATTTGATTTTGGATTTGCTCATTTTCGCTAGGATTTGTTCTGAGCCTTCTGAAAAGCACTCGTGCCACTTGAACGCTTGTGACCTGGATAGAGAATGTTCTCCATAAGCCCTTAGTAATTTTTTTATGAGTTACAGTAGCGGATCCGCGTCCCTTTCAGCGGCGAGGCTGTACGAGACGTGGATATACAGCTTAACGTGGGATCCGAATCACAGCTCCTGTCGGAAATCCAACCCAGGTCTCCCGCGCAGAAAGACGCGTACGCTATCAACATAGCCACGACGGAGTTCTTGAATATGATATTTATAAAACACTTTATATTAGCCACCACAGTTCCATTGACAATTGGTAACTTACAGAAAATAAGTGTATTTTGAGACAAAAACTATCGTTGACTGTAAAATAACGTAGTTAGTAATTATTACCTACATATTAGTTTATACCTGATAAATATATAAAAAAATATTACTTTTCCAATATACATATATAAAATTTTGCATATAATAAAACATTTAGTTTTTTTTATTCGCATATTATGATTTACAGGTAAATTCAATATGCTAATTATCTACAAAATACTAAGGCATATTTTTTATTGATTACTATATTTCTTCTGCCTCTCATGATAGATGCAAATAAGATCGTCAGTTTAAAGAACTACTTGGGACATTAATATTATCGCAGCCTTCGTAATAGCGGAATACCAGAAGCGGCTCTTAGTGTGGATTTACACTTACAGTCACTTTGGGTCATCTCATCGTGTTCAAGGACTTGTGCTGTTATTTTACCTTTCTTTAATTTTGCAATACGATTCGGACTGACATTTATTATAACTTTCCTGCAAGCTTCCCAGAAGGTAATAGCACCCAACACATGAAGCGATTTGCCATTTACTATAATCTCCCGCACGTTTCCCAGAAGATAAGGGCTTCCAATAAGTAATGAAAATGAAGATCAGGATCAAGAAATCCCTCTGGACTATACCATTATGACTGGACAGACATATTTTCAAACACTCGTAGAGATCAAATGTAAACAATAAACATACCATCCTTTGCTTTTAGAGAAGATGCTCTCAGTGGACAAGTTTCCCCCCTCCCCAATCTCCATTGGGTTCATTGGCATTCGAAAACTAACAGTAAAAGTATCCAGGTGTCCGACATAGAGGTAAACTACATATTTACAGCATGGGCTTACTAATGCTTCAATGTAGCCATTTGTACTAGTATAATACACGAATTTCCCCACACCCACAACTCATTGGCATAAATTCAATACGCTAACACATTTATATAATTCTCCTCATTGATGATAACTAACGAATGCATATTGCTCATGTACTCTCGGCTGTCATTTTTAAATAAATTTTGGGAGAAAAAGGAAAAGCAGAAGATAGGAACTACGGATTGCCACAAACTTCCGGTTCCGGCGGAACCGGTTCTGCGAGGAACCTGTTCTCGGAGATCCGGTTTTCAGAACCGGATCTTAGGAACCGGTTCTAGATCTGGACCTGAAAAACCGGATCTTAGGAACCGGTTCCAGATCTGGACCTGAAAACCCGGTTCGAGAAGCCCCCAAAGACCCGTAAAAGAGAGACAAAGTTCACCTTCAAAACACTGCAAAGAGGACCATGCGCTTGTGCCCTGCCCGCCCAGACCCGCTTGTGCCCCCAGAAAAAAAATTTGGTCCATCAGTGGGTGTTTAGCCAAATGAATTGGCCAGTTTGCCTCTTTAGCCAATGAGTTTGCCAGTTACCCAGTTTATTTAGCCAAATAAGACAAGCGACCGCCGCCTGGGCGCCTGCCTGTTAATTCCACCATTTCAGCCTGCCAGCACCTCGGGTTTAGCGTAGGGATGGTCACAAATTTTCGGTTCCGCGAGGAACCGGTTCTTGAATATCCGGTTCCAGAACCGGATTTTGGGAACCAGCTCCAGACCTGGATCCGAAGAACCGGTTCCGAAACCGGATCTTCTAGAACCGGATCCGTTCAGACCCGAAAACCGGTTCCACCAAGAACCGGTTCTGGCCATCCCTAATAGGAACTCGTTCATAACGACAAACAAAACAATAAAGTATACAGTCTTCCTGCGCCCCCTCGCTTTTTTTTTGTTACTAATTGTTTCAGGAGTATTCGGGAGGTTTGGGAAGTACAAGGACACGAGTAAAACCCTGATAATGACAAACACACATGTATTTAATAGTATGTCATTTTAGATGAAAAGACAATGTTAGGGACATAAGAATAAAACTGCTGCAATAGTATATATCATATGGAAAATTGATGGGATTACAAAAATTGAATCCGGTTAGGCAAGTTGCTAGGCTGAAAGATCTTGACAACTGTTGATTCAGTGAGAGTTTCCACACTATTTGATTAAGAGGCAAATTTTAACTGGTAACGCTTGCAAGAGCAAAACAGTCACTATTAAATTCCAAGTATTTTGTGCTGCTTCATAATAATAATAATAATAATAATAATAATAATAATAATAATAATAATAATAATAATAATAATAATAACAATAAAAGAAAAGGTCAAATTTCACTCAACCTGAGCCTCGTGCCACCTGGCCTAACCTGACAAATTAATCTCTGTCAATATTATACCACACCTCGCTCCCTCCACTTTAACCTCACGAGATGTCAATAACAGCACTGAGCCTTGAAAATTTTTTACGGGGATCTGGAATACAGATATATACTACCAGAATACCCAGGAGAATGAAGTTTATGAAAAATATTTCGAAAGATATAACAATTTTTTTCTGTTTTCAAAATACAACGGAGTCTTTTTAATTCGAAGTCAAAGCGGATATGAAAAAAGTTTGAATTATCCGAAAATATGCATTATTAAATACCTGCAATCAAGTGAACGAAACTTCGGTTGACATTCAATAGGTGTTAAACTTCCAACCATTTCGGAAGCTTCACATGAGGTTGGCACACGCTGTTACTTTATTTCATCGCATATCTAGTCTGCGTCATCACAGATATTGGTTTTCTGTGACTTTTCCCTACGGCTGCTTCTGGATAACTGAAAACCAGTTCAAATTGCGTTCTTCTGTTTGTAATCTGACCAACACTAAAAATTCTGTTATTACATTACTTCGAATTATTCAAAGAGGAGGTTAAAAAGTTCGATTTATCCACAATTTTTACCACTGTTTTCTATACAGTTTTCAAAGAGAATAATAAACTTTCGTTCCAATTATCTAAGTTCGAATTAAAGAGTGCGCTATACTTATTGATGCACGTTCGGTTTTGCTTAAGTTACGCAAACACTCATCTTACTTTTCCCATTAAGGATTACATATTGTAGAACTCTTTATCTCAACCTAGGGTACATAGAATACTTATCCAACATTTCAGTGTTCTACGTCTTATAGTTTCGGAATCTGGAAAACGAAAATAATAATTCAAGTCTCCTCTTCTTCCTTTAGGGGTCACATGTCGCAAAACTCTGTCTTATCTGCAGCGTAGGGTACAAGTACAATATTTATATAAATCTTCAAAGTTCAACGCCAAATAGTTTCGCAGATCCCGTGACGTGATGAATCAGTGAATTTATTCTTTCTTATACTTTATATATAAAACAAGTCATTTCTACGATTATGGACAACTCAATCATATTCGATCTCATTTATACTCAACTTCAACTCATCTCAATCGTTGGGGGCGCGGTGGCTTAGTGGTAGAGCGTTCACCTCCGGTGCTTGGGGTCCCTGGTTCGATCCCAGCTCGCGCCGTGTGGACTTTGTGGTGGACAAATACCGTGCTCGTGTGTTTTCTCGGGGTTCTCCCGTTTCCTCCCACTTTCTTCACTCCACCATTTCATTCATTTCTCATAATCACCGTCTCCCTTAGCCTAACCGGCATAACCGTGGGACGTAAAACTCAAAGATTTCATTTCATTTTCATCTCAATCGTTGTATATCACTAAACAATGCAAGTCAGAGAAGCAGGAGTAGAAACTCATGAAATATCCATATGCCTCCCGAATCGACTCCGGGTTTAAGAACTACAGTAACCATCCACCTGAAAACAGTGTTGTAACTTTTTTTCTTTCTTTCTTTGAAGGAATGCATCAAACCAAGGAGAAAGCCAACATTACAATGATGCCTTTAAAATGAATAAACATTTCCAGAATAATGTAGTCGAATTTACAGTTATCAATATCTACTGTCCTTGAGGAGAAAAAATAAGAAATTCCGCTGAAATTGTATTATTTTATACGTTAGATTAATTGGTAAACTTATTACCTTATCTTCACTGTATAAATCCGCTGCTAGTTCTATCAACACTTGTCTATGTTATATGCAATATGAAATTACATATGTCTTAAATGTTTACGAAGTACCATTTGGATATTTAACAATTATCAGTGATACTGAATCAAAATGAATACCACTCTGAAACTTTATTCTTATTTCCATTCTTACAATTGGTTTCATATAAACTGATAAAACTCTCACAAGTAAACCTTACGTTTGGGTGAATCGAGTTGCTGACTGAGACACATATGAGAAAGTAGTACTAAATGTGGTCAGTATTTCAGTGAAGTTGTAGGTGCGAAGCTCCAGGGGTTTAGGAGATACAGCTACCAGAACATCACATGGAAGTACAGAATAGTCTTCCTACAGTTGGAGGTAAAAGCCCTGTAAGACCTCTTGTAACGACAAAAGGTGAATAACAAATATATGGGTACATATTAGGACTAGGGGGAAGTCATATAGTAAGGGTATACCTGACGGCGGCCATCTTGAAATCCGCCATTTTGAATTAAGGTTAAGTTTTTAAAATAGGAATAGGGTCATGTGATACATGATTTAAGGTGCAAATTTAATCAGAAGAACAATGGTGACGTTAATTTTGATTTACGCGCAATTGGTAACAAGTTACAGGGAAATTAAATATTGTTGCAGCATATGTATTAGTCCTTTACCCCACCTTGTAAATTTTGTGTTAACGATAATAATTAAATAAAAAGCAGTTGGATAAATATTAGGTCTATGATAAGAGTTACCTTGATGGCGGCCATGTTCAAATCCGCCATTTTCAATCAGACAAAAGTTTTAAACAATACACATAACAGTGACACCTTATCAATAGCAAATTTTACCATAAATCCAACGGTATAACCATTTTGCTTTATCATTAACCAGCACAAAATTAAATGGATCGCTCCTTACGACTACTGCTTTGACGGAATTGTTAACGACAAATGTGTGAAGTGTAACTCGATTGCCTTTGTCAGGTGTGCTCACTTTGAGCAGAGCATTTGTGCAAGTCATGCGCTCTTTTCTGAACTACATATTGATTGTACTAATTGAGGACTTTTCTGGAAGAAAGACCCAAGTTCAATTATGACTCAATCCCACTTTGGTGATTTTTCCTTAAATTAGCAACTTGTTTATGCGATAACAAATGCTGGTTAATGATAAAGCAAAAATGGTTACACCGTTGGATTTATGGTAAAATTTGCTATTAATAAGGTGTCAATGTTATGCGTTTTGTTTAAAACTTTTGTCTGATTGAAAATGGAGGATTTGAACGAACATGGCCGCCATCAAGGTAACTCTTATCATAGACCTAATATTTATCCAACTGCTTTTTATTTAATTATTATCGTTAACACAAAATTTACAAGGTGGGGTAAAGGACTAATACATATGCTGCAACAATATTTAATTTCCCTGTAACTTTTTACCAATTGCGCGTAAATCAAAATTAACGTCACCATTGTTCTTCTGATTAAATTTGCGCCTTAAATCATGTATCACATGACCCTATTCCTATTTTAAAAACTTAACCTTAATTCAAAATGGCGGATTTCAAGATGGCCGCCGTCAGGTATACCCTTACTATATGACTTCCCCCTAGTCCTAATATGTACCCATATATTTGTTATTCACCTTTTGTCGTTACAAGAGGACTTACAGAGCTTTACCTCCAACTGTATGAAGACTATTCTGTACTTCCATGTGATGTTCTGGTAGCTGTATCTCCTAAACCCCTGGAGCTTCGCACCTACAACTTCACTGAAATACTGACCACATTTAGTACTACTTTCTCATATGTGTCTCAGTCAGCAACTCGATTCACCCAAACGTAAGGTTTACTTGTCAGTGTACTAAAAGTGCCTTTTCGGGAAGTTTATCTACTTAATTTAAGTTTCCAGTCTAAGTTCTAAGGCCTTACCACGTACGAAAAGAATATCTTCACATATGCTTTGCACGAAAATGGCAAACGTCAGATTAACCGGTCTTTTCAGCAGAATTCGAACTGATAAGAATTTCCTATCCCAGTGTTGTCAAGTTAGTTTATAGAACTTGATGACTCATATCGTCAGGCTTATGAGGGTGAACCATCTTCTGAAGCCAAGGAAGTTATTAATATGACTGATTTCACAACTGAAGATTGAATAATGGCTTACACTCGTAAGCAATTTTAATAGAAGAATTAAATATTATGGATATAAGAAAAATGAGTCAAATGTATGAGAAACATTTTACTGATTGCCTTTAAGAAATAAATTCTTAAAATTCCTGCCTTGGAAGTTAAAAGGTATGTGTAATAAGATGTTCCTTATTTCTTTCATATACACTACATGGAGTTCTAAATTACAGTTTAATTACTGGTAACAATTTATAGCTGAGCATGCATTCTTCTTGAACAGTTTACGTGAAGGTTACATCTACTATACAATAAGGTCCAGATTTTACTTACGTTCAATGATTTTCAGCATTACACACATGACTGTGATAACACTCGTTAACTGTTAAGCGACATTAATTAGCGAATCTATTCTCAATGAAATGAATAAATCAATAAAAAGGATCTGCAGGCCCTTCATTTTCTTACTCGAATATCTTTCGTTTTTAATTAATAAGTTTCTTTGACTAGTTAATATGAATGAAGGCACGGACTATTACGCTTTAAGAATGTTTACAAAAACTAACATCCTTCTTGAAACCCAGCCCGATTCTTATCAGTGGCCAGTTGCACCTAGTATCACTTTATTATTTATGTATACACAAAGTATATCACTATAAATTATAACTGTTTCTACTAGAACTGTTTCTAATCGGAAACAGAAAATAACATTTTCTCAAGATTAATTTGCTATTTTAACTCGATCAATGGATGTTGGCAAATATTGGAGATGATTTTATTAATTTATTTTTGTCAATTTTTTTTTTTTTAATTTCAGAATTTAATCCGTACGGAATATGGTTTAATTTTCTCCGATATCTCTATGAACGCAATTTATTGATAAGTTCTTTAGCTGTTTTCATTCCTCATATGTTACAATCTACCAATAACAAAAAATATCACAGATTTCTCTATAATCTAATTTTAAGTAACGATTGAAACATGTATATATTTTCTGTGGTTAGTATATAAAATAAATCAGGACAGAACAAAGTTATCATAAGGTATATAAACTATCAGTTGTATTAATGCTTAATGTTTGTAATTTTTACATTAGTTAATTAAGAAAGATACTACTACTGAAATGGCTCATCATGAAAGAAAAGCTGCAGAAAATGTCATCAGAAAAGAGGTAAGTTTACATCATATTATTTCAGTTTGTAATTACAAATTAAATATTTCGAAAGTAGTTCAATACAAAGAACTGCGTCAGCCAAGGAAGATATAATATTACGTAATTAAGCTTCTAATGAAAAATGGGAGGTATCAAAGAAAATACTATCATAGTCATTATCATAGGTGTTCTGCCTTTATTGGCAGGTCACTTGCCGCAGCTGAGAAGTTTCCATGCTCCACGGTTCTCCGCTAACCTTTTCGTCTTCGCGTATGATCTTTCTGTTTTAATATCATCCATTAATTGTAGTCTCCTTCGCCCCCTCCCTCTCTTTCCCGCCACCATACCCACTAGGACGTCCCTCATGATACAATCTCTTCTTAGGCAATGTCCCAACCAGTTTCTCTTCCTCTTCCTAATAATATCTAAAAGTGTTCTTTTCTCACCCACCATTTCTAACACTCTCTCATTTCTAACACGAAGCATTTTATGAGTCTTTTTCTCAACTCTTTGTTCAAGGTCCCACAAAACAGACTTTTCTTTCTTTTAAAGGCTTCTTTCGCCATTCCTATCCTTGCTTTTATTTCATGTCATTACTAAGAATACTACTCACGTATCGAAAACTATTAAATTGTTCTATTTTCTCCCCTCCTACTTTTATATTTGACACAGACCCCTTCGTTCCAATCACCATGGCTTTTGTCTTTCTAACATTTATTTTCATCCCATATTCTTCAAAGCCCATTCTCATTTTTTCTAACATTTTATTGATTTTCTTTTCAGATTCTGCAACAAGCGCCATATCGTCTTCAAATCTTATGCATCTAATCATTCTACCTCCTACCGAAATGCCATCATCATCATGTAGGCTCTTTTTCACTATCTCTTCTAGACAGACATTAAATAGTGTTGGCGAGAGGCAGCATCCTTGTCGAACTCCCCCTCCAATTCCACTCTCTTCCGTCAGTTCTTCCCCTATCCTAACACTTACTTGTTGGTTCATGTATAAGTTTCTTATGAGTCTTCTATCTTTCCATTCCAACCCTATCTGTGTTAGAACTCCCAACAACAATTTCCAATTCACGCGGTCAAAAGCCTTTTCTAGATCAATAAATACAACATACACCTCTTTTCTTTTTTCTATAAATCTTTCATCGATCACCCTTAATAATCCAATAGCATCTCTTGTGCCCTTGCCTCTTCTGAACCCGAACTGCTCTTCCTCAACATCTTTATTTGTTCTTCCATATAACCTTCTGTTCAGTATTCGGAGCAGAATTTTAGCTGCATGAGATATGAGACTAATAGTTCTATTATCCTCACATCTCTTTGGGTTCGATTTCTTAGCCATCGGTATCATGATCGTTTTCAAAAAGTCCATCATAGTTGTTCCACATTTATACTCACGAAAAAGGAAAAATGGTTCTCTCTATTTCAGAGAACTTATATCATTTCACATATGAACTGGAATTCTAGATATGCTTTCAAAGTAATCACAGAATGTGTTTAAGAAAGAGAAAATACGCCAATGAATGATTAAATGAGTATAAAGGAAATTGTCTGGAAAAATAGGAAAGATTTAAACATTACATAACAGGGTGTCTATCGGTCACGAATGTCACGAAAAAGTCACGAAATCAAATAACGGTCATGAAAGTCACGATTTTTTTTTAACTGTACAAATGTAAGTGCAGATTGGAAATTTTGTTCTATAAAACGTCAAAATTCACCACCAAAAATGTCTATGGTCGGCTTTAGATGTTACCAAATCGCAAGCAAAGTATGTTTCTATCGCATGGATGAAAATTCGGCCTAATTCGCTTTTGAAAATGTTAGGAAATTTTATGATTTAGTAAAGAAAAGGTCACGAAAAAATCATGAAATTTCAATTTGGAATTTTAGTAGATACCCTGCATAAAAAGTACATAAATACTTTATGAGAAAATGCTTTTCATAAATACATCTAAAAATTCTTCTTTTAAGGGTCAAGACAGCTGCATAGTAGAGTAGCCACTTTTACAAGACAGAGCGCGAGTATTTACCCTAACCATCTGGGTTACGTGCAGATAAACAACATATTCGTTCACATTTCGGACATGCTTCCATTACGTTATCCAACTCAAAACAGTCTTAGTGGCCACAACCTTCCACGATGCCAGAGAGTTCTCGGTTAGCCATCCGAGATTCAACTTAGTAAGAATCAACATGGTTTTTCTTATATACTCAAAACTCTATTGCATACTATTTCTATTGTACTGATGAATCAGCTTTTTCACAAAGGGTTTACGAGCATAAAAGTTACGTATATTCATTTTTTAAAAATATATTTTGGAAATAAAATGTGACTATACAACAGCATTATACGCAATAAATGCTTTCACTTATTATAATAAAAAAACATTAAAACAAAATACTTACGTTATTGCAAGCCAGTCTTCATTCAGGGGGTAAAACTAACATCCATAGCCATATTTGGAGTCCCTTCTAATACAGTTCTTCCTCTAAATCTATTTGTGATCGCTGAACCGTTTTCTACCTACAAAATACGTAATTCAAAGAATATTGAGTAAGCAATTACATAGTTATTGCTGATATAATAATATTATTATAAAAATATTCTTTTCTTCATGAAGATAGAGATAACATTTCGATATCATCATTGGTTAAGTGTGACCGGCTCTAGTACTTTTTGAAGAAATATAAATCGTAAGGTTCTTACATATCAAAAGGTATCCAAAATATCTCCAGGGTATTCATTCTTGTTATATCTCTGACACATAATTCTGAAAGTTGAAGTTACTGCTTAACGTTTATCTAGGGAAGACATACTCAACCTGACGCCCACGAGCACTATATTGCTTCCTTAATGGAGACCAGTGTCACGTCGTAAAGTTGACAAGACCTCATAAGAATCAAACCTTTATCTCTCTCTCTCTCTCTATATATATATATATATATATAAAGTTAACTTATGTCTACAAACAACGATAAACAGTGGTGTTAGTGGTGTTACAAAGCAGGCCACTCCGTGCTTCAAAGCTTCTTTGCACGAAGCCTGAGCTACGCATGTCGATAAAATTTTCAAATAATTTTAATGAATTACAATGATTACACAATAACGATCACATACATTATTTATAACTTAATGAGAACTGTTAGAAATGTTTGTGTGTGACAGGTCTTGAATCTTTTGAATTGATCAACTGTTAGTTCATATAACAGCATTACATGAATCCTGTATAAACGGAACATTTAGTTACACCTACGTGTACTTGTAGATCTATCCGTATACTGACAACTGTGGAAATCTTGCGGATATATCCGTATCGCTCGTCGCGGATTAAGTATACAATCGCCTATTTTCCAAAACTGAGATATTCAGGGTTCACACTAAAATTCTGATATTCATTTCTCTGAATTTCCATGATTAAGTAAGTAAATTTTCTCTGATGTGAAAATACTATCAAGTATGGTTAGGTTTAGAATATATATATTTTAATCAGCTTCAATCATCCCCACAACCGTCCAACGGTCTCCTTTTTATTTTTCTAAATACAGGATATGTTTACATTCTTACTGCAAATACTTTTATAAGTTAAACTTCCTGTATAATGAATACAGTACAACGTAAGTACCAAATAACAACTATGTGCACTAATGATCTCGGCATTGTGAATACACTGATAAACATAAACAAGTCAATATATATATCATAATTGGGTCTATCACTTTCATTACCTACAACCAAGTTTTTTTTTTTTTTTTTTTTTTTTTAAGTATTTGAATTATTGATTTAATTTGTTCTTTCCCTTTCAAAGATTAAAGTTTTAATACTCTTCAACGCTCCCAATGTTCTTTATTTCTAAAGATAATTATCTTTATTCAGCATTTTTCTTTGTTCTTTTTGAATCTGTCTTGGTTCTTCGAGGCGTTCGTATTTTCTGTGAGCAGGGGAAAAAAAAACTTCTGTTAAATATAACAATTTCCCTCATTTTCGGTATATATTTTGAAGCATTTCTCTGACTCATTTTAATTTCCCTTTCTTTGAAGGTCAGTATGAACCCTGATATTGCTTATTAATGGATTGTTTTCAAAAAAAAAAAATAAGAAGAAATGGTGGGGAATACAGTGAAGATCCTTATATAGTGTCTAATATTTATGGAGTTTCAATGTTTAGAACTTATCCGAAGTTCAGATCATATTATTAGAAACTCGTATCTAAGAAGATTGGGTATAATTAACAAGTAAATTAATACAATATTATAGTAAATGATATACAAAGAGTAAAGAGTAACCCGAGAACTGAATCAGTTTTTTTTTTTTTTTTTTTTAAATCACTACTTATGTTGCTATTCCACCTTTATTACTGACAACATTTTCAAACCCACGTAAAGAAACCGATTAACAAGAATAGAGTCAATAGGAATTCGTTCCGGGTATTAACTATGTACAGTCTTATTTAAAAAAACTCGCCATACGTCTCTCTTTGAAACGCATTGCACTATTATCCAAAGGCATAATTAAAGCAAAAAATGTGAATTTTGTTTGGCCGGTTGAGATCATTATATAGAGCCAAAGTATTAGAATTTCCTTCATACGGATGCCAAAATATGGCCTTATAAAGCAAGGTGGGTGGCCAAGATTTTTTTGAACAAAACTGTACATTAGCAAATTAAAGGAACTAAATCATTATATGCAGCTGCTAGTGTGCATTTTCCTGGATAACAATATTCAAGGTTGCTGTGTTTCTTCCAGTTATTTATAAGACAGCCTTTCAAGTTGCTTACATTAACATTTGCAGCTGGTTTAACAGTGTGAAATTTAAAATTATTGAGTTATCCAATTATTGCTGACTTTCAAATATTCTGATTGTCAAACATTTGCCACAGAATCATGCCATCACAATTACTTATAAATCTACCATAATATCCGCTCAACATATCACAGAATGAACCACATAATTATCAAGCTCGAAAACATTAAGAAATGTTAACACATCTTCATTCAACTTTGCATAAGTTCATGAAAATTTTTATTTCGTTCAGGAGTCTTCATCTATGTACTGAATTTCTTTCAAAACTATGCAAGTAAATAAATAAATAAATAATAAATAATATAAAAAAGAAACTAAAAATCAAAACTAATAAAACTTATTGATTTTGGATTGTTGTGATAACTTTATTTCAAATCACAGTAGCACCACATTCATTGACACAAATAAATTCCGTAAACTGCAGTGGCCTGCGATTTTTTTTTTTTTTTTTTAAGTAGAAATAACTGTCAATACCTGCATTTGTCCCTCTTCCTGTTGACTTCTCTTCTGTGCAATAGTTCTTAACAAAGCTTTCCCTTCCTCTTTAGTCTGCAAAAAAATTGAATTCCCATTATTACATTTGATATATTCTATTCTACAGCACATATAAACATCTTTGAACTAAGAAAAACGAGAATATATGCCCTGAATGTGCTAGTATATTTTTTGTAAAACAGACATCTATGTGCAACTTATTCAAACACTTTTCACAACTAACATGTTAATTACAGGAATTAAAAAAATAAATAAAAAATAACAAAAATAAAAATAAAAGCTTACTAAGTACTATCAATTCTTTGTAGAACTATGGAAAGAACTGTGGGGGATTACATTTATTATGATTTAAAAAAAAATGAAATATACGTTCGCTTTATGATTTAGGTTCAGAAGAAAGAAGAAAAATTCTTCAACGGTCAAGAACAGTGATTCCCAACCTGAAGGGCGTGAAGAGCAAGAAAGGGGTGGAGGACGCAAACTACTGACAGAAATAAAATGTAAATTTATGAGTAAAGTACCATATAATAACCATTCACAATTTAGTTTTTAGCAAACTTCACAGACACAACATGTTTGACATTTTGTCCTTCCAATTCCTATTCAGAATTTCTAAGTAATTAAAAGCTTAGTAAGTACAATCATAAATTGGTGATAGTATAATTATTATTACCTATTATTATTATTATTATTATTATTATTATTATTATTATTATTATTATTATTATTATTATTATTATTATTATTATTATTAGCTGAAATGCTCGGTCTTTTACGGAAAATATTTGGACCCTATCCCCCTTAGAATATGCATTTCAATGAAAACGCTATTATGGAAATTCATAAAATACCCTCTTCTGGCATAAATTTTACTCCATTGTCCTCTCCGTCGCCCTTTGATTTAGGTGACATAATTATAAAACAACTTCAGCTAGGTAATTTATTACCATGTTCCAAAATTAATTTCAAACGGGTAAGCCGTTTTCTGTAATGCAATTACAAATAATAGACAATATAGATTTCAATATAGTGCAAAAAAATAAGTTACCCTCATCCCCCCTCCCACCATTAAAACAGAAATTTTGGAAAGCACTGCGCAGTGTGGAAACTGAAGTACTTCGAGGTGGGAGGGAAGTTAGTGTGTGCCTAAAATATATTTGTACTAGAAGAGTATTCTTGCAGACTAGTGTTAATTTCTCAACACATTCCAAAATAAACTTTTACTTGCACGAAAATACTGCTGTACAATATGGGAAAGGTTATGATTTCTCAGTTCACAGTATTTTTCTCATAAAAGACTTGAAAAATCAATTTTTCTAATGTACACAGCGTATACAGGTACTTTGGTATCCTCTGTGAGAGCATCTCCATAAAGTATGCTCATAATTGTAATTTTGCAATCACTAAAACACCATGTTAAATTTAAGTTATGCATAATTGCAATTATTATGAATATTTTTCAAAGTAGTTTACCTTCTAGTTTAAAAAAAAAAAAAAAAAAAAAAGTTTTATACACAAAAGGTAGAACAGATACTTGTTAGGTACACAGTTGAATAACGCAAATAAGCAATTAGTAATACAAGTATACATTTTCCGTAATTTGTCACCTTAAAACAAATCTGAAATCGGGTTTCTTTCCTGTTGGCCTCCAGAACTTTTTCGTGGTAAATCAACCGCAGCGGAGTGATGTCCATCCTTCAGCCAAGAAATAACTACTTTGAGCTTGTCTACCGGTGGGCCATTAATATTGATGAACAGCAAGTTAGACAATGTTTGAGCACTTACTCTATTTCTAATATGTCATCTGTAAATTCATAAGGGAAAATCCCCCTTCGCACTCTGCAGTGGAAATTGGTAATACTTCTACCCGACATCGAAGTTTCTGCAACTGCAAAGCTTTCGACAGGATCAGCTAGACAAAACTTTTGCAAATGTTTAAAGAAATTGGGGTCAACTGGACAGACCGACGGCTCATTCGCAACTTGCACATAGGACAACGAGTCAAGATGCGCTTGAATGAAGGAGGAATAAATAGTGTGGAGTGTGAAGATTTGGAAGGAGTCAGACAAAAATGTAGTATGTCACCCCAATTGTTCAAAATTTACAGTGACTGGTTAATGAAGAAAGAATTGACGGAAATTGGAGATTTCAAAATAGGAGGGCAGATCATTAACAAGATCAGGTATGCAGATGATACGGTTATTATAGCTAGAACCCAAGAAGGACTACAGGAAATGATTCACAAAATAGTTGACACTGGGAAACTATATGGAATGGAAATCAACATCGAAAATCACGAGAATCTCCCGTGGAAATGCGCCTTTACGGGTCAGAGTAGAACAAAGAGTACTTGAAGAGGTCGACATTTCAAATATCTGGGAAGTATTTTGACGAAAGACGCCTACTACACCAAAGAGGTTAGGTCGATAATTGCCATAGCCAAAGAAGCATTCAACAAGAAAAGGTCACTCTAACTAGCAGCCTTAATATTGGACTAAGGGAGAAATTGGTCATGTGCTATATATGGAGCATTGGACTTTTATGATTCAGAGACTTGGACATTAAGGAAGTTGGAGAAGAAATATTTAGAGAGCTTCGAAATGTGGTGTTGGAAGAAGATGAAGAAGGTAAAATGGACAGAAAGAGTAAAAAACGAAGACGTTTTAAAACGAATAGGAGAAAAGAGGACGCTTGTAGCCACCATCCTTCGTAGAAAGGCCAATTAGATTGGACATATCTTGCGAAGAAATTGTCTTCTTCATACCGCCATAGAAGACGGAAGGAAAGCGAAGAATAGGAAGAAGAACACAAGTGATCGATGAGTTGAAAAACAGAAGAAAATATTGGGAGTTAAAAGAAGAAGCTGAAAATTGAAAAACAATGGAAGAAAAATTTCCAGGTCCAAACTGAAAATTAAGAAGAATCCTCATTAACCCCAGGACCTGCCAAAAGGCAGAATACATAATAATAATAATAATAATAATAATAATAATAATAATAATAATAATAATAATAATAATAATAATAATACAATTCCATTTCGATACAGATTCCTTAGTAGTAAGTTGTAAAACTGATGATTTCTTATTTGTTTATAAATTTAATTTTTGTAATTACACATGAAGGTTTGACGTCATTACCAATTTCCCTCCCTAAAAGTGTACAAAGGGAAAAAGGCTTCGGGGAAATGTTCAGAAGTGCCTGGTAATTTTCCCCCTTTCCCTCCTTCAATTACCACACTGGCACTGGGACACATCTGCGCTTACTTTTAATGAGGAGTTTATACGTCGAATTTCATCTCCCTAACTTTAGGGATGGTAGTCTATTATGGACCAATATATCTGAAGGTTTTTTTTTTTTTTTTTAATCTTTTCTAATTCACTGTTCTTGTAGTAAAAAGAGTTTTTATCCAAATCTCACGTTTCTAGGTATATATTAGTATCGCCTGAACGTCTAAGAGTGAGTAGTTTTCACTCTTTCATATAGTACAGATTACCTCGCTTTCAAGAGTGAAATTTTCGAAAATGTTTAAATACATGTTCCCTTATTTTTAATTAAGAGTTTATATAACAATTTCACACTTCCAACTTAAACGAATATTTACATTACACAATTTCTGGATAAATAGTGGGAAATCTTAGTGTTAGATACAAAAAGTGGAATTCTTCCTTTAGAACTGGGAATTTTCGCAATTGATGAAAGACGAATTCCATTATTTTTATTTAAAAGTTTATATACTGAATTTCACATTTATAACTTAAGTGAATCTTCACTTCGGCACTTTCTTAATAAAGAAAGGGAAATTTAGATATGATCTCTTTTCATCCTTAGGAGTGGAATTTCTGGAAATATTGATATACGTATTTCCTTATTTTTTTATTTAAGAGTTTATATACACTGATCTTCACGTCCTCATATTGGACACTTTATGACTAAGTAAAGGGCTAATTCAATATTATTGAAACTGTCCCATTTTTCTTCCCACAGGAGCGCGGAATTTTCGGAAACGCTGAAATACGTGTTTCCTTATTTTTAAATAAAAGTCTATATGCCAAATTTCAGACCTCCAACTTAACTGAATCCTCATATTCGGCACTTTAAACCAAGGGAAATTTGAGTATTTTAAAAATACCCACTTCCCTCCTTTAGGAGTGGAATTTTCGAGCGATGATAAGTCAATCACTTCTACTCTTTTTTTATATAATAGTGTAGACTATTACTGAAGATTTCAAAATTAAAGACTGTATTTGAAATATTCGATGTGATCAGACAAAAAGCACACAAGACTAACAAGCGGGAGGGAGGAATATATGAAGTACATGGGGGTGCCACATAAATAAGACTGGGAACCACTGGTTTCGAAGAAAAACACATACGACATAAATGTTAACTGTAATATTCAACTACCACTGCAAATACTTTCAATATTTGACTATCAGCTATCACACAAGCACAAGAAATTACATCCTATGTTCAATCGCTGTGGTGTAATGCTATATTTTTGGTAGGTATACGCTCGACCTTTTTCAAAACTACAGCGAATACCCATCCCTATATACGCGCCTTCTTTCGTAAATTTAAGGTGAGTATACGTTGGATTAATATTAGGTAGGTATACTTCTGTACACGTCCATTACACACCTGTTTAACCGTATTTTGAAACTTGCTAGTACGATTATTCTAACATTTCGATTCATACTCAAGACGAAAATTTTAAACAGGCTTTCACTTTCAATTTTTTCTAAGCTTTTCAAAAAATTCTGAAAATTAAACCAATACTAAAACTGTACACCCTTACTTCGTAATGTTTCATAAAATAATACTAATAAGAAATTTTACTGTTGGAAAATATTCTGTTATAATGAAAGCACCTCTAAAACTAGAGACAAGATCAGTGAAGAATCTCATGTTAATGTTTAGTTAGTCATTATTAGATGCCAGGTTAATTATGAAATTAAAAGAAGGAAAAAAAAAGTAATACTGAATGTACCTCTTCATATTCCAGGCACTTAAGAGAAAAGTGGTATGCGTCATCTAATTGATTTCTCTTCACATAATAATTAGCCAAATATTTGTACGCTTGGCTTTGCTCACTTTTATCCACAATTCCTCTAGATTCTGTTTCCATGACATACTCTGAATACGCTGCTGCGGCATGATCACTTTCGTTCTGCTTGTCATACAATCTGTAAATAAACACAGCTTATACTGCAGGAGTACTACTGGCTAGGATTAAGTTATGAGCATCTTCACATTTATTTTTAAGAACAGTTCTAGAGAATTAATAGTTTTCTTCTGCAAGTACTGGATCTAGAACTGAAGAGAGACTTTTAACAAATAGTTCGGGTGAACCGACTAAATGACATTACTGGGTGTGATACCCCTGTGATACCTTTATACTCCATTATACGATTCTAGTTTGCGGATTTTAGTGTTTCTGGCTTTTGCTATTCAACTGATAACAGGAATACTAGAGTAGTTACTGATTTCCTATTTCTGCACTTTTAGCTTTTAAATAAAATATTTATCTTTGCACATCTTACCTTATCATACAATTTGTATAATCTTTTCTTTCTGTATTTGTAACTTTCAACTGGTTACTGCAATAATAACGAAAACTGTGGAGTATAGAGCAAAATTTAATGGACTTACTTGGCTAATCTCAGCAGCGCCAATCCACCTTCTACGTCTCCAACACTTCTGCCCTTATAATAACACTTAATGGCATCTGTATATTTCTCTAATTTTTCAAAAGTATCTCCAAGTGCAATTAATATTCTGCTATCATTTGGCCTTAACTGCTGCGCTTGCTTATAGTAATACAGACAATAGAATGGCATCTTCAATATTTCGTACGTTTGACCAAGACCATACCAAGCTCTATAATCTCGACGATTCACCTCTATTAAAAAATAAAAATAAAATAAGGAGATAATACTACTAAAATACTTAACTACCTCATAAGTCATAACAAAGTGCCATAACTCTTTTGGTAGAAGTTAATATATATATATATATATATATATATATATATACAAATTAAACATAGCTTTCTTACAAGGCTGTCTATATTCTTTATTATAAATTAACGAGAAATGTTACAGTTTCGGAAGTATATCACTTCCTTCTTCAGACTACTATTCCAACTGAAATCATAGATAACATAACATAATTTGTTATCTCTACCAATCAAGAATCATTTTTTTTTTCAATTTTTCATTAAAATTCAAAATATATGCCCATTGTTTCTCGTTCTCTGTAACATTTCTCGTTAATTTATAATAAAGAATTAGACAGCCTTGTAAGAAAGCTATGTTTAATTTGTGTTTAAGATGGACACAAGGCCTTTTTATAAAAATATCAATATTATATATATATATATATATATATATATTGTAGAGTTCCCTCTCGGGTTACATTATTAAACCCTGGTAAACAGTAGAAACGATCACATACTAGACATTTCAATTTCGGCCAGTAGATGTCAGCCACTGAAGGATGTTTACTGTCACCTAACGGTGAGATGTGTAACTTCTACTATCTGTGTTTCAATAGTAGAAAATGGGGTAACTATAGCTAAAGTCATCTTTACCCGTGAAGATGTTAACGAATGGACTCCATTAACAGACTTGGCTGGGATAATCGCTCTAGCTATCTATTACAAAAAAAAGAAGCTTCCGTTCAAGATATATTGTGTGGAGTAACGGACGTATAAAATTAGAACATAAGAAAAGGTTTGGAAAGGATTATTATTATCTAGCACTTTGTAGATACTATATGACTTACCTTCTACATTTTTTAAAATATTCTTTATCAGGTATTCACTAAGATAATACTAACACTAATAATAATAATAATAATAATAATAAGAGGATGAACCTGCGGAGAGTCTTCATTTCAAGTGCAAGTGGTTTATGTCTCAAGTCTATATTATATAGTCCCGAAATTGAAAGCAAACGATATATTTTAAACAACCAATTGAAACTCAGTGATATTCAAAAATGAAAGCTTTCAGTTTAACGTCACACAACTATGCCTGTTAGACTACGGGAGACGGATGATTTAGGCAAGTGAATAATGATGGAAGCATTTGTGGAATGAGAAAGTGGGAAGAAACGGGAGTACCCCAAGAAAACCCACGGACACGATGTTGTAATGATATTCAAAGACTGAAAAAATGAATGACCAGACTGGGATTTGAGCCCGGTTCCGTGGCTTACGATGCATTTTTCACTCTCAATATTAGCATCTTTAAAGGAAAAAATGAATTGTTTTGAGAAAAAATAGTTTATGTCCTCCATTTATCAAGGAAAAACTCAATTGGTTTGAGAAAAAATAATTTATTTCCTCCGCTTATCAAGTAACCAATCAGAGGATTGTGGAAATGAATTATTAAGAAGTACAGTAATGTTAAGGGTCTGATATACTAAAATAATACAAAATTTACCATTTTTCTTTTCCTTGTTTTTCATAAATGAAAGGAGATAATGAAATGCAACCAAAAACATAGATAATGTTATTCTACAACCGAAAATATGAACCTGAAGAATTTTCAGTGTTACCATCCATAGAAATTAGTGTTGCCGGAATAACATTTCCCCCAAAAATCTAAGTTAAGGCAGCGACTAGATGAACGAATTTAACAGCATTTGATTACGTATCATTCGTCTTGGAATCCTGTGAACTACTTTTTTAAATAATAGTTGTATTTAGTTTGTAACAAACAAAATAGTTTCAACATACAGTTAAATAATAATGCTATTTAAAAAGTAGTTCACAGGATACCAAAACAACATGATACGTAATCAAATGCAGTTGAGTTCGTTCCTCTACTCGCTGTCTTTACTTATATTTTGTGAGAATGTTATTCTGGCAACACTGGAATTTCTATGGATGGCAACACTAAAAATTCTTCAGGTTCATATTTTCTGTTATAGAATAACATTATCTATGATTGTGGTAAGTTGCATTTCATTATCTCCTTTTACTTAAGAACAAAAAAAAGTATTATTTTTAGTATGTCAGGATCTTAATATAAATAAGTAAACATCTATATACACTCTTATGCATCCGTAGTACTTTTTTTTTTTTTTTTTTTTAATTTTCTGTCTTTATGACGGGATCTACTATTAATGTGGGATCCGAATCAGGACTGGGATTTGAATCCGATGCAGCTGAAGGGTGCACAGAACATTATACAAAGATCAACCCTTACAATATAGGTCATTCTCTACTACATTATTCAAGAGAGTTGGGTTGTAGGACCACGCTACCAGGCTCGAATTACAGAACAGCGCAAAGATATGTATTTTACCTCTTTTTATATGACATCTTTGATATCTTTGAGTTTAACGTCCAACGATTATGCTCTTAAGACTAAAGGAGACGGATGATTAGGGCAAGTGAATGATGATGGAAGAATTGGTGGAATGAAATTGTGGGAGGAAACGGGAGTACCCCGAGCAAACCCACGGACACGATGTTGTCCGCCAAAAACTTGTCCGGGAATTCAACCAGGGACCCCACGCACCAGAAGTAAGCGCTCTACTACTAAGCCAGTGAGCCACTGTGCCTCCTAGCTCTTGATATAATTCTTTGAGTTGAAGATCCTGTTACCAATGGATAATTTTTCTAAGATGGTGAATTTCGCGTTGGAATCTCCGACATGTTCAATCGGATAAGGATCCAGGGAGCATACTAGACATTTCAAATGCATGATATCATCATGTACTAAGTGCTCTTCAATTGCGCCCTGCTCGTTCCAAAAATTGGTAGGGTCATAATATCTCCCTGGTCCATACCAAGATGTATGACACGTTGAGAATCTCTTCAGACTAAAACTCGTCCGCAATTACACTTCCAACTTCTACAATTTCAATACTAGACAGCACTGAATAAAATTTGTGACCATTATTAATTTCAAAAAGATAAGGGAAGGAAATTAAAACGATTACGAACAATATTAGAATATTTTATGCAACATATGTTCATAAATATATATATAAACTTCAAACATTTTTTTAAGTCTTTCCAGCAATATACGCTACTCTCAGCAATGTGGTTTCTTGATATTTTCTATAAAGTTTTTGTGTAATTAGACACACCTGATGCATACAGAGAACTACCTTTATCAACGTACTCTGCGTTACATAGTTTGTCCTATTAAATTTCTTTCCTTCCTTGGAGTTGATAAGGGTACAAGATTTGGGCCAGTGCACCTCTAGTACTGTCGTAGAAAGGGAATTGATAACATTTGTAGATTGTAAGAATGATATACGCGTAGAAACACATATCGGCTTATCAGGAACTAACATGTGACTCTAAACAGATTTTACCCATATTTTATATTTTTAACATATTTCTAATTTGTCTGTTCTTCGATAAGGTTCCGCATGCCGGAATAACGTATCAAGATTCTAGTATTAATATTTTGTCTTGTGAGCAAATCAGGCAAAAGATGTGATTAATTATCACAAAATTAGGATTTATCCAAAAGAAATCAAATTTAAGTTTCGAATTATGTCATGAAATCACAATTCCTCTTTTGTTCGATTGAAAAAAAAAAAAGCCTAAATCATATTATGATATTAACTACGAAACAAATTATTCGTGAAAACCGATAAGCAATTATTCTAAGATAATGTACGGAATAAAAAATTAAACTTACCAATAGCTTGCCTATAACTCTGAATCGCAGCGTTTGTACTCTTCATTTCTACAAATTCGTGGCCCATAAGTGTCCACGCCGATAAGTAGTGGGGATTTAATTTCAAAGCTCTTTGAAAATAAAGAACAGCCTTTTGGTGTTCTGCCCGCAAGCTGTAATAATTACCTAAAAGATTACACAAACATTATTTTTCAATTCTCATATTAATTCAACACATTAACAAATTCATGGTTTGGACGAAATTTTTAAATTGAAATCCGAGGCAAAGAATTCGCAAAATGAAGCTAAACCTCAAGAAAAATACCAAAAATTGCAAACTTCCATTTTAAAAGATATTAATTGTTTCTAATTTCTCAAAAAATCAAAGAGTATTGCAAAAATGTATAATTCTTAGTTTTTATGTATGTAATAATTATACAGTGTGTTAGTGTGCACAGTTGACAACGATTGGGAGGTGATTCCTGACACCAAGCTAAGAAATGAAAAGAATAGACCAACTTGGGTGTGATATTGATTGTTCGTTGTTCATTTCTTTCATTGAACTTTTGACAAAACACCCGATGGAATTCTCCAGTTTCTTTGGGGTTCACTCTTGCGTCACCTCTGCACTACATCCAATTATATATTAATGGAATCTACGACTAAAAATAATGGACATTCCCTTTCACCCGACTTAGATCCGACATTTTATCTCGAGTTATGACTTTTTTTTTTTCATTTTTTCGATAAATTTTCGGGTGGCCATAGCGTCGAAAGGAACCATTTTTACACCCAGGTTAGTCTATACTTTTCGTCTTATCTCGGTGGCAGGTATCACCTCTCAATCGTTGTCAACAGTGCACATTAATATACTGTATATACATACAATCTAAATCTAGTTTTTCAAAAGCAAAAAATCAAATAAAGTTGTGAACTTTTTAATGAACATCTGCCTTTCTACAACTGTAACAACTCTAAAACTAGTAGATTTAATGCCGTGAGAGCTAGATACATACATAGGCCATTCTGTACTTAGTAATATAGTGTTAAAAAACAAAACAAACAAACAAAAAAAAAACTGCTAGAAGTGTTCAACGATATATGCACACCTGGCCGCCATACTCACCTGATGTGTCTGCTGCACGGCTACGTCGATATGAAACTGTATTCAGGCTGTAGACGCACATTTTGAATACACCGTCTACATGAATGTGGGAACTTACATGTCACTTAACATCTATTCCATAGTTCAAATTGGAAACTGAATATATATGATAATATGGACTAAGGTTTCAACGTTACTCATAACACAAGTTTCAATTTACTCCACCACATGAAGCTTATATCGATCATCCATATTACGTTCACATTGATACATTATTTATTTGTTTATTTTCTTTAATGAAGATACTTTTCTTCAATTTTAATATCTCTATTAGTTGTTGATGTGATAATGTCCCTTCTGATATAAAGCCCTGATGACTAGTGCAAAGCATGAAAATCTTAAATGATTTCGTTCATATTTCTTAAAGAAATTTTTCATTAATAAATCTTCAGTACGGCAGGATTTCATAATTCAACTTCATAGAAATAGGCTTACTGTAAATAAACATGTTTAACTATAAAATTGAATTAGTCTAGGTCGCTAGGTCTGACTTCCTGCTACAGAATCCGTCAGTATATCATGATGATGATAATAATAATAATAATAAAAATAATAAAATATTCACCTATCACACAACAAGTTTCCACTCTATATTTATCTATTTCACTTGCGTGATGTGCAAGATACGCCAAGTCTACTCGGAGCTCTTTCACATACAACAAATTAGAATACGTATCCAAATTGTCTAAGCGATACGGATCCACTTCCTGCAAGCGGCGAAACGTTGCTATTGCTTGGTCCACTTCTGCAAGAATAATAAACAATGCCAATTATAGATTTGCTAATGGACGCTAAAGGATACATATCTAGAATTAAAAGCAGTTACACACCTTGTATCCATAAATGATCAATTGTGGTTTATATCATTTCGGCTCTCTCTAGAGCCTTCTTGAGTAACATTTCCCCTCGATGCTCTTCTTTCCTTACAGATTCATCCTCAAACAGGATTTTTTTTTTTTTTTTTTTTTTTTAAAATTTTGACATCCCACGATTATGCACAGAGTCTGAAAGGAAGTGATGTTGACGTGAATGATAATGGTGGAATGACAAAAGTAAGAGGAAACGCGAGAACCTCAACAAAACCCTCGCACACGATGTTCGTCCATCACAAAGCCCACTTGGCGGGAACTGTGGATGAACCAGGGACCAAGGATTTTCCTGAAATACTTGAAGAATACAAGGTCGTCCAAAAACATTAATAAAGTTGTAGTATTGCTTGCTAATCCTCGCACATTCGGAGAAATTCAAAATAGATTTGAGCTGAATTTGTAACTTAACAAAAATGAAACTCTTTGTTTTACGTTTCACAGTTATGCCAGCTAGGCTAAAGGAGACGGTGATGAGAAATTAAGGAAATGGTGGAATAAAGAAAGTGGGAGGAAACGGAAGAACCCCGAGAAAACCCATGCACATGGTGTTCGTCTGCCACAAAGTTCACTTGGTTTGAATTGTAACTTTACAATTTGAACTATTATTATAAAGAAAAAATCACAACAAAAGTAACATATTTTAGTGTTCAGCAAATTTAGTGTTTTTATTCTGTAAATAGAACTTATGACAAAAGGTCACAATTTTTTATCCTTCGGCAAATACTCTTCTGAACATGATCAGTACCTGACAATTTAAAACTGCATTAAAGAACAGATTTCTATTATTCACTGACATTTATTGAGGAAATGATAGTGTAAGTTTAAAATGAAATGAAATCTTTAAGTTTTACGTCTTACGGTTATGCCGGCTAGGCAAAAGGAGACAGTAATGATGAGAAATGAATGAACTGGTGGAATGAAGTGGAGAACCCCGAAAAAACCCATGCACACGGTGTTTGCCCACCACAAAGTTCATTTGGCGTGAGCTGGGGTTGAATCAAGAACCCCATGCACTAGAGATGAATGTTCTACCACAGAGCCACCGCGGCCCCAAGTGTAAGTTTAGTGGTGTTTCGGATGATCCTGCGTTCTCAAACATTTAAGGAAAATCCCCTTCAAAGATGAATATGTAAGGAAATGTTGCTCAAGAAAATCCAGAGAAAGAGAGATGAAATGATGTAATCCTTTGATTATCTATGGATACAAGGTGAGTGCCTGTTCTTTAGTTCCATTCGTTGTTGCGCCTAAGTCTTCGACTCATTCTACACTATAGCTTAAAACCGTGCTTAATTAAGAGCTCTACTTCCTTACATTTAACTTGTTTTAAAGTTTACCGACCAACCAACATGATGTTGCACAATCATTAATGCTCAAATCTAAACATAGTCGATGTCCTTGTCCTAATAATAAATAGCAAAGCATGTTCATGTTCAGTGTCATCACTGTCCATTTTGAAATAATTAAATTAAAACAATATAGTTTGAAATCGTCACAATACATTTCTGTAGAAATACACAAATACTAAAGTCGAAATGTAGTTATAGTCCTTGTCCTATTTGCTAATAAATTGAAATAGTGGAGATATTAAGTTGCATTTAAATCGTCACAAAAGTTTTAGATTAGCAAATTCCACGACATTTATTGGCGTCAAGCAGGAAGCGCATATTACGACATCTATTGGCGTGACGCACTGATATGTTTGTCTTTCGTGGTCACGCGTAGCGAAGTTAGTTACGCTCTCGAATTTGGTATTATCGGTTCCGGGTTCAATTTCTGGTGGGGGCAATCAGTTGAAAAAGTGTACCAGTTTTTTCAGGCCAGTCATCCTGAGTGAGGCCCTCTTCATTCACTCCAGGTAAATGAAAGGGTGTTATCTAACATAATGGTCCGAGCCAGCTTCCGTCCGTCCCTATCCCTTTCTTCCTCCCCAATTCCTCGGGTAATATGATCGCAGAGAGATATCATCTCTCACAGGTGACGGGCCAACAGCCATAAATGGCGAAAGCTCAGCAATATAATTCTTAAACCTAATGTTTCTCTCTTTAATAAAGATAATTATATTTTCTTTTTACTAAAATCTTAATATAATTAAATGTATTACGAAACTAACGAAGAACTAAGAAATAGTGAATACTGCACGTATGCATAAAACGAAGTGAAAACGTAACTTTTTGACGTTTGTTTTGAATTTTGCTCCTACACCAAAATATAAAGGTAATATCCTGGAAAACAAAAATTTAAAAGGGCTCTAATTATTACGTTTATCTCATTAAGAACTCTATAATAGAGCATAAATCATTTTTCACAAAATTTTAGACAGAGTAATTTCACTAATTGGTGTGTGTGTGTGTGTAGGGAGTAGATGGTGTTCTCTCTGATTTCCTCGAAAATTGTTTTAATGACGTTCTTGATAATTTGTGAACAATTATTTCATTACTAAATTTAGGATGTGGCACAATCCAAAAAGTGTGTTCTACTACAGGGTGAGTTTTCTTCGTACGAAGTTTTTCAAAAATGTTTTATTATTTTATAAACAAACCTTTCAGTAATTGCAGCATGACACGCTTTTTCATTTAAATAGGAGCGATAAGTTTAGTGTGGTACCCCGTAACTTTTGTTAAATCTGTTGGGGATTTCCAACGCCTAACCATTCCTTATTTTGCTTGTGATTGTTGTACAAGATCTATTTTTCGTCATGGATCACAATATGATCGTCAAATTTGGTGATCAACAAACATGTAAATGCTGAAGTCTACTAGCTGTTTGTGATACTCAGTAAGTTTGGATGGGGTTCACTTATTTTTTCACATTCCCCATGCACAGTGTGGAATGTACTATGAAACCTGTATATACATCTCTCCTGGCTCTAACAACTGACTGCTGAGGTGATTTTTAACTGCTAATATTCATGGTTCACCGCTCCTGTATAATCAGATTTAGGAAAGACTGATTGTGAATACTGTGCATTTCGCCATTTATTTCCGAACAACCTGATATAATAAATGTTTGTGTTATACGCAGCAACTTTTATTATTTATTATATCAATAATTTAATTAATATACAATTCGTGGCATCTATAGTCAGTTTTTTTTTTTTTTTTAATATAAATTAGAAGTATTTTCCATTAGACTTGATAGAAATGATATTGCAGCTTCTCACTTATGTGTTCGTATTACACATAGTACAGTGCTTGAAAAACAAAGTTCTAAATGAAAAATTCATATAGTACATGATTGTATGAAGGTATCTAAACTCAACTGTATTATGATAATATGTTATTTGGCACGTATACACAGTAATACATCATCAAATTCCAATTATTATAAATGGAATTAACATAAACATTATCAACTTTTATATTTATCGAACGGATGCTTAAATAAATTAGATTTTTTAAATAAAGTCTTTCATATGATAACAAACGATATGCTGAATTCAGAGAAGGCGTTTAATATCTTTTTAAATCACAATAATGTACTACTTTCAATCCCAAATAAACCATAAAAACGAAGTATGAAAATCGAACAGACTACTTCTCTATGTAAACTCCGTTCTATGACCCATATAAGCATGCATTTTCACACTAAGATCAATAAATTTTGTAACATAAAACAACAATATGAACGATACGACATTTCAAATTTATATTAAGTACTTAACAAAAAAGAACATATGCTTACCTCTTCTGTTATGCAAAGTAATTGCAATCTGGGCCATTAAGTACGTGCTCTTTTCAAACCCAGATTGCTGCAAGGCCCAATAGATCGATAACGCTTCATCATGCTGCTGTTGTTCCAAATATGTATGAGCCAGGAAAAACTGTTTAATCCAATGATCTGGTAACGTCAAAGAGTTCAGCTGAAACAATTCATAATTATGTGCTTATAGAAATACGAGGAGAATAAAATATATTACCTACAAACCCGATCTAGCGCTACCAACGATCTTTTGCTTACAAAACTGTTTAGATTTTTAATTTTAATTCAATACTGTTTCTTCCTATCCTCTTCTTTTCTTTATACGGTACTTACTATAATACAAAACAAAATTCAAGCAATACTACTTTTTTCATTCAACTAATCCATTAACATCTTACCAAGCAGAACAATATAAGGATGGGAGCTTACATAAACATAAATACAAAATTATATATTCAAAAAGATAAAGTGATGTACACCACATACTAAAGCTTCTTTTAAGACGAAAGGCATAACTCAGCAATAGTATGTTTAGTTTCTGTCATTTAGGACTTCTTTGGAAGCGTGCAAATATGTATGATGCTTCAAAAACATTCTACAAATGAAATCTGTCGATTCGAGTGCATACGAGTACATTTGATAATGGTTTAATGTATATGGTAAAACTTTGTCTCATATAGGTTGTAGGTAGATCATTTAATAAAAAGAGCGTCCGGAATCGACTCCCACTACCAGTTTTATTATAAAAGCTTCCACTATAAAAGTATTTTCACAAAATACTATACAAAATAATCTCTCTAATATGAAAGGTTAGAAATAGGTAGTCTTTGACCGTAAGGTCGCAGACAGGATCTCCACACAGCCCCGTAGCAGGCTAAGCAGAGGGGAATTAAGGAACCAATGCTCCGTAGCAAGCAGAGGCGGATTAAGTGGTCAACAGAGCCTCGTAGCAGGCTAAGCGGCTGAGGCTAGGATTCCCAGACAAAGCCCCGTAGCAGGCTAAGCCAGGAGATAGGATAGGCGTAGTCCCGTAGCAGACTAGAGGCCTAGGGTTAGGTTACTCCAAAAGTCCCGTAGCAGACTAGAGGAGGGTCACCAGAAAACTGGTATCGAGTTGTTTTCGTCCATCCAATTTATAGGGTCTTTTGGGTGGCGGTGGCGCTGCTGCTCCGATGTCATCTTCTGCTCCGTGGGAAGGGCTAGAAGCCGTCGTCTGCATGTGACTGTAGATCCATCTGGTGGGAGATCCTCTTGCCGAACCACGTGATGGTGTTTGGAAACACTGATGCATGGAATTGTTTGTTTACATCATCACATAGGATATTACAATATGAAGTAGAATTTATATGCACGATTAAGTATCCCGAAATCTAGAAAATAAATTTTTGAAAGTGTTAAATTTCGAAACATGATGATAATTATTTCCCGAGCAGCTCAATTTGCTTGATCTACTAACTAGGCTCTTAATCACTACACGTAAATTGTTAACCGTATCCTCTTAGGTTAGCTAGGAGTTACGTTAACTGTACTAAATAAAACTTGGCATTGTACCGTACTTACAGGGCCGACTCTGACATAGGGTATACAGAGCTGAAATATATGAAAAATCTATTAACTAAAATGCCTATTTGTAGATCGATGTTAATTTCCGACGAACATACTGTAACTCTGTATGTTCTCACTGATCTAAAATTCTGCTTATTAATGGTTTATTATTATAATCTAGTGAATTTTATATTTTCATAATGTTACTATATTTGTGACAAAGTAACGTACTTGAAATAGTAACTTTTAAGATATGTTCTTTCTAAGGATGAAGAGCAAATATAACTATTGCACGGGGTGGCAAATTGCTTAAGGCCGACCTTACCTATTTAGTCATTTTACCTTTCACTGAAACTTACTGGTATTACAGATCATGCAGGGCTATGGCCTATCAAATGACAGATATGCAACTGGGTGAAACGTGATCTGCCCAACGACTTTCAATGCCATTATTTCTGACAAAAATATATGTACTGCTTGACAATTAGTAGAGAAGAAACAGATACGATTCGTAACTTTTGTCAATTTGGCTTGTGTCTGTTCTTGTTGTAAATATACCAGTAGAGAGAGGCAATATATGTGTACGTCGGTATCAGGAAAAGAATGCGACACTGAGTCAGAAGGTGGTACCACCCAAAATACAGCTAAATACGATATAGGCTGCGCCTACTGTCGTGCAAAGTAACTCTTCTGTTGGAAGATGGTGCGAAGGATTCATCTAAGTAATTACAATCATGGAAGTATTGATCGGCTTGAAGTAGATCAAAGTGTCACAGGGATTGAATGTATGATGGACGTATCAAAGCGAGTCATTTTCCATCTTCAGAAAGATGCTGTGACAAGAAGCACAACTGCGCGTGTGTATGGTGTACAAAAGTTGGACAGAACTGATGATGCCAACTGGCAAAACAATCTGTGTGGCACTCCAGCCCAAATTGCTCACGTGTTAGCATGTGCTTTTAGTATTTTTGTGTTCCCAGTACCATTTCACAACGAATGAGTAGTGTTGGGTTATGCTTCAAAACCAATTAAGTGTGTAGTTGCATCATCCCCGCCCACCGCTGTGTAAGATCACAGTAGATACGGAACATCATAAATGAACCAAAAAAGATGGTCTAATATAATGTCCTCAGATTAACCACGGTTCTGTGCCGCAAGTGATTTTGGATATCATATGGTATGGAAAGAACAGAAAAAACGACCCATCGAACATGCCTCAGATACTTTCGGAGACGGGTTGCAGCGGAATCCATCACGCTGAACCATCCAGGCTCTTCTGAATAATCTCATTGATAGCACGTCGAACAGATATGCAGGATGTTAATGACCGAGGTGGCCATACGACTTACTGATGTGATCAGAAGTCTCTGCATTCATGGCAACTTGCATTTCATGTCTTCTCTCTCTATACTGATTTTTTTTTTTTTTTTTTTTTTTTTTTTTTTTTTTTTTTTTTTTTTTATAGTTTATCACATCGTGTTTCTTTGTTAGCGAGTAATCCCAGCCATATTTTGACAATAAACCTGGACTAACATCTGTACTCATATGCATAAAGATGAACTATCTGTATTCATATGTACGAACATAATTATAAATAAATCTGGGCCACCGGATGCACTTAAATCACGTTCCTAAATGTTACGGGCCAATATGTATTTGTTTCCTAGCAACTGTCAAGCAATGCATCAATTGTAGCTTATGTAGCTCCAAACTGCCTCACAATTCTAACGTATAAAAAAAGGTTGAATTCGGAACAACGGGAGTAATTTTTTCCTTAAAATGAAGTATACTTATTTACAATATTGTCAATGATATGTTAAGAAAGCAAAGTCTGTGCGGAATATCGTCCAGAGGGAGAAACTTATTCAGCTACATTACCTACTTCAATAATTTAGAACAACAAAAGAAGAAAATAAAGCGTATAGTTAAAACACAAATCTTTAACACCAGACACTTCCACTATGCTACTGACTTTAATTCCCTTTGTCTATACGAAGATCTTACTTTTACAAAACTATTTTCAATACGCAATTGATCAATTATAATATTACTTCTACCTTCTTTTTATCCGTAATTAGTGCTGCTAACTCCAACCATGCACCCCAATGAAGTGGTTCTTTGTGAACAGCTTCTACTAGTACTTCCACAGCTTCACGTAGCAACTCCAACCTTTTTAAGACAACTCCATACAAATAGAGACCATAGCCATCTAATTTTCTCGATAAATGGTCCTTTTTCAATTCTGTTGCTAATTCACGTAAAGAAGTATTCTGCATAGGGTCCGGAGGAGCTTTAAAAGAAAAGCACAATGTCACAGAATTCTAATTACATTATTTTTAACTCCTTTACTACTAGGTTTTTCAGTATCCAATAACAACCGTATTCAGATATCATTCAACCTTTATCTTTATTACATTCTATCAACACTTAACTAACATCACATTTCACTTATTAATATAAAATTTAAAAGAGTTAAAACTTTTTTCAACGACAAAATAAACACTAACGTAACTAAGGTAAACAACATATTATTTTTCTTTCTTCCTCTTCTATTCATCAATCACTAATTGTCCAGCGAATCTCGCCTGTCATAATCATTTAACTGTTTACAATCAATATAATTATATACTCAGAAAGAATGATTTATTTTCTTAATCAGGTTAAAAAAGAAAGACAAAGAACTGAAGCTAATTTTCCGGTTTATTATCCTCGTGTGGGAGTCATTACGCTATCCAGTTTGTTCCCTAGATTAGTCACACACCTCGATCGTTTCCTTGATTTTTCGCATTAAATATGCAGCGTGTATAAGATAAAACATCCAATAGTTATGAATTATAATACTGCTGAAAATAAAGTGTAAGATGAAACAAAAAATAAAGTGTAATGTAAGGAAATATTATAGGGCGCATTGGTGGCGATGGTGATTTTGAGTTTAACGTCCCGTTCAGCAGCGATGCTATATAAGACGTGGACCTACTGATTAACGTGGAATCCGAACCACATGAGCTCCCGCTGGGAATCGAACCCGGGTCTTCCACGCCAAAGGCGTGTATGCTAACCGCTTAGCCACGAAGGAGCTCTACATAGAGCGCATTGAATGAAAGATAGTTTCCATACAGGGTCCCCTATCATAAAGCACTGGAAGTCACTCAAGAATTTCAAATGGTGTTATGCTATTTGACATATTGTTGAAGAAACTGAAAAAATAAACAATTTTGTAGGATTTTTTTCGTGTGGGACACAGTTTAGAAATGGTCACGATTTAAAGTTGAGTTAAAATTTTAAATAGGAAATTATGTGGCCTAACACATTATTGAAAAAAAAATAAATAAAAAAAGAAGGATAAAGCAAACAACACTTCTTAGTGTCAGCTTTTCCTGTATGAGATACAACGCCTGAGATTGTTAACTTGGGCAAAGCAAGATATCTTTCAAATTTAACTAGTGCATATATTTCCTTGGGTATTAATCCTTAGTTTTACGATTGCCTCAGTTAAAGTGCTACTTTCAAGCTTCATCATTTGTTTTCTTACTTAGAATGAACAACGGAAAGAAAAAACAAAAATTACTTGATTTAGTGAGAATATTGCAATTCAAACGGACCACATACGATCTTACGTACTATTAAGTAAATGGTTACTCGACACATCATGTGCCGTCCATGTCATCTGCACTCGTATTTCACTATCGATGCTTTATTATACTCGTACATCATCCATGTGATTTCTATTTCAATTTGAAAAATTCACTTTTACGCTGATCGTCTGAATTTTGTAATGATATCTGGTTTCGTTTTACAGTCTTTCCCATCTATCATGTCATATTAACAGCTATTATGCAAGAGCTTACCTTTGTATGGTGGTCATTTCACAAATGGTGTCTCACTCGAAAAGAGATAATTTTTTTTCCCAAATGTTCAATGATACATCAAATTATACATCTTTCATTCAAAATTTTCGATTGACTCCCACTGCTCCATAATGGGAAGGGGGGTGGGGGAGGGCTGTAAGAAAACTAGTACCCTCCATGCATTGCACCCTATAGTATTTCCCGATCTCACTTTTTTATATCTTCAATCGTTTATGATTTATAAGCAATGAAGTAAGGAATTTAAATGGTGATCATTTCGAAAATAGTGCCCCACATGGAAAAACTTTTCCTACAAGTTATTAGCTTCTTCATGATCTTTTCACTGGTATCACATGACATACCTTCCCATTTTAAATTATTGAGTGCCTCCCCCAGCGCGCATGATAGAGAACCCTGTGTGAGAAATAGTATTCTCTCAATACGCACTACGACATTTTCCTACCTCATGACATTTCCCTATCTCAATTTTTGTTTCATCTTTTTATCTTCAGGGGATGGGGGACGGTGGCTTAGCGGTAGAGGGCTTACCTCTGGTGCGTGGGGTCCCTGGTTTGATCCCAGGCCAAGTAAGTTTGTGGTGGACAACATTGTGTCCGCGAGTTTTCTCGAGGCACCCCCGTTTCCTCATACATTTTCATTTCACCAGTCATTTCACTTACTTTAATTATCCGTCTCTCGTAGCATCAAGGGCATAATCATGGGACGTCAAACTTAAAAGATTTCAATTCAGTTCATTTTTTTTTTTTTTTTTTTTTTTAATCTTTGCTGTTTATGATTTATAAGCATTGATGCCAGAACTCACATTTAAATGGTGACCATTTCGTAAACGGTACATCACATGAAAAAGCTTTTCCTACAAAAGTTATTGCTTTTCAATGATATATATAATGACATACCCTCTTATTTAAAATGTTTGAGTAATCCCCCCCCCCCGTGCCCCAAGATAGGGGACCTTACGTGAAAAACAGTATCATTGCGCGCTATGACATTTTCCTACCTCATGTTTTATTTCATCTTTTTAACTTCAGCCGTTTATGATTTGTAAGGACTGGGGGTTTTATCTGCTACATCCTATATATTGCATTATATTGAGTACAGGTAAAATAAAAGAATATTTCACTGAGAAATCAAGTAACTATTATGTGTGACTTTGATCAGATAGCTCCTGTTGCATATGACTCGACGACCACTTTAACTAGAGGTCTGACCAATTCCAACCAAAACTACGAACCCATTCTTGCCATTCTTTCTCTTCTGCTCTTTACATTCCTTGTCGTGATTCCAGAGTTAATTTTCGCTGTAGATTCACTCTCCAATAAACCAATTAACACAAGGTGTTAAGACTAAAGACTGCATTTCATTAATTTTATCTAATTTCACTTTTGCTTAATAATATAAAAGATACAATAAAAATGCTAAAAACAAATACTAACTTGTTGCATCTGTCATATCATCTAATTTCTTCTTCTCTCCAGAGAGATACCTTGCGTACAAGTGAAGAAATCTCGTCTTTAGTTTCCGACAAGATTCGGTGAAATAGGCACATCTTAAACAAAAATAATATTAAGAAATTATTTTCAGGTCTTTATTCGGCACAGGGGATATTTGCGAAATTCATCTAATTATAAATATGCATGATCATTCTACATATTTTTGTTTATTCTATGTAAATTGGTTTATTTTACGTACATTCTGTTAAAAAAATACGTTATGTACATTCTGTTTAACAAATTTGATTTACATTTTAATTTGAAATCAATTTTTATTACTAACCTTATTTATCAAGTTCCAAATTTTAAAATGTACTCCCTCAACGATTTTAATTACCTCCTCTACAGTCTTCTAGAGACGATGAAATTCCAAATTACTTACAATACTAGAATTACAAAGAATACACTTCTATGTAAACTAAATCCGACAATTTCTTGATTGATTGTAGAGATATTTACACAATAACTTGTACAGCACTAATAACTTTGCTGATTATGAAGTACAAACTTAAGTGAAAATGACGTTTTTGTTATTGTATCCTACTGTCAACTTTTTCAGTCTTGGTACGTCTTGTAAATAAACAAGTTTATGTGCATGTACAATTTACATGTGGCTGTTATTGAAATTGCAAATTATAGATTTTAAAGTTTATTAATAAAATTGTCTACAGGGACGTTTTTTTTTCTTATTTAAAGTTCGTTTATCCGCATTGAGTTATGAATTTTTTCTGACGATGTAGAAAGATTTTTTAAAAGTTGATTTATGTTAAACCTATAAGCAGTGGCGTATCTAAGGGGGAGCTATAGGAGCTGTAGCCCCCCCTTGACGCTAAGGTATACACTGGATAAAATGGGCTTTAATCCTGCTTTACACTGGATAAAACGGCAAAATATGGTTTAGCCCCTCCCTTGATCATATCCTGGATCCGCCCCTGCCTATAAGTCCTTAATTTTATAATTATCACGTAGTAAATAAATGTTTAGACAAAACTAATGTGGCTGTATTTCCTTCTCTTGGATTCCTGACATGTTCTTTAACTCTGGTATTTATATTACGCATGGTCATAAAAATATACGCGTTATCGCAATCACATTCAATTTCACAAACTTCACAATGAGAATTTTGTTCTACAAAATATTAGTAACCAGGTATGGAGTTAAATAAAAAAATGAAGTTTGAAATTTGGTTTCAAGTTATATTTTCATGCGATTTTCTTTAGTCTGGATGATAATCTTGGGTATAGGGAAATAGTAATCTATTTTTGATCATTATTAGTTTTCGATTTTTTAGGATCAAATTTAAACGTTTTCAGCTGTTAAATTCCATTTTCTTTTTAGTGCACCCAAATTTGTACGCTTTTATAGTTAAGTTGATCTAAACATTATACTTGATAACATTTGGGTAAATAGATTTTCCATCGATGTAGGTTGTTCAAAAATCGATCAACTGAATTTGTTGCTTTTTCTAAGACAGGTCAAATCTACATAAACCAGTCATTTTCTAACTCAACTGTAAACTTAATTTTGGAATCAACTTAACTCTTTAGAAAAAAAATTGTTAATCATTAGTGCAGATGGCAAGGGATTATCAACACAGCGAAAATATTTAATGTATTTTATTTTCTCTTGACGCAGAATTTTTGTTAAAAATACGAATGTAAAGCGGCTATCACGGATATCATAAATAGCGACAATAATAAAAATATTCATTCGAAAGATCGAAAGAAAAATTTATTTAAAAAATTAGCTTACAGCATAAACGAATGCTGGTAAAAGGGGTCAAAGATAAGCTTTTTTTTTTTTTTGTAATAATCATGTATAAAAATGTACAAAATAAAACTTAATACAAATACCGGAGTTAAAGAACATATGAGAGGTTCAAAAGAGGAAAATCCAACCACATCAAGTTTGTATAAATATTTATTTAGTAGTAATTATAAATATGCAAGTTTCACATAAATCAAATTCAGAAATGAAAGGAAACTCATTAGTTACCAACACTGAAACACCTGAAAATACAAGTCAGCGAAGTAATTAGTACTTTACATGTTATTGTGTAAACATTTCTACAACCAATCAAGGAATTATTGAATTTAGTCCTAGTATTGTGATTTTTTTTTTTTTAATTCGCAACCTCATCATCCCCAAAAGAAGACTGCACAGGAGGCAACTGAAATCATTGAGATAGTAAATTTCAAAATTTTGGAATTCGAAAAAGAAGGTTAGGAACAAAAGTTTATATATATTCACCCATTATTTTAATATGTATGATGGAATTGAATGGAATGAGAAAACACGATCAGCCTTTAAATTAAAATATGCATACTTACACACAATCATGAAAATTAATAAAAAATAGACCTTTATTTAACAAATACTAGTGATAGCTCGATGCTGCGCAGAAGAAAAATAAATCCCATTCACGATATTATAATTTTCAACAACTTTTATTATTATCTAATAAACATTTTCCTTGTACTAATACTAATCAATATGATAAAGAGTAACACTAATATATACTAAAAACTGAAATTTTCTGCTTCATAATCCACAAAGAGCTCGGGCTGGCCAAGCACCTTTAGTTTAGTAGTGTATGGTCAGCATCCCTTACTATTATTTCTGACTTTCTAAAACAAACGTTTACATTTTACTTATGCTCTATCAAACTATACTATGTATTGAAATCCTAACTATATATAAAACTATATGAACTGACTGACATAAAATATGAGGAACTTTCGATTGACGTGGAAAGTTGAAATTTGGTATGATTGTGGCTTTTCGGGACTAACAAACAGGAAAATTGGCAAAAGTGAATATTTTTAAATTTTAGGGAATCTAAAGGGAGATGAAGAAGTTGCTCATGTTACTTAAATGGGCGTTTTTTGGACATATAATCTCATATTTCAGGTACTTGGAATTGGAATAACAACTTGACATTCGGTATGCTTGTACGCTTTCAATAGGATTTATTAACAAAATTATTACAAATAAAAATTTCCAACTTTGGAGTAGTTTTAAGGGGAAATGAAAAATCCTTCTTCCTCCCAAAGATCTTCTACACCCAAAATTATTGGGCACTTTCTGTATAACTACTATAATTAAATTTGGCATGATTGTTGCTTTTCGGGACTAACCCACAGGAGGACTGCCAAACGTGAATATTTTTAGTTTTTAAGAGGTCTAACATGAAGAAACTTCCATGTTATTTAAATGAGCGTTTTCTTGGGATACAAAATCTTATCTTTAGATAATTGAAATCGGAAAAGAAACTTGCTCTCAGCTAGCCACAGGCTAGTCTAAACATTAAAATTATTATTCAATCACTTGCAGTGTCACATACACAACCCATGATATTCAGCACTTAAAAAAAAAAAAAAAAAAAAGAAAAACGCCTTTTACTGAATTATATCTTCCTTTATTTTACAAGTTTTTTAAAGACTACTATTAATATATAGTACTTACAAAGGCATGGGAATCTTAGAACGTGTATATCTTAATTAAGGGAACTCATGATAATAAAACGTGAACATTCCATATTCAGTTGCTTTCTTCAGGAACGATTAACACGCATTTGCTAAAAATTTTGTGAAACACTGTGTACCAACCTGTCGTACTCTTTCAAATCAAAGTAGCTTTTAGCAAGCAAGTACGTATCCACCTCGTCTTCAAGGGATTCATGTAACGAATGACTTTTAATATCCGTATAATCCAATTTGACACCTTGTAACGCATGATTCAGCTCTGATAACCTAGAAGCAAAGAAGAATAGTTTGAATATTGAAAGTAATTGCGAAAAAGAAAGAAAAAAAAAATGCCTAAAAATCAACAAGTTATAAAACACTTGAACTTGAGAAATCTTCAATATTAAGAACAACGAAAGTAAAATCCATACATTTTATCTGGTTATGCTACACAGCCAAGCCATAGATAAAAATGCAAGAAAGAAGAAGAAGAAGAAGAAAGATGTGGATGATGAAAACTTATCTACTCGTATCTCATGAATAAACTAAAAAGACACTCCTACCTTGGTATTCCGTATCCTATTAGTTTAAAGAATTATATTAAAAGTCGAATTTTAGCTAACAGCTGTCACCATTGTCAAGTCACAGCCAATAAAAACAGTTTTAGTGAGGATAGAAAATATTGGAATTAATTATATATGAATAATAACACTAGTAAATATTAATTTCTTGAGCCTTCAGAGTATAAAAATTTTACATACTTGTGTTTCTTCTTCTGTAGTTGGTAATAATGTTGAAGATATCAATGACGTTGCCCATGAGAATTTAATTTCTACTCCTTCGCTCGAATGAAAAAGGTCTCGTATTCCTGTCTTTCTGTGAACGATAAATGGTTTCTTTTTCTAATTCTTTCCTCTTTATCGATGTTGTGCTTTGTATCTTTCAAGAAAGACCTGATGCTGGGTCATCGTCGTTTTTAGAATTACAAATATGTTCTTTCAGCCCAGTGAGTGTATTCCTTTGCCATACATATATCTTAGCATGTACACTCATGTCCAAAATTATTGTCGCATGTCTATAAATATGTTGTAGGAATATAATTTGATAACGAATTCGCCCAGTATTTCAAATAATGTTAGTATGTGTATAATCGGCAAAGACATGTATGTGGCAAATTTCATGTCAAAAGAGCAGCAAATAAGAACAATAAAACTAAAATAAAACTTTCTTGTACATTTAGCAACATTTTGTTTTACTCATTCTAATTTACATATTTATAGTTCTTTTTCTAAGAAATTTACAACAAATATTCATTTCCCGATTATATACACAATATCAATATTAGAAGTACCCTGCAAAATCATTATCAAATTATATTCTTACAAGAAGACAGTTATAGATATGGGACAATCATTTTGGACATGACTGTACATGAGACTTCATAGATAACTCATGAATTTAATGGATCGCTTAAACTTTTCTAACCTTTTAAGTTCTCTGTGTTTTGGGGGGACACTAATCTTGTATTATACACTTCTTGGAAACAATACATATGTTTATTTTATAAAGAATAAAATAAAGGCATACCTGTACATTTCTTGTTTTTAGAACTGTCCATTTTGCTTCAACCTATAACCACGTTTTAAGAATGTCAATACTCCTTAAATGTTCTATCATTATCACTGGAATATAGAATTCAAGCTCTGCGAAAGAAATTCTTTCCAAATGTTACATTACGTTTTATTTGAATGCGCCGAAGTTGCATGTATTGGGTGCTTGTAGCTTTGCGGTACACCTTGGTGTGGAATCTGTTTACTTTTCTATATATGGTCAGTTTCACGAAATTCATACTGTTTCTAATTTTGGTTTCTTTTGGCACTTTGATGTTGGCGAGAAAGGAAGTTGGACTGCTCTAAACGAAGATTATCAAATTCAAGTTCCAGTTTCGAATAACAGAGCTCATGGTGGTCTGGTCTCTTGTAAATAGTTGAAAAGTGACCAAAAGCACACGAAAAAGTGACCAAAATCATACGAAAAAGTGACCAAAATCTCATCATGCCCCTTTTTTTCTTTGTCAATTTCTCCTCTCTCCTTGTTGCTTTGTTTCATCTCTTCTTTACTTCTTCTTTTGGAGCTTCCTCCTTTCTTAGGTTTTCTAAGTATGCTTTGTAGTTACGGTAAGCAGACTTAGCAGATGTAAGAAGCTTCTGAGTAAGTGGAATCAGTTCTGGTCTATTTCCGAATTTCTTCATCCCAAACATTATATTTAACTTAGCATCGAGAGTTTTCAAAGCCATGAAATATTCAAATTCATCACCTACTCTTAAGAAGAACATACAAGAAGCATAACACAAGACGAACATGATGAACCACACAAACACACACAACGTTGAGCGGAGCGTTAACTATCACGAGAGAAAACTAAAAGGCTATTATGATGGAAGAAAGAGTAGATACAGAAGGGTTCTCAACTCCACCTTGAGAGCTTAAGCATCCATCAACCATCCATTGTGCTTTAGAAAAAATAAAAGCTGAAGTAAGAATAAAGCTGACTGTTTCACATGTGGCAGCAAGTACTGAAGCTTTCAGAAGAGTGATGAGTAACAAGTTTCTGCCTTTTTCCATTTATTTTTATAATATTTTTCTTAGAAAACTGCCAATGCAAAACATAAATCACACGAAAAAGTCACTTTACCTCCCAAAAAAGTCACTTTAAGTGACAAATTAAAAAAAAAAAAAACTTTTAGTAACCAACTTTAAAAAAAAAAGTAACTTTTAGTTAAAAAAAAGTGACTCACTATGAGCCCTGGAATAAAGCTCTAGAAAGTATAATCTCATGTATCGGAGTGACTGGTATTGAGCGATTTGGACAATAAATTAACTTGTCTCATAGAAGAATCCAAAGAGGAAATTGGAGCCATTTCTATAGTCCTACTCATAAATATACATAGGCCATAAAGGGTCTGAGCTCATTCCTATTATCGTATCTTTTCAGCAAAGTCAACAGTCATATAGATATTTCTGAAGAACTGGATTTCGAAGTCCGTTGGCCAGTAATTGTGTGATTACAAGTCCAGAAAACGAGCAGCGAATAGTTGCTTCAAGGCTCTAACTGGACACTGAACAAGAGTACACGTAACACTTTACCTGAGATGCCCATAACATCCGCACACTGAACATCTTATTCTAACATGTACACATGAAAAACACAGAAATGCATGAAAATAAAGTATTCACTTGTAAGACATAGTAATTGGATCAAATAATGGCGCTAATAAATGAAGTATTATTTTAATTTGATGCAATAAATTTTGAAATAATCTTTTTTATTATTATTATTACTAAGTTACTAAGCTAAAAAGATTATAAATCTTTTTTCACGACAATAGAGCAAAATCAAATTTGAATTTATATTTAAAAAAAAAAAAATTAACTTTGTGTTTTTCTCAAATATATATTCACACAATTATTTATTCATTTAGCACCTAATGTGAAAGTTCGTACGTAGTGTGGTTACGACGAGAAGTTTATGAATTCGGACAGATCTCGAGAAGGCAGGGTTGGCAAAAACCATGGTTTTTATTGAAAAAACCAAAAAAACAGGTTTTTTTGGTTTAAACCTGTTTTTTTTTTTGGTTTAAACCAGGTTTTTTCGGTTTAAATAATTTGCTCTATGTATTGATATCACATATGGACAGAAACAAGTTTGTTTCGCCTTCGTGTTATATTACAACAATCGGGTTACACTGGAAGGGGTTACATAAGCTCAAAGCGAAATCCAAACCGCTTCTCGGCTTACATCCGAGAGAAATTGTCCTCTATTTGAACTCGAAACCAGGATTAACTGGCGATACGTCTGCCGACTCACTCAAGAAGGACTCCTAATAAAAATACATTGTACTGATCTTTACATACTTGTAAATATAATTGTCAAGAGCCATTTCAAAAGGACAAAAAAATAAACAGTTGCACAAGTGAAACCATTCTACAGAATTACATATGAACAATTTCAAAATACTGCAGTGTACACAAGAACTAATTTAGTCCAAGTTCACTACAACTTTTATTAGTCCAAGTTAAAGAAATACAACAACTTAATTTGCATATCAGTAAGAAAAGTAAATAAAGATACGAATTATTTGAATCCACTTTGGTTCTGACCCATTTATACATAAATAGATACCAAATATACTTCTGATTTCAATAAATACCTCTGGTGGTTTCTCCTTATGACCCTCTCCCCCCCAAAAAAAGAGTACGGCACTTCGATGTATTTTACCAACAGTAAACATTATTAAAACGATACAATATTTAGATTTTTTCTTTGATTGCAACTGGATAACAATAATAACAAACTATAAAAAAATCACAAAAGAAACATTCATAAAGTTATAAAAAGAACAAAAGTTCCTTTTGTAGCATAATATCTTTGAGTACTGAATGGGGAATTTAGGTCTGAATATAATACGAATAGTATACGAGAGTGAAACGTGATAACCCACAAATGTGTGTTCATCAAGATTTTACGAACACTTACACTTTTAAGAACATTTTTCGTTTTTTGGTTTAAACCAGCCAACCCTACGAGAAGGTGATGCCACTGGCGGATCCATGGGGGCGGGGGGGCGGTGGTGGGCGGAGGAGGCAACCTCCCAAGGTCTGGTTTTTACTTCCAGCATTTATCAATGGAAAATATAAATATGGTCTTTTCCCGACCGATTCAATCTGTGTGACAAGCCTAGCTGAGTCTAATCAAAATGTGTGGTACTTAATCGTACTTAATACAGACATATTTGAAGTGGAATACTTCTGTCTCTAGTTCCTTGAGGCGGTCACCATAAGCCCCAAAGGAGCGAGAATATGATTCATTCGTTGGACGAACAGTTGTAGGAAGGAGGGTAAGACCACTCACTCTTTGAACTAAAGAATGTATAATTTAAAATTGTGTCCTAGAAAAAGGATACGGAAATAGAATTCGGGTCCCGAAACTTCAAGTACCTTTACCTTGAATAAAGAGAAATATAGAATCTTCAGCGCTCCTTACCGAAAAGCTCTCTGAATCTGAGACTTTTCGGTTGGTTGATTGACTGATATGTATCTACGTCCTTTGTCAAATGCGATGCTTTACAGAACGAGAACTAGAGTTTAAAGTTGGATCTGAACCACTGTAGTGAATTCGATGTTCACTCACCAGGAATCAAACCACAGAACCTCATGCATGGAAGATCAAAGATACGTTCGCTAGCTACTAGATCAACAAAGAGAGCCGTGACTTTTGGGGTTCGAACACGGAAATATTAGGAAGGGACCAGGGATTCATTGTGACTTTTAATGGCATTTCATGTTTTCCTGGGAAACAACAGAAGCTGTTACATAAAATACGAAGTCCTCAGTGAATAACCGATCTTCGCAGAGGCCAAACCGCTCAAGTTAGAAACTTGGAGTTCGGACAATAGATAAGATTTGTGACGTAGGAATCACTAAGGAAGGATTTCTTGGGAATTCGAAGAAAGGAAGGGGTGGCCATCTCTCCGAATCCCCTAAGGATAGAGACTTGAAATTTGGTATTTGGATTTCTCATTTTAAATAATTTGACATGCGTTTCAACGTTTTTCGATACTTAAGTAAAATGGGGGGGGGGGGGGGGGGAAGAAAAGGAGACGAGGATTGCAATTATTATAAGATATCAATATTTAAGAATCTTTGAAGGTTAGAAACATGAAATTTGCTGTATGGACTTTTCACTCAAAATAATTCAATACGTATTTCAGCGTTTTTGATATTTTACCTAAAAGAAAAGAAGAGATGAAAATTATATTATTATTATTATTATTATTATTATTATTATTATTAAGATGCCCATATCTCGGGATCCTTTACGGTTAGAGACATGAGAGTTGCTGGTTTAATTTTTCATTTAAAATAATTAAACATGTATTTCAGCGTTTTTTGCCGCTTAACGTAGAGGGAAAGAAAAGAGGTGGGGCAGGTTCACTAAAATACCTTTCGAGGTGTTTGAATTTCGTGACAGAGTTTTAGCTCAATCCAATTCTATATGAAAGAGATAGAAGGAAGAACGCGAAATATTGTGCCACATTAGCAGGTAGGAGCATTTACTAAATTGTAAGACTCCATATGCCGAGCAAATTGGGGATCTGGAGGCGAAGCCCCACCAAGGCGAAGGCTAGTATAATATAATTTTATTGTTAAACATAGCTATAATTATACTATGTTTCTAACAACTGCATTTAAGAAATTACCTAATAGAGCCTATTTCCAACCTCCTATTCCTAGTCTGGTCTAATGCTTTTCTAACTTTACATACTTAATTATACCACTGCAAATGAGGTGTATACGGACAAAATACCCTATATAGAGCATCAGCCGAAAGAACATTTTCAACACTAGAAAGGTTGAAGACATGGGTACGGTCCCGGATGGGTGCAGATCGACTTAGCGACCTGTCACTACTGTACACGCACCGAGACAAACGTAGATCACGATCGTGTCATCGACAGATTTGCCAGGAACAAGAAAGGACGTAGATTTGAGTTTGTGCTGTAACTTTCACAGAGATGAACTGCAAGGTGACTAGGGTCGTTGTATGGTTTCCGCATGTTGTGACTTTTGTCCGTAATTATTTTCAACTCGTGGATATTCCCCAAAAGTTATGAGTCTGAGTCTAAAGTTGAACTTCTTGGATGTATCTGAATCGCAAACAAAATCAAGAAAGATGAACGAACTCGAAAATGTTTTTGAAATTGCCTTTTAAAATCTTTAACTTAAACAAAAAGGCACAACTACAATCGTAAAAAAATGTGTAATGGTATGTAGGCTATATTATATTTTTAATAAACAGTTATATATTATACATATGATATTTGTTTAACGTCTTACATTGTGCCAGAACGGCTAAAGGAGACGTGGACCTACTGATTATAGTGGAATCCTAACCACTTTTTTCGTTCAACTATACCCCACCGGGAATTGAACCTGGGATCACGCAGAGCGTTCACCTCTGGTGCAGGGGGTCCCGGGTTCAAATCCTGCTCCCGCCAAGCGAAGTTTATGGTGGACAAACACCGTGTGCGTGGGCTTCCTCGGGGTTCTCACGTTTCCTCCCACTTTCTTCATTCCACCATTTCATTCATTTCTCATCATCACCGTCTCCTTTCGCCTAGCCGGCATAACCGTGGGACGTAAAACTCAAAGATTTCATTTTCATTTCTAGGATTACGCGCACCAGAGGTAAGCGTGTTAGCCATTAGACCAAACGGGGTCTATATTATATCTGAAATGAAAGAAAAACAAGTTATACGTACTTTATTCTCCATTCGTAATTTCGTTTAAAGATGAGAATTTTCCAAAATTAAGTTTTAATTTGCATTTTTTTTTTTAAATGTCTGATATTTTCAAGTATCTCCAGTCGGTATGTTGAAGGAAATACAATTTGTGTGCATTAATGAACGGAACGATCACTTTGGTTTTACATTTCTGATTTTCTTTCGTTCATTTGTTGTATACTTTGTAATCTTTCAGTTTTTTTTTTTTTTTTTTTTTTTTTTTTTTTTTTTTTTAAAGGTAGTTATACATTATTGTGATTCTATATAATTTTAATTCACGTAAAATGTAAAATTTATAAACATTAAGTGCTAGATCCGACAAAATTTCTGTTGAGTTTTGGGTAAGAGAAAGTTTAGTATTGATATTTTAGTTATTACATTATTTGCAGTATTTTATTGAATAAACTGTGCATTCTTCCTTTGTAGTGATTTATATGGTTAAGGAGAACAGCAATATATTATATTTATATAGGATTTATATTCACAATTCATTTCTTTATATGTTACTGCTGTAGTTTAACTTCAAACCGTCGCTCTGGGCTACTGTTAGTTGTACAGTACAAGGTTTAAACGCAATGATGATTAGAATTATGTATTAGAAAGTGTACCCATTTCATTCTCCTGTACTTGATTTGTGCCATTGAATGCGCAGGCCAGTTCTTTTAGGCAAAAACCATAACATTCTTCTTTCGGGGGAAAGACACGAAATTTATGTTCTGGCAATCACTACCACGGGGAACAATCACGGGGCCACAAAACATCCTTGGGGTTCAGTTTGAATATTATATTTTTTCTTTTCAGTTTTCAATTTGCTGAATTATATCTGATGTAAACCGAAATGAAAGCTACATGTAAAGATTGCTCCCTATATTTTGGCCCATTTGGAACACTGTGTGCCATATAGACCCTATTATTAAACATCACTTCATAATTAATTATTATATTATTTTTAAGCTACCAAATGTACATAGAAATATCATAATGCTTTTTGTTATTTGTTGACATTTTGTATTTTCTTCATGCGTGTATACTTTTTTATCTACTTTATTTTACATTATTTTTGCGTAGACCGAGTGTCTGTCGTTTTTTTTTTTTTTTTCAACTGCTGTCCCGCAATTGCTATTCAAAATATAAATGATTAGGGCAAATTGTACACTCTTTCGTTAAAATGAATGTCATCGTCAATACGTCAATACAATATTTTCTTTTGTGCAAGTACTGTGCAAGACAGCGAATCTGATATATTGCGGTGACTAGTGAATCATAACACCCACACCTCCAAAACGGATGTATGTATTTAATTTAAATCTAGAGAAAGAAAATACTTTCATAAAATAAAAAAAGGGTCCCGAAATGGAATCTGGAAATCACGTTTACTCCCCCCTCCAGTCCCACATTCATATGCGTTCGATTCTTGCAAAGTAAAATTCTGGTTACCTTGAGGCTACGCTCATCTTCCAGGAAGCGAACCGCTCCCCCCAAACGATCCTTCTGGATCCGCTAGTGGGTGATGCAGACAGGAAACTACATAATTATCTTTTTGATAAAATATACTTATCGTTCTGCGACTATAGGTGATATATGCAGAGTCTGTCCTTGACGATACATTACTGACAATTGGTAACAATTGATTAAAATCTGTACCGAACAATTAATAACAATTGATTACTATTTGAAACGCATATTCAAAATGAAAATCGTTCTGACGATGTACAAGATTAAAAATGCGGATCTGCTCTCTTTGCTATCTGACGCTGCTCTTGCTTCCTTCCGCATGACAGGAGAGAGAAAAGTACTTTCAAAGCTCCCAGAAAAAAATGTAAAATAAGTTACCGGTACTCGTTTATATGTGTATTATATGCAGACACAAGAAAGTAATATACAAAAGTAACACGAAAAATTTTACTGTTGTTGATCTTGCAGAGTCATTACAAAATTATTTCTGATCACAAGTACAAGTAAACAGTGCTGATAACTTGTGCAAAAACTGTTTTATTTATTACAAGGCTCAGATCGAGGAACCAGCTGCTTCGGTTGAACCAAATAGTGCGATCATTATTACAGATCAAATGACTGCAGATGACGATTCACTGACTTCAGATCCAATCTACGTTCCAAGTAGTGCAGTGATTGGTACTTTAAATAGTAGCATAAGTGTACTTGATACGCAAGTATCGCCCGTGAAAAAAACCATGGCAAGTGAAGGAAGAAAGAAGAGTCACGTACGTAAAACGAAAATCAGAAGAACTAGAAAACGTGTTTTCGACGGCAGTGTCTAGAAAATTACAAGATGCTTTTGGTGTGAGTGTACCGTGTTCCTTAGGAAGTTCGTCCGAGAGTTGCAATAATTGTGAAATGTGGTTTTCCAACATCACTTGTGCAATAGAGAAATCACCCTATCGTGAAAGATTACTTCTCAGTATCATGCCTGAAACTTTCAGTAAACGCATGATCGTCGAACGCATCCCATCTGCGACAAAGTATCTAATAGATAAGTCACGCAAAGTGAAAAAAGAAAAGGGTATATGAGCAACGCCAGATCCGTACCATGGACACCCTTTACCGACCGCTTACCTCGAGAATGCATTGTCATATTACGTAGATGATATTAAAGACTGTTCTAGACAAAGTTCAAATCAAAAAGATGATGTTTCTGTATATAAAAAGGGTGAAAAAGTAAAAAGAGTTAAACGTTTTATGACCCGCTCCATTAAAGAAGCCTTCAGATTGATGAATGAAGGTAATCCCGATATAAAGATATCTATTTCTAAATTTTACTCTTTACGTTCCAAGTGGGTTAAATGTCAGCCGATGAAACAAGCATGCACATGTATTTATTGTACCAATATAAATCTCATATGTACATCCCTGAGCAATCTTACTGAACGAAATATAGTAGATGCAGATCTGTACTCTTTGTGTCTCTGTGGAGATCCTACCGAAAAGTGTTGGTTGCAAGAATGTGAGAATTGCCCAGGACTAAATGCAATTTCGGAACAAAGTTTAGAGATACAAGATACTGAAGAAATCACGTATGCACTATGGGATAGCGGAGATCATGTGAAAGAAACTGGAAACCTAAATAGATTTTTAAAGCATGTAAAGTACTGGATTTCAAAAGGAATAACTCATAGCTATATTGGAAAAACCCAGCGAGAAAGCATAGCGGAAATGAAAAGATCTACACTTCTTGAAACATCCTCGGTATTGCATTTCGATTTTGCCGAGAACTGGTCTGTTGTTTTGCCAGATGAAATCCAAAGTTATCATTGGCACAATTCACAGATATCTATATTTATGTGTGTAGTGTACTTCAATGGCAACACAAAAAGTTATGCGGTAGTGAGCAATGACTTGCAACATGATAGTGCTCATGCACTTTGTGTAATCAAACTGATACATCAAGATGTTAATGAAATCACCGACTCATACAATGAATTGGTCATAATTTATATTTCAGATGGAGCGGCATCTCATTTTAAAAACAGGCTCCAGCTGTATGAGCTTGAAAAACATTTCCAAGACGATTTGATCAAGAGAAGATGGATCTTCTCGGCAACGGGACACGGAAAAAGTGCATGTGACGGTATAGGTGGGCTCTGCAAACATTACGCAACAACGTTTAATCTTCGAAATGACCCGGTAAGAGCTATAAGGGATGTAGAATCGTTTGTCAACACCGTTTCGGAACTTATCAAAGGCACAAGGCTCTTATTAAGTGCACGTACTATTCAAGACTTCAGAAATCAAAAATCACAAGATTGGGCCAATATTAAACCTGTGATTGGTATTCAGTCTAGTCATTTTTGGCAGGTCACATTCATGGCAAGAAGCACGAAACATGTACTTGAAAAAATACAAGTAGCTAACAGTTCCAAAAGAATATATTATACTCTGAATGACCTTCAAATTGGAGATTTTGTTGCTTGCGTCTATGATAAGCAGTGGTGGGTGGGTCAAGTAGTTTCACTCTCACAGGAATTTCGCGATATTACAGTGTCTTTTATGATTCCTCATGGACCTGCAACTTCCTTTAAATGGCCAGCTGAAAACGATGAGTGTAACGTTAATTTTGATAGATGTTCTTCTAAAACTCACTCCGCCGTCTCCTACTTGTGCCTCAGCACCAGGGTTTGCCCAAGTGGGCCCAGCCCGAAAAAACCCACCGGGTTTTTTCGGGTTGGACCCACCTGAAAAAAACCATCTTAAAACCCACCTGGGTTTTTGACTTTTTTGTTAGTGTACTATTGGTACAACTAAGGTGATCACATTGAAAGTTATTTTTATCAGATTTTAAACTTTCTTTGGGCGAATTATATGCTTTCATGTTAAGATAGACAACAATATTCAACATAAGACCTTTATAAAGCTCTAAATGCACTGAATGAATGAATGAATAAATAAATAAATAAATAAATAAATAAATAAATAAATAAATAAATAAAAAACCTCACCTTAGCTTGAGATAATTGTAGAACAAATTTGTGTGCGGATTATGCTTCTAGCCTATTTGAAGTAAAGTAGGCGATTTTATATTTTAGAAAATACTTTCCGTGAATAGTGTGTTTCCTGACTCGGCACCGCCGAGGGACGTTAAACCTCATACGTTGACGGGTTTAAGGTCATATAGGTGCCGTATTAACAGTAAACATGTAAATACATTAGTAAAACTATTAGTATTATTTCTTACCTTTGATGGTAACAAAAGTATTCAGTAAAATTTGGTTTTCCAACAACAGTTAAGTTCAGTCATTCGTTGCTAGCCTTCAAATAAGCATTCTGTAGAATCAACACTAGCAATAACGTAAAAATTCTTGTCAAAATTAAGAAGCTTAATGCTTGGAGCTCCGAAGAGTACGTAACGCTTACTATTTCAAGTGCTGCATTCAAACTTCAGTATTAATGGAAGTTTCGATGTACAGTAAAGCAAGCTGCATTTTCAGGGAAAACCCGTCGTGAAAGAAGTGTTCCGGAAATTCCCGCAATTGAACCCACAAAGCAACGAAAGTGAATACTTCAACAATAAATTTATTTATTTTACGCTGGAGGATATTTCATTTCATTTTAGACATTTTGAAACATTTACTTTATAAAATATGAATTATAGGCCTATCTTTGTTAATTGTTTTAAATTAATTTTCGGAAAAGAACGGTCTTGCAACAAGTGCTCGGGTAATTCCCGTAATTGAATGCACAAAGCATCGAAAGTGAACTTCAACAGTAAAACCATTTATTTTACGTTGAAAAATATTTAAGACATTTTGATGAATTATGTCTTTGTTTTAAATTAATATAGCTATTTGGTATTCATATTTGGCGAACGTCACTGAGGCTCCTAGGATGACTCGATCTACATTTGTTAGTTTGTCTGCCTTTACCATACAGTGTTCAACTTTCGGTCTTTTAAATTTTCAGGATACAAACCAGATACACTGTAAATTTTTTGTTTAGATTTTGGCAGCATACCAACGTAAAATTACAAAATGGCGCGCTTTAAAAAAAAATAGCTGATATCCATAGGCGTTTCTGGCGGAGGGGACGGGGGGTCTCGTCCCCCCCAATATTTTGAAGTACAAAATATTCAATATTTCATTCTAATTTAATTTATTTACTAACGACAGAATAACAAACAAACAAATAAATAATAATAATTATATTTATTTGGAATATATTATTCAGGCTGTGGAACGATTATATCAGAGTTCTTGATATACCTTAGGGGATCCGTGAAGGTAAGCAAAAAGGTAACAAATGGAATCGAAGATAATAAATAGGTTGGGCTAGGTAGCATCATTTTAATAACTTTCTTCGATGCCCCCCCCCCAATTTTTACATGCCAGAGACGCCAGTGCTGATATCCACTGGCGAAAATCCCGGGGGGATGATGGGGACATATCCCCTACAATCTGGGAACTGTCCCCCTCAATAATCCGATTGGAAATGTCTTTTAGGAAGAAATGTGATGATTTGTGTCCAACTATCACAAAGAAAAGTGAGATGAAATTGATACCTCCCAGAATAATCCTCAAATCTGAGCGCCTCCCAATGTTGAAGACAACTCTGCTCCCCTACCCATGTTGTCCCGGAGTCCCACACAGGGGACATAAAATATGACGATATTATTATTGCTTTACAACTTTAAAATCAGACTGGCAACATTGAAAACTGTTTACAGGGAATGATCATATTTGGATCATCCCTTGTGAACAGTTTTCTATGTTGCCGGTCGGATTTTAAAGTTATAAAGCAATAATAATGTCGTCATATATTATGTCCCCTGTGGAGTACGCCGGGACCGACATGGGTAATCCTCCTCAGCATTGTTTTTCGCCTTCATAAATATTTTGTACATCACATATACCGTCTTACCCGTCCCCCCGATGTTGAAGACAAATTTGCGCCGCTGCTGATATCCACGCTACAAAGCGCAATTTTAGGTCTTTCAAGTTGAAATTTTCAAAGTAGAAGCACGAGAGACTAAATTAGCTGTATATATTTTGGCGGCATAAAATTTCAAAATGGCGTCCATTTTTCATAATAGCGGGTATCCATGCTACAAGGTGCAATTTTCGGACTTTTTAAGTTGATATTTTGAGGGTAGAAGCACAAGACATTCTAAATTTGCTGTATAGATTTTTTCGGCGATCCAATATAAAATTTCAAAATGGCGGCAATTTTTTCAAAAGAGCAGTGAATAGAAAGTTGTTGCAAGTTGTGACAATGACACTCATGAAATGTAAATCATATTTTAACATTTTTACCCCGAAGAGATTGAAATATTTCGAAAAAACCCAATTAAACTTGAAAAAACCCAATAAAACCCGAAAATGCCCACATGGGCCCAGGTGGGTTGGGTTTTTTAAAAAATACCCGGGTTTTTTCAAACCCTGCTCAGCACGCTATCACAAATTCCTTTCCAAAGAAGTGATGCTGGTACAAGACATCTTTGCTTCAACATGACGTACAGAGAGAGAAGCCAGTATGTAATAATTAACTATGCTATTGATTAATTTTTCATTTTATTTATACATACCACAAAATTGTTTAAATCGACCACTTTTTGTAACATGTTAAATTCCATATATATATTCTAGTGTACATTTATATAAGAATATTGCATCATTGCACGTTTCGATTTACTTCTTCAAACAATGAAAATTAAAAAAGAAAAAGAACTACCACGCCAAGCGTGGTTCCATACCCGACCCCTGTGCAACACACTATTTTAAGAATTTGCGAAAAAGTTAATATACAAATATCTCTATTTCTTTTTGAATGATTCACATAGGGAACAATGAAAGATCGTTCAGGCAGATTTTCAGATTTTTTAAGAATGGCCTTTTGGAGAAAATCCGTCCTAATTTCAGGCGAAAATGACGTTTTATCATGCATTCACTCACGTTTTCTCTCCCATGTGCCATCGTAGATGGGAAACAAAATTATCTATAGGGATCCCAGAAGGAGTATTATATTGTGTCACAATAATACGGTTATTCTCTCATTCTTTCATACGGAACATAAATGTCAAAATTCTTGCATTTTACTTTTTTACTAAGTTTTCCGGTGTTTACAAAATGCTCTTGTTGGACGGTAATTCGAGTTTTTTATATCAGAACGACAAATGTAATCTGAGCACTTCTAAATAAAAAAAGAATCATCCAATTATCACAAGTAGTTACTGAATTACGTGTCTTTCAAGATTTTGCTCATCCACTTTTTTATTAAAAATAGTGATTTTCGTCCGAATTTCATTAGCCCATAATTCGAGGACAAAAAAATCTGGGAAAAACCTCTTTGCAGGTTTCATATCTCCAACAGGGTTACCAAATATATTTTTTTCAAAAAAATCAGAGATAGTCACCTAGTCAATTTTGCATATACCTGCCTGAATTGAGATGGAATGGGCCAGAAACAGTTTTGTGTAAGAAATGGAAATTTCTCGTAAACACTTTTGGTTAATATTTTTTTTTAAAAAATGATTTTAAATGTAGTTTAATACTAAAACCATGCATTATCATCATCATTTGAGGTATTTCAAACGAATAGGAACGAAGTTACTACAACTTGAAAATTTTATCAAAGAACTTTTGTTTGGAGAAAGTGCGGTAGAGATGCGGCGCAAGGTATTTCTCAAAGGAGGGTACTGTTGAAGACAGACTCATATGCAGAAAATGGATGCCTTTGAGAAATTCCTTACGCCGCGTCGCTACCACCCTGCTTCTGATACAACTGTGTCATTTAGGCAATACTTTCTCTAAACTGTTTGGGAATGCTTGGTGTTGCATCTTTCCTCTGTCTGTAATGATGTGTCACACGACGCTTTGTCACCATTTGCGACAGCTTATAACTCGGAAATGACGCCGAATTTAACAAAAAATCACAAACTTTTTTGTTTATATACATGTGTAGATTCTTCTCCGCAGCGTTGTAAACAGAATTTTGCACCACCCTGTATAAATATCATATCCAATCACGTAGATGAAAATCAAAGAAATCTTTCAGTTTAACATCCCACGATTATGCCCTTTAGGCTAAGGGGGGCAAATAATTAAGCCAAATGAATTATTACGGAAGAATTGGTGGAATGATAATGTGGAAGGAAACCCACCGCAAACTTACTTGGCCAGGGATCGAACCAGGGACTCCACGCACCAGAGATAAACGCTCTACTACTAAGCCACCGTACCCCGCGCAATCACGTGGATGGCTTTCAACAGCCATAAAGAACATAATGCTGTTTACTGCAATTTAAGATCTAAAACCGTTCAGGGGATATGAAAACCATTGGTAAAGATTAGTATACTGCTTAGAGTGGTGTATTTGTGGGAACTTTTAAAGATAACTGTTGTTTTCCTTTGCTCTATAACATTACAATAATAGCCTTTTGGTAGTTGTTGTTACAAGTTCTTGGACTTACATAATTTTAAGCAGCCCTCCCGGCTGGTCTAGTGGCCAGCGTGTATGCCTTTGTTTGACGTATAGAGAAAAAAATATTATTTTTACAATCATTCACTTTCATTAATCGTCCTCTCCCTTAGCCTGACGGGATTAACCGTAGGACATTAAACTAAAATTTCATTTCACCATTTTAAGCAGTAATTCAAACTTTAGCAATGTTTTATCATACTCCCGGAAGTCTGAGGTATAAAATTGCTTTAAACGGCATTATGAACTTTGCAAATATTAAAAGCGGTCCATGGGGTTGTATGATACTTATATAAGCAGTTTTCGAAATAAAAACATTTTGAAAAAAATCGAAGTTTCCATTCTTTGTAACTTTGCTCGTATTTATTCGAAGGAGGAACGGTGGCTCAGTGGTTAAGCATTCACTTCTGTGTGGGGTTCCTGGTTCGATTCCAGTTCGCGCCAAGTGACTGTGGTGGACAAACACGGTATTCGTGGATTTTCCACTTATTTAATCGTATACCCACTGCAACTGACGCGCCCTCCTACAACTCACGTCCTCCTGCTGTATTCCTGCCCTGACTCGGTTAGATAGCATTTGTGTTTTTAGTGGTCACCTAGCACAGTTGGTTCGTGTTTTGTGCACTACTTTTTATGCCATACGTCCACACTGTATTTCAAACAATACTCATTACCAAGTGAGCCACGTTCACATCCTAGTATTTTGGAGGAAAAACAGGCCCATATAAAATTTTCACGGTAGGCTTGCAAATGAACTACAATATAGTTGGATCGTCAGCCCCCTACATTCTTGGGCTGGCTACCTGCCCGGGAAGAGATTACGTAATATTACCTTCTTTTCCGATTTTCGTGTGGTCCGGCAATATAGCAGTAATGCCCAACCTTGCGATAACCTAATCTTACTTTGCGTTTAATATGTTAATTTTAATGTACTAAAGCGGAAAATTAAATATTAATAAGAAGGCAATGTAGATAGTTGTCACAATAGCACCTCAATAAACAGTTTCTATAAGTAAAGAAGTTTGTAAACAGAACGCTGCAGCCTAGCTGTTGCGCACCTAATCCTACATTTCCCCACTCCCTTCTTCGCGACGATGATGTTTTGCAGTGTTGCAATCTGCAGGGAGCGGAATGGTCTGAGGATTTTCTACGACATTCGAGTGTAAAAGCTGTATATTGACTGTGCCAGTTCGTACCAATGAAAAAATAATAACAAAAAGAGAAATTTTCCTTTGAGAAGGCGTGAAGGGATCGCCCCGTCGGAAAGCATCACTGCTTATAGTGTATCCATGAGGTAGTCTGCACGGGCCCGGTCCGTGAAATAATAATATGAGGCCCGACCCGAGTTAGAAATATGTTTTAGCATTTAGGCCAGGCCCCATGTGATAATCAAATGCGCCCGAATTACAAAAACTTAACAATTAAGGCAAAAGTGTATTTTTTATTTGCAACAATTAAATGTTTAATTTTGCAGTTTAAAAGCTTTCATGATTCAGAGACAACAAGGAAATGAAGGTTATCCTTTACAATTAGTTAACTATGAATTCTCTTTAAAAAAGAAGTCATTATATAAATTCTCATATAATATAAACTGACATTGTCTTGAAGAAAAAACCAAGACACGTTGTTCCCAATGCTCTTGTTCTTTAATTCAGTGGAAGAAGCAGTATTTTCGGGTTAAATTCCAAAGTTGGGCGTCCGTTTCCAGCGAAATTTTTAAAATTTACAGGAAAGATATGGATAATTTGATCGTTTGTGTGCTTGATAACATATAAGAGTCTCGAAAAACCTGTTTATTTGTTATATATAAGCGGTTATAAACATGGAACTATACGGCGAGCGGAGGGAACTACTTGGCGCAAGGTAACCGAACATTTGCATTGTGGGAAAGAAACGAGCATTTATGTTATCAACATGGCGAATGTACAAGGGCAATGAACTAGCAGTTTTAACATTTGTGAAGCAATACGTTGATAACGAGCAAAATCTTTTAAAAGTTTGTGAAGAGCACGGATCAATGAACCTAATAACAAATTGCAGAAAGTGTGGAAAGAAGATAACAGCGAAAAAACTTGACTAAAGCGGACGCCCAACTTTGGAATATATGCCGTATTTTCACTCAGACAAGCTAAGCATATTTATTTCTGTTACTTTTAGTTTTTTTCACTATTACACAGCTTTTCTCTCAATTGCACAGTGATTTTAAGTATGGGCGTCTCAAGTTACAAATTTAGGTTGCGTTAAAAGTTCTCCAGAAAATATCGTTGTATTATGCCCGAAAAGGTCCAGAGAAATATTGATTTCGGGGTTATAGTTAAGGAGCCGTACTTCCCATTTAGGGAAGGACGAGAAACGCCATACTTTCAGGAATTATTCATTGACTATCTAGGATGTTAAAAAGTAGGTAATAGACTGAGTTCTTGCCCTTGTACTTAGGGTGTTTAGGTAGTACAACAGTAAGATGTATCCTCGTGCACGAGAGATGAGAAGTAGCTGTTCTTAACTATTACCGACGGCGGAATACGAAGTGCTCCGCAGCGATCTGCGCATCTTGGTTTGAAACTTGTCGAGTTATAATTTATTTGTTGAAGTTTACTATCCTTATCAGCACTTAGGCAAAAAAGACGCGAACCTACAGTTTAAAATGAATTCCGAACCACAGTACTGGTAATGCGTTCAATTTTCTTATGTTCTCCCACCGGGAATCGAAACCCGAACCACGTGCACAATGCCAGCCACTAGACGAGCGGGGAGGGCACTCTATTTCCTTTCTTAGTAATAATTAAATAGAAATCGACTTCTTGGAAGAAGTATAATTATTCTCAAGTACTTTTCGTGTTTCTAACTCGTATCTTTTTCAGTTTTATTATAGGGGTATTCTAAATCTGCACCATGTAGTGCGCCATAACTGAATTTACTTTATACAAGGTCTCCTGGTGCAAACCTCAAATAGATCTGTGTGCATTTGAGCACATATATAAATTAATTAGAATGTAGTAATGATAGGTTTCGTTTCATACATTTTAATAACTTTTTGAGTTCCGGATTCAGGCCCGCGAAAGTGTCATGCCGAGCCGGTCACACATTTGAACGTAAGTACATTTTCTGTAATCATGTTACTATTTTAAAATACTTACCATTTCGTACTGTGCATTAATCCGCGTTCCGCACATTCTTGAATTGCAAGAAGAAGATCCTTCTTCACATTCACTAAATCAAATTTGAAAGAGACCTCAGCAGCCATGGTCAGCTGTCAGGTATAAACGCACTTTCACATGTTTCGACGTGTGATTCTCAATTGTTTTTGTTTACATATGGAGAATGCTGAAATCATATGGTAGAGAAAGTATCTGTACAGTTCACTTATTGGAAACTTTATTATATTTATTAATTGAAGAATTATATCAAGGAATAATTATGTAAGAAATTGGGTGTATTGTCTTCGGTGTATATAGAAAAAAATAGTTTTAACAGTTTTCGTGAATGGTAGTGCTTCGAAATACGAAAAGTAGTTTTAAAATTAAGAATAGATCGTACACATTGAAAGTTTTAAGTTCTACAATAAAATAACCTCAGACAATTTTGGGCAAATAACAATCTAGAAATATACATAACTAATTATATATTTACTTCTTTCATAATGAAAGTGACTCTTAGTACCTTTAGAAATCGTTTCTTATGGGAAGTTACATTCGTGGGCGCAGATTCACTTTAGGAGGACGTAAGCGTTATGGGTAAATATAAAAATAATTGATCCAAATTACAATTCCTGTAGTAATTGTCTTGTAAAACCTTTCAGATCTGTATTCACGATTGTGTACAAAATCATTATTTACATGTACTAGATATCCTTACAAGAGGAAGAGCTCCTCCGTGGCTAAGCGGTTAGCGTACGCGCCTGTGGCGCGGGAGACCCGGGTTCGATTCCCGGCGGGAGCTCATGTGGTTCGGATTCCACGTTAATCAGTAGGTCCACGTCTCATATAGCCTCGCTGCTGAACGGGACGTAAAACTCAACTCATCCATCCTTACAAGAGGATTCATATCTACCCACTGGTTAGACGTACTATGTGCCGAAGGCACCAGACTTTCTTCGATGTTGTGCGCCTCAGGAATTGAAGGGAACGTGGAAAGCATTCCTCATGATTCGTTCCACATTGACACTTGTGCAGATCTACATTCAATGTATGCAATGTGCGTGAACCACAGCAAATAAAAGAAAGGAAAAACAACGTATCTTTAAATTTAGTATTTTCTATGGAATGTATGTCCCTACTTTCCACATTTAATTTACTTAATTGGATATCCCTTACATATGGGAAACTTTTGTGCACTTGTAAGGTTGCGTATTGTGAGTTAACACACTGCCTTCACATAACATACTGTGTTAACTTTACAATTCCCGCTCCAGCTGGTATACTCACTCAGAAACGAGAAATTACACTCTATTAATTTTATAAAAATGGATGAAAACTTGCCTAAGCTTAAACTAACCCGTTCCTACTCCTACCCTACTCTACTATACCCTTTTAAAGCAACCCTACTTACCGATGCGCAGTTGCAGGGTGTATTGTAAAGTTTACCCCGTACTTCACTTCACTTCATTCCGTAATGACTTCCTTATGTGCGATACCCGACCTAAAACTTCCACTTTGGATGATGTATTTCTACGTTTTATTACGCATCTCAGAGGTAAGGTCTCCACAAGTTTGATTATTACACAGTGTTCTGTTACAATAATGTTACATACAACGTTCCTTCAGTATATTTTAAAAATGTGTGGTTCCAGGTTGTAAATTGGTACCTGCGGATGGATACGCTAAGGGTAAAATTATTCATTGCACCGCAAGCACCGAGGCTCGTGACGGTGGTGTGGCACTAATAAAATAAAGCGGTAGTATGATATAGTTTGGTATTGCGGAAGACACAAAATGGATTATAGAAATAAATTGAGTATAAGAGAAATTTATAGTTTGCGAAAAGTAAGGTCGAAAGAAGGAGGACATGCAAACACAAAGGAACATCTGATTACTGTTACTTGTGTAGTGCATAGGTTCTAGCAAATAGCTTCGTACCTATAGATTGTTTGCGAATAATACCTAGACCCCTTCTCTCCACACCCTACTCCATAAGGCTACTCGCCTGGCTCCGCTAGGTTTAGGAAATAAATCGTCTTATGTAAGCATACGTAGTGAAAGTAAATATTTGACATTGTAATTCGTGCAGAATGCCGGACTATGAAAGGAGAATATGTGAGATATTATTAGTTTGCATCGGCGCTCTTTTTTTCCCATAATTTAAAACTAACGTATATCGTATGCTTACACTGAAGGCTACAAGTGTAAATTTATTGCAAGTACCATAGCAAGTTGCATATTTGGGATGATTTGAGTACTTATCTTAGTTTTGTTGCAGAAAAGTTTTCGTATCAGGATAATGATTTTATTTTCTTTGATGCGTTTTGAAACACACACAAAATTAGAATTAATACGACATTAAAATACCATCTAACTTCACTCAAGGAGCGCAGCTAATTCTATCATTACAAGTGTTGTGCAATGTAAAGTACCGGTATTAATAGTCTGCATACTTTTGTTAACACATTTGAAAAGTACTTATGTTAGAAAATGACCTATATTTAAACTGAAAATATAGAATGCGTATATGAAATATAGCTGATCTGAACGATCGCAGTCGTGAAGATATACTTAACCTTCACGCCTTTGTTCCTTTTTTTTTAGGTTCAAGCAGAAAATACACACTCCACTGCGGCACTGCCGCATAAGCTTGATCCTACATGAATCCACTCGTAGGGCATTGAACATATTTTATGCAACGTACTTGTACAGCAAGAAAATCGCTCTTAGAATTAAGATTTTTGAAGGCATTGTTACTAATCATGATTGTAATCCGATACACTCATGATGACTTATTGTCGTCATCATCGGTACTTATTGTTAGAGGCATTTTTACATTGATCATTATTCCCCAGTAAAAATGGTAGACCCTGGATTGTTTAAGCACAACAAAAGTTGCGGTACAGTTCATATGGTCTAAATAACTAAGCAGCTACTTCAGGAATGATAGAATGTACGGCTGTTCAGGAAGCATACTTGGTAGCAGAGTGGTTAGCGTATTAACACGGTAAACCGAAGAACAGTGTTCGAATCGATATTTAATCATGCATTTTTCAAATTTTTTCGTTGTCAATGTATTTTAGTCTTCTTGCTAAACAGAAAGGAGTGGTGTCAAAAACTATTCGTTCATAAACAAGAAAGGTTATAGATTTCTTGTTGGAAATTAGAGATATAATTTGTGCATTTGCTGAAAAGAGAAAGGAGCTTCAACTGTGAGATATTTTTATGCTGTAAGCAAAATGTTTCCAGTAACTTCTTCAACACAAAGAAAACATACCGTATTAGAAATTTATCCATAATAGAAGTATCATCTGATATTAAATTTAATGAAATATGTATTTAAATATTTTGAGTTCCATAAGTTTTTTTTTTTTTTTAAGACATGGTATTTATAAAATTCTGTAAGGTGTCTAATAGAAAGTACAGTGTAACAGTATAAATAGTCTATATTTCATTAGCATCCTATTTGTGATTTTGTTAGGTCTGCTCACAGAATATAAGCAGCACTAAATACAGTGAAACCTCTACTAACGGACACCTCCCATAATGGACATATTTTATAATCCCCAAACACTATAATAGGAAAAAGCTTATTGGCAAACCTCTCTAAAGCGGACACTCTCTAGTACGGACACGGACAGTCTTTCCCGTCTTTTATAAGTATTTTTACCTCCGTATTACGGACGCTTTCTCTAGAAACATGTTGAAAAGTACAGTAAAAATACTTTTTTTGTAATTCATAGTGTGTCAGCAAGGAAGCACATGAAGGTGTGACAACATTTTTCCTCCTCAACTGTCTGCTTTGCAACCCAGAGGAAAGGTCTCCGTTTAGCAACACCCTCATGTCTCTTGCTTGCATTCCACTCTCACCCAAACTGTTTTTGACACAAAAGTGATTGACAGTTGCCCGTCGTTTGGGATGACAAGTCATTCTGCTGTCCCGTTGGAATCTCTAACCAAGCAGAAGACAAGTTACGTATTGTCTCAAAAAAGTCATTACTGGACTGCAATTAACTCACAAATTAAAGCAATACACCGAAAACGTAGTAAGTAGCGATAAGTGTAAAGTATATAGCAGAGAATTATAACATCTTATTTCCATGTTGTGCCTCGAATATAGAGTATCGGATGGCGCAAGATAATGTAGGTACAGTAACGTTTTGGCAATATTCGTATATACATGATTCATGCAAAAATATATATATATTTTTTAATTGTATAGCAGCTTGTACTAATTTACGTAAGAAGATATTGAAGCCTCTCTAAGGCGGACACCTCTCTATAGCGCACAATTTTTAATTCCCCACGGCTGTCCGCTATAGAGAGGTTTCACTGGATATACATAGCATTTTCTTGTTTATTTGCAGGGTGGATGGACATAATTTAGATTGGTAGTTCTGATCTTTGGCACGTAAGGCGAGTTAATGTGACTTCTCATCATGCAGCTCCTATCATGGGTAATGTTTATTTCTGCACTTATATACGTTTCGTAATTTTCAGCAAAATAATTATGTAATTTTGTGTGTTATCTCTACATTTTCTGTGCTAGAAATCGTGCTTTCGAGAACTTGTGTCTCTCTTCTTCAGTAGAGATAAAATAGCAAAGAGTCGTTTATCCATGAATTCATAGTACTGCTCAAATGTCCTCCCGTTCCAATGACTTAATCTGAGATGTTCTAGTAAACATAGTTCGAAACATTCCAACCGAGTGTATAATATCAATTAATAACTCACATGCAAAATCAATTGAAAGAATTTCTGTAAAGTATACGTAAAATGATGTAAAAATACAAAATTACCCAATATGTATAGATCGAAGCAATGAAAGTGTTACAAAAAGTTTAAGTCCAAATTACTAACAAACTCTTCCGCCGTGTGCTTATGCTTATGCTGGTGCACTCACCGAAGTAATTTTTGGAATTGGGCTGAAAACCAGGAGCAAATAGTCGCTCGAGACGTGTGTTTCTGAATGCATAAACACACGGCGCAAGAGATTGTTATTAATTTGGACTTAAACTTTTTGTAACACTTTCATTGTTTCGATCTGTACCACATTCGAAGAAGCAAACATTGTATACAAATTAGGAAAAATAACTAACTCTGTGATCTTTGGTACTTGAAACTTCACTCCGTATAATTTTCCTACTTAGTCCTAGGGAGTAATACGAACATGTGCTGTACGAAATATCTTTATGCCATTTATTTTATTTTATTTTGTAGAATTCGATTCTAATGTGACAAGTGTCTTACCAGGAGAACTTTTCGAATTACCTGTTAATTTTCCCTGTATATAAAGTTATTATTATGTCTTTGTTACTGTAGTTGTATTAAATTTAGTGTTAAAGTTCACAAAGTCTAATCTCTATGACGATTGTAAGCTGATGCTTCAGCCACATAATACCCAATGCGCCGTTTAGCCAGTCAGAATCTTCATATGTTTCAAAGTTATAGTGGATTAATTTTAAATAGTCAGTTGCTAAACCTAATAAAAAATTAGCAATTACTGGCTTTATTTTGTAATCACATCAATATTACAGGGACTGACAGGGACTTGAACTTCAGTCTGAAAGTGAACTGGGGTTGCTCTTACTAATTGTGCTACCAGCGAAATGGCTATTTTTTCTGGGTCTCCAAATCCTACACACTAGACTTTGCTCCTAGAAGGAATCCAACAATGTCAACTGGCACATTGCTGGTAGCTCAATTGGTCAGATCAACCGCTTGACAAGTAGATAATCGGGATTCAAGTCCTTACCGTTCTGTCGTTTAGGTTTAGTTTTGAGTAACTAAATCGTTGTATTATACGTTTAGGTACTTGAAGATCACTTAAAAAATATAAAAATAGTTAAATTTGGTTCAATTCCTCTTTTCTCATAATGTAGATCGTTACTTAATAAGTCTAAACTATCTTTTTAACTTAGGCTTTGACATTTCCACAGGGTGCGAACACGTATAGTCAACTGGGCCACGGCGTGGCAACAGAGCAGTGTATTATGCCAATGGAAATACCACAAGATGATCTTCCATTGGACCTAAATCGTGTATGTTCCATAGAGGGAGGTGGTGGTCACTCATTCATCGTAGATCAAGATGGCCAAGTGTTCGGTTGTGGCTGGAATAACAAGGGCCAACTAGGTCTTCCTGCTGATGCTAGCACGATGACATTGAAGCGTATTGAATCATTAAGTAGCTTTCATATAAAGACAATAACATGTGGATGGGATTCAACATTAGCTATTACGAGTGATAGTAAAGTTCTAGTTTGGGGATCTAATTCCTTTGGGCAGCTGGGAATTCCGAGAAGAAAGGTAAGACGGTTATTATTAACAGACACTCCATATATATATATAATAGTAATATTAGTGAGATTTCCTATAATTCGATAGTATTTACAGTGAGATCAATTGTAGAGTTCTTACTGTAAAAGATATTGTGTCAACTTTGGACCAAATTGTACTTTGAAACTTCATATTAAAGTTTTGTGTTAATTCTTATTTAATTACATAAAACTATGAACGAAGTTGTACAGGAAAAAAATGTATTATTAAACTGTTACAGTTTATGAATTATAATATGATCTTCATCGGACACATAATAACCCTTATAACCCCAACTCCTTTCCAGTTAATCACATCTCCCATTTGTTCAGATTTTAGAATGTTAATAAAATTACCCAATAAAGAAATATTTGGTTCCTATGAAAACCTCTGATAGATTTCCACATGATGGCCTTGAGCATGCTTTCTGAACGTTGCGTTTCGAAGTTAAAAAAAAAAAAAAAAAAAAAAAGTGTGTTAGTTTCCTTTTGTAATTTACTGGTTGTGATGACTACAGTTATATGAAAACGTTAGTGAGAGCAAGTGAACATGGGAACAAAGTCTAGTGAAACGAGAATAAAAATAAGTGAGGTATTTTCGGCGGCAGTATGGTAAATGAGTGGAAATGTAATGATGATTCAACAAGTTTAAGAACATCGATGAATTCTTCCAGGTCGCATCTCGTCTGGTACGTTCCCAAACCATAGACAACGAGATTCTCAAGATTATCATGCTTTTGTAAAGCTTATTTCTCTCTCTCTCTCTGTCTCTTTTTTCAATCTCACAACACTCTTATGCTACTTTATTGCTTCTTCCAGTTATCTTCTTCCAGCGATGCACTGACTACATATGACCAAGTTGAACATACGCCATTGGTCTGCGAGCTCTTTACTAGTTGTAGTTTATTAGTGAAGATAGGATAACGAGGAACTTCATAGTTGGTGCCTTGTACCAAACATTATTAGGCTCATCAAGTCTAGGAGGCTCAGGTGGGCAATTCATGTAGCCAGAATGGAAAAAAAAAAGTAGGAACATTTTCAAAGTTTTTAACTGGAAACCCAATCGGAAAACGACCATTAGGAAGACCTAGGCGCAGATGAGAGGACAATATTAAGGTGGATCTCGCAGAAATAGGAATACAAAGTAGAAACTGCATCCAGTTGGCTAAGGATAAAAGTTAATGGAGAGCTTTGATGAACGCGGCACTGCATCTCCAAGTTCCATAGGCCATTGAGTTAGTTAGTTACGATATATGTACTTCGTAACACAGTATCATTATGGTTTCGTAAGCGCTGATTACTGCATCAGAACTGTTATTTAATGAGTTAGTTTACTTTCCTTTTGCAGATTGTTAACACCAGAAATAATCCATTGGAAACAAATGCTGATAGGTTTATGTCCAAAGTTACGAAAAGCAAAGCGAACTGCATCTTGTGTTTTTGAATACACGTTTTCACACTATTCGCAATACTTGCATATATATACATAGAGAACAGAAGAAACAGTTCATATTTTGATACAAAACTCTACAGAGATACTTTTTTTTTCAATTGGCAGGATGTTTCTACAACATTTTTCTTGATTTGATTTGATTTTTGAGTTTAACGTCTTTTCAGCAGCGAGGCTATATGAAACAGGACCTACAGCTTAACGTGGAATCCGAACCACATGAGCTCCCGCCGGGAATCGAACCCGGGTCTCCCTACAACATTTTTCTGTTTTCTCTCTCTCTCTCTCTCTCTCTCTCTCTCTTTCTTTCTTTCTTTTAGTTTGTATTAATTTATTGTATGTACTATATTTTTCTTCTCTGTTTCCTGATATAAAAATCGAGATCATCGCAATAAATATGGAATATCTTTTCAGGTAGCAAGTAGTAATGTACCTTTGGAACTGAATGTACCCGAAGTACAACAAATATCTGCAGGACTGCGTCATTCAGTTCTATTAACGAAGTCTGGTGAAGTATTTGTGTGCGGCAATGGGAAGAAGGGACAATTAGGGCTAGTAGATGAGAAAGATCTTCCAAGGAAAGAAGTTGATGAACCTACGAAAGGTTAATATATATATTAAAGCGTGAATCTTCTAGTAAGTACTCAACATCCAGTTGCACGTGGTGAGTGACCGTAACTAAGATATCAAATGAACTTTTAGTCTTGTTCAAATGGTCATTTTTAAGCAAATGTTTCTATGTTTATTCAGTTTCTTCTTGAGAAAACTAAACAAAATTGTGTACAAAAGTTGTAACTGAGTAGCATAGAAGGCAGAATGCTCGCATCATAATTAGAATGTCCCAGGTTCGATCCCTAACTGAATATTAGCATGCTTAACCTAATAGATGAGTCTTAAAATAATACCTATCTGATTACTTTTTTTTTAATCTTCTTTAATAGACAAATGTTTGACTATAGCATCGTTTGACTAATCTGGGTTTCTGAAGATTTAATGTCTGCTTTAGCTAGAAAGAAAATCAATGTAAATAATGTCATTCCATATGGAGTGAGACAGTGAGGGTTACTTAACCATTTTATAATCAAGTGATTTTTATTTATTTATATTTTTTTTTTTTTTTTTTTTTTTTTTTGAATTCTTAATGATTAGAGAGTCTCCAAAAAAGATCATAATTTAAATTTTTTAAATAATTTTCCCAAGTCCGATGGTAGCGTTAACTTGTATTACTCAGACCTGGTTAAGTTGATGAATCAAAAATTATTTTATTCAGAAAAGAATAGAGTATCTTGTCTCCAGTACATATTTAATAAAATTTATATGCAAATCCACCTAAGCAGTTGACATCGAAATTGACAAATTTGCATGTTCGAAGCCATATCAACCCAAGAAGGAATGTTATCTCAGGCTTATTTGTTTGGGGGGGGGGGGGGTAGTTACCTAAATGTACTATAAGAGAAACAAAAAATAAACACTGAGAGTTGCTTCCTTTACAATTTACAAAGCACACTTTACGTTCCCGACCGCCGTTCTATTCTTTGGTGGTCGTTTGAGATTGTAAACAAAATTTTTAAAAAAAACATGATTGCTTCACTGCCAAGAAACAGACAAAAATTAGGGAGAGAGTAAATCTCGAACAACCTATTCACCAATAACAGGTTATAATAGCCAACATAAACCTTCCTTGTTCGAGAAGCATCTTTGGCGCGTCAAACGAACTATTAAAAGCAAGTGGTTTATACCCTTTTATGAAGAAAGGGTACATTGAAACAGACTTACGAGGCAAATTGAGGACAAAATGTCTACTTTGGAAAACCTACATATTACTACTGTGAAATTCCCCATGAAGCGTTTGAAATTCACCACAAAAGATAAGTATCGAATATCCATTTCAAACACGTTTTGAAAAACAGTAATTATTAATTTTTTAATCGTTAATAATTTTTTAACGATTGGCAATTACAAATTAATTAGCAAATAAATTTAAAATTTAATTTAATCGTCAGTTTTTTAACGGATTGATTACAAGTCTTATATTTGCACATCAGTAAAATACGCGATAGTGTATTTATCTGTGAAAATTTCAGGGTTTTAAACTTCGTCCCAAAAGAAAGTGTAAGTTGTCCAAATTTTGATGATGATGATGATTAAAAAAAAAAAAAAGCTGAACCTGCGCTATTTGCATAGCGCACAGTTCTAGTATGATCGTGAATCTCCTTCCCACTTTTTACTATATCTGTGGAAGTTCATTTACGAACACAAGTAAAGGACAGGAAGACTCTCAAAGGGAGTGAATTGCTATAGACAAACATATAAATGTAGTATTTTAATATATATAATGTTGAAGAGAGTTTGTAGCAAACTTGGATAAGTAATGGATGATACCAAATGCAAATATTTTTTTCTTATAATTCCATATCTAAGTACGCCTCATTGCGGGTCCGCAAAAATTCGAAGTTGCCAGCTTGCAATAGGTTTACTCATTCAGATTAAAGCAAAGCGCTTGAAGTGTCCATCAATCCGCTATACGTAGTTCCTCTACTGCTTGCCTTTCACAAGGGTTAATAGGGCCAAAGTGATGCCTAAAATGTAGAAGAGAAAAATAGACTTTTTTTTTTTTTTTGAAAATTTGAATGAGAACTGGCAAATCTACACAAAATGTGGAATAGACCAGCGGAAACAGCACGTTTCTAGCACTTGTGCTTTTCGAGATCTCATTGCCGAAAGGATTGGCCACAAACATATAAGCTTTTCTAGCATTTTAATATATAGATTTCCGTTTTTGAAACATTTTAGGTTATAAGGGACGCACTCTCAGTGTTTTTTGTTTGTTTGTTTGTTTGATTGTTTGTTTGTTTCTCGTATATTACATTTAGGTAGCTACACACCCTCAAATAATTAAGCCTGAGATTACATTCCTTATTGGGTTGATACGCCTTCGAACACTGCAAATTGATTAATTTCGATGTCAACTATTTAGATGGATATGGACTATTTTGCACACAAATTTCTTTAAATATGTACTGTACACAAAATAGGCTGTTCTTTCCTGAACATATATATATTTATTTCATCAAACTATGGTTCACCAAGTCTAAGCATTATAAGCTAAAACAAACTCCTACAAATGCAAGAATCAGCACGTGTTGCTAAACAAAAATGGCTGCCATCGGACTTGGGGAAAATGATTTAAAAATTTTAAATTATGATTTTTTTGGAGACTGTAATCATGCAGGAATCTATAAACAAAAAATAATTTGATTTTGCAAGGGCCAAGCAACCAATTATTTTTTTCTCTGGTACAATTGAAATGGACGCTCCAGTGCAATTAAAACTTGTGATTAAATAACGTAATTATTTCTTAGTGTTTATATGCAAATAATGTAATCAATAAAAAGCAGTAAAATTCAGATACCACTTTATATTCCAGTACTGGTCTATTGCTTTATGTGTTTCATTCAATGACATATTACCTTGTATCATTTTATACTATGTAAGTACAGTATATGAGCAGTAACTAAGATACTATGAGGCAAGTACATTGCTGTACGTCTGTAACAGACAGTTAGTTTTCTCGGTCATGTAGCAGAACATTAAATAGAAGTATACTCAGTATGTTCGCAGCATGAACAATTGACTATCCCATTTGAAAAGGGGATTATAATTGAAACAAGCTTTGTTGACATTCGAAAGATACCTCTGTTATTTATTTTAAAAAAAAAGATTATTTAAATTAATGCAGAGAGTTACCGCGTCCTGGAAATCCTGTGAAACGAATTCAGAGATCGAAGAACTCCAGGAAGAGTTGCAGAAAAGTTGTACCTTTCCTATTCGTAACGTAACAGGAATACTAGATGGTCACCTACATGCAGGTGTTTGCCTAAAACGTTTCGCATTGACCGGTAGCCACGTGTAAGGACTTTGGTGATGTAAGGCAATGGTTCCCAACCGGTGTGGCGCTCAGTTCCATAGAGTGCCTGGCGAAATTTTAGGTTTTAAAAATCGTAAGGCATTTAATAATTAGTTGAAACCAGTTTTAAAACAGAATCTACCAGTCAGCGCCTCCAGCAGCAGAAACAATGCTCAGTACTACACAGAATCACTACTTTGTAGTGTAATTTATTTTATTATAATAAAAAATCAAACAAGTCTGTCATGATGTCATGGGTATTCAGTAAAGTATGTCGTCAGTCAAAAAAAGGTTGAGATCCACTAGTATACGGAACAGAAATTGAACTAAAACAGTATCTGTAATATGAATTGATGAACCGCACTTTCCAGATCACTAATGATCACCGATCTGATGATTACTTGGAAAACCTCTGCTACTAGAATACTGTACCCACTCTAAATCGGTGAGGTGATTGTATTGTTTCAGCTAGAATTATGTGGATGAGCTGGTTATACTCCATGACAATATGAACTCTGAAGTATCTAGAGAGTTCGGTGATTTTTCACAGTATACTAGTCCTATGGCCGCGACAAATTATCCTTTCTGGGTGAAAATAACTCTTGTTATTAGTATTAAATAGGCATATGAAATTCATTATTAATGAAAAGTTAATAGTGTATTACAGGTTTCGTCATGTTGAGGCTTACATATTTTCAGATGTTTGGGATTAAGAAAAGAACAAAAGGAATTGGTGAATAAAGAGAGTTTTTCTTTTGTTGCAGGTGTAACATAAACGTATATATCTTAATTAAATAGAAACTAAAGAATGACTAATCCAACGTAATTTTGGGTGGAAAAACAATGTAAAAATTGAAAGGGTTTAACTAAATTATGTTCGTAGAATTATACATAAAAATTACTGATGGAATTTTTTCAAGAATAGGTTATTATTGAATATGCATCAATTTCTATTCAATATACGTTGATCCAAATTAACGTCTGCTTTAATTTGATTTGATTTACAGTTTGGCGTCCCTTTTAGCAACGAGGCGATTTGATGAGATGTGGACCTGCAGCTTAACATGGGATCCGAACCACATGAGCTTTCGCTAAGAATCAAATCGGGTCTCTAAGTTTGTTTGTCTTCTTTTCAGTGAAGAAAAAAAAAATAACAAAGGTACATTATATAAGAATAGGCACGTAAGTTAAAATTTCCTTTAAAAATTTTCATACATATCATGGGAATTTTTTCATTGACGGCTTGGCTGCACTCTTGTTTTTTTAATTGTTTTTCCAAAATTAGACTGGATTCGGTAGAGATTAATATTGTTTTAGGTCTATTCAATCAAATGTATGCTTCTAAATTGCATCTGCAAAGAAAGAAAAATCTGTTCAAGTCAATACGTTTTCTGTTTACGTCCTTTCTTAACACTAGATAGCCGACGACAGTTCTGATGGAAGGACCGATATAAAAGTTAATCAAGAAGACAGAACTTAAAAGCATTTTAGATTTCTTTTGATGATTGATCCACAAAAATGCCCATTATCGTAACTCCACCATATAAAACAAAGTAAGCATACATTAATCTAAACAAATAACAAAGCCTACTACTGAATAGAAAGATATAGGTGTAGTTTCTAAGTACAACCCTGAGATCTACTTCGGGTATTATCCACCCAACTTCAGCAATTTGTATGGTTTTCTGATACTCATCTCAGGTGAACTTGGATTTTAACTATTTATTATTTAAATTTTGAATTTCTTAATCGAAAATATGATCAGTAAAAGTAAAAGAATAATATTCATGAAAACTTTGTAGGAGTCGTTGTGTTGAATGTTTTATTTTCATAGAATTGTCTTTTCTCATATAATCTTTATTTCAAATTCCTTTATTTACTTGGTTTATATCTTCTTAGTATCAGGATTGCCAAAAATCAAAACTGTAGTATGTGGCCAACATCATACATTGGCTTTGAGTGAATCACAGGACCTCTATGTATGGGGAGATAACAAACATGGACAACTTGCCTTGGACCCTGCTGTTACACCAGTTGCTTATAAACCACAGAAACTATCTAAAGAAGATCTTGGAATATCCGAAATTTCATCTCTTCATGCTGGCTGGACTCATAATGTTATTCTCAGGGGTGAGAAGAGAATTTTTATATTATTATTAAGAGTTAGTAAAGGAGATTAATTTCGGTTTTCTAATTAACTTCTTTGTGAGCATCAAGTTTCCAGCTGATGTTGAATGTAGAAAAAACGTAAGATATTTATATATATGCGAAATTTCTTACTTAGAGGATATAAACTGACTTCTCTTATGAATATGTTAACAAATTTCCTGTTAAAACTTTACCGTCATATTGGCTTTACCGTGTTTCGATTTGTTGCGGGGATGGTAGAATTCACCCTGTTGTTGTTTAAATTTTCCTGTAACTCTGAATGATGAAATGCCATTTAAACGTGGCAATTTCTGTTCTTCAGCTGGATTTTGGATTCTTCAGTTACCTACCCGAACATAGTGAGAGGGCGCGGTAGCTCAGTGGTAGAGCGTTCACCTCCGGTGCTTGGGGTCCCTGGTTCGATCCCAGCTCGCGCCGTGTGGACTTTGTGGTGGACAAACATCGTGCTCGTGGGTTTTCTCGTGGTTCTCCCGTTTCCTTCCACTTTCTTCATTCCACCATTTCATTCATTTCTCATCATCACCGTCTCCTTTAGTCTAACTGGCATAACTGTGGGACGTAAAACTCAAAGATTTCATTTCCAAACGTAGTGATCATCTTTATGCTAATTTTCTGACAGTATTTTCAGTCCAAATATTCTGCTTTATTGGCACTTGTAAAACTAGCCATGTGAAACGAGGCTGAACTTGATTTGAGCTAAACATATTCATTATATAAATTTGAGGTAAACGTAACTGATTTTCTGTTGTCCTGTTTATGAACTTAATTTACTCAACTCTGGATTCACATGGTGGATTCATTCTGGATGTATACACTGGGGGAAACACATTTAATAACATCCTGTATACATTGTCAGGCTCGAAAGAAATTCTCACTATAGAATGTCTGTCTATAGAGGACATGCTGATTTTAGTTTGAAGATCTCTACGCAACAGTTATCGTACGGAACAGGCTGATCTTAGCATCTGTACTGTAAAGGGCTTGCTGTTAGTAGTTCGAAAGTCGTCAGACTGAATCAGATCCTCAATGCCAAGATGACGGCAGCAGACACTTACTCTGCAGTTAAGTGACTTTGAACGCGGCTGTGTAGTGGGACTGCAAGACCGAACGGACGTTTCGCAGAATTGTCGCTCACGTGGGTCGTGATGTGATAGTGGTGCACCAGTTGTATACATGATGGGAGGCAAGAAAGTGTTCACTGCAATTTACTGCAGTGCCTGAACACATGGATTATCTGACGGCCGTGTACGTGTTTGTACACATGCAAGTAAACGAGAAGATGCAGCGCTTGCTCGCAATCGCTGGCACTCTGGTATAGGGAGCAATAAGCTACATACACCACTGTCTTCATTCATTCATTATATATTTGTGATGTCAACCCTCTTGTTCGACCTTATCTGGACACTTTGTGGGATTTTATCTTTTAGCAGGATATCACGCGTCCTCATACTGCTACCCAGTGTAGTCTTCTCAGTATGCACTTTCTAACCTGGCACACTGTGTCTCGGAATCGAAACCCTGCCGCGTAGGGAACGTTGGTTACTATATCCTAGACAGGTGTTCAGCATATGTACGACCGTCTACTTGCCCAAACAGCTTCTTGTGTAGTCGATAAGAATAGTTACACGTGCTAGTAAGTACTGTATGATTTTCCGTACCTTGAGATGTCCCAGGCACCATGTTGTGATCACTAACACCGACCTTGCCTTCTTGTGTATCAACGTTGAGCTAGATCCGTGAATTCCTACTGTGTCTTTCTAAATGCGTTTTCATCAATTTATATTATGCATATCTTTTACAAATACCTTTTGTCTATTGCAGGTGATGGAAGTGTTTTTAATTGGGGAAGAAATGATTATGGCCAATTGGGATGTTACAATCATAACAGGGAGAAGTTGTGGAAACCAGAGTTAATTGAAAATTTAGAGAAAGTAAAAGAGATTCGTGTTGGTGCTGAGTTCAATCTAGCTCTGTTGGGTAAATATTATAAATATATTTATATGCAATAATTTTTTTCTTGACACATATAACTTCAGGATTCTGCACACATACTCTTAAAATGTATTAAGTATATGGACCTAAATAGCTCAAGCAGCAGAGTACACGCCTTCTATTTGTTACTTTTCATTTCCTGTTACCGATATAGACCATGCTTATGGAAGTTTCCTAATTTTTTCCCCATGCTATACGGTTTGAATGCTACGACCTATTTAACTGAAACTGCCTTTGTATTAAAAGTTAGAACAACAACATGTATTGAAGGCTGCATGAATACCTAATAAACGATAATTTGTTTAATAGAAAATCATGGTTTTTATGGATATTAAAAGTCTTCAAAATGTGTCAAGAATCCATTTTTAATTCATAACTTTGAAGCATAAACCATCTTGTTTAAGCAGTTAATGCACATACATTAAAAAAATGTTATTCTTACGTGTGCCCATACTGCTGTGAAAACGGCGTTAGTGTAACCACGATAGGCAGCTATCAGTGGCAAACATCATGAATGAAAGCACAACACTACCTCGTGATGTTAACAGCGAAACACTATTTACCACATAAGGAACCATATCTCCACTTCAGTCTAACAGCAAGGAGTGTTTCATGCACTTGGAGCGTATTTTTCGAGCATTATACAGGGTGTTTCAAAACAACACCGAGATATGGGAGGTGATTCCTGACACCAAGATAAAACAAAAATTATAGACCAATCTGGGAGCACAAATGCTTTCTTTCGGAGTTATAGGCTGTCAAAAACATGAAAAAATGAACCTTAAAGCTCCATAGCTCCAAAACTATGGGATCTACCGTAGTCAGGTCCAGACTTCACTTAGGAACTAATACGTATCTTATCCAAAAATACATGTTTCAGAATCCCAAGGTACTCATGCAAGCTACAGGCATATAATTTGAAGTACTTAACATAAGTAAAAATTGTTGCACATGCTGTATTTTTTGATAATGAGTGTTCATTTGTGCTGTTTTAGTTATTTCTAATAAGTAGTATTTGCTTTCACTGCAACGGATTTATTTCGTGCTTCTGTTCTAATTCGATCATAAACGATAAGGCTTAATCGGGAGTAGAATGGTCGGCACATTTTTTCTTCGAGTGTGTTTCAATGATTTATGAAAATTTTTGGAATATTAATGGTATTTTCATTATGTATAATTGACACATTTTTTGTTTCACTTTATTTTTTTAGAATCTGGAGAACTGTATAGTTGGGGATGGAATGAGCATGGAAATTGCGGAAATGGCACAGAGTGCGATGTTTTTGAACCGTCCCATGTTGTTGTGGGAAGAGACTACAGTGTTGTTTTATTTGGAACGGGTTATGGTCATAGTTTTGCACTTGTTAAATGATTTTAAATGTGTATGTATTTGTGTAAATAAATTTATAATTTCGGCTAACTATATTTTGTTAAATGTGTATGTATTTGCATAAATAAATTTATATAATTTCGGCTAACTATATTTTGTTATTGTTGTTTTTAGGCTTTAGAATCCTTTAAAATTTTCTTATTAATTCTTCTGCTCGCAGGACATTATTAAATATCCATTGTGTTTTCGTCTGCAATAGGAATTATGAAATTCCTTCTGAAAATGCGAAACAACTGAGAAATTCAGATATTTTTAACGTTGAAACTATTATTTACACGTATTCCTCTCTGCGTTAAAGAGTCATTAATTTACATTATTTGTGTTATTTTTTTAAAGTACTCTTCTCCCTTACTTTCTATCAAGAGGCATCAATTACTTTTTGTATTTCATATTATCTTCTTTAAGCTGCAGAGCAACCATATCAAAGTGAATTTACAATTTCATTTGCATGGTCTTAACTGAAATAACAGGTCAACCAGGGCATACCTGTTTGTAGCAGTTGCGTGTCGAGACAGAAAAATCCAGTAGTTCACAATTAAAAGCTGTTGCGAAAGCTCCAATGGAAAGTTTCAATAATGGAACTTAACTACTGTATATAGGCTGGTAACTTTTCGTATTTTGCAGAAAAATAGTGATTTTACTTTTACTTTTTACACCGTGCCACATTTAGTCAAAATCAGATGAGTTTCATCGATCGCGCACGGTATAATCAGACATTTCTAAGTGGATGCTCTATGATGCCATGGTTTTCTCGTCGTGTTCTCAGTAAACCACACAGAGAGCGTAAGAAGAAAGCAGCAAACCTAACCTAGAAGACAATGATGACACACATATTACCCGTGGATTCAAGGCTAATCGTACCTTGTCACGACCTGTTGTATTCCATTCCATCTACCTCGTTCGTAAAAGCCGACTTTTACGTCATTAATCGGCAAGTTGAAAATGACTCATCGGCTATTTTTTATATTATTATTATTATTATTATTATTATTATTATTATTTAAGAAAAATTAAACAATGGACGAAAACAAGAAAAATGGATAATTTAAAATCAGGTCGGTCACCAATGTGTGAAGTATTTATTTAGAAATATACATAGGGCCAGGAAACCTTTTTATGCTGGAAATGTTAATAATAAGTGATCAGAAGGAATATTGGTAAGTACTTAAGTATTAAATATTCACACGCCAGGCGAAACTGAACAAAACCTTAGAATGACTTGACGTACGATTCGAAATCTTACTCAGTGCACGAACATACGCACATATACAAAAGGAAAAAGCACCAGAAACTATTACATATATATATTTGAAACTGGTTAGATGTGAACATATTTCATTACGTATGGTTTGGTGGAACGGTTTTAAGGTAAATTGTGTTCTATTTCCATCCAGTTTGATTTCAAAGAGAAGTAAGATTCGTTGTCAAGCGTTTTACGTCACAAACTCAATACACGTCCAGTAAAAAGGTGGGGTACCTAGGCAGTCAGGAGACTGTGTTGTTGCACATAAAAGTAGTGCTGTCGAAATCGGTTTTTGAAAAAAGTGAAATTTCATAAAACTGAAATGTCAGTTTTGAAAACCGCATTTGCAGTTTCGGTTTTGAAAAGTGCTTTTGCGGTTTCGGTCTCCCAAAACCGCATTTGTGGTTTTGGTTTGGAAAACCGCATTTGTGGTTTTGGTTTTGAAAACCACACGTGCGGTTTCGGTTTTGAAACCCGCATTTGCGGTTTTCAGAAAACCGGTTTTCTTGAAAACCGAAAACAGCAAATGTCACAAAAATTCGACAGCACTACATAGAAGTGCACCATGGAGAATACACAATTGCGAATGGTTTCTTTACGAATTCGAACTGGAATATTGGTGGACAAACACCGTACGCGTGGGTTTCCTCGGGGTTCTCCCGTTTCCTCCCACTTTCTTCATTCCACCATTTCATTCATTACTTATCATCACCGTTTCCTTTAGCCTCACCGGCATAATCGTGGGACGTAAAACTCAAAGATTTCGTTTTCGAACTGGAATATTTTGAAGAGCAAGAAAGACAAAAATAAACAGTGAATTTGGGCTAGAAATGGCAAATGAACGCACTATCTACTGTTAGTTTGTTAAAATTTTTCGTGTTGCAAAATGAGCTTCGTGGGCACCGACCAATATTATGTTTGGGTGAGCTCCTCCGTAACACCATGGAAGCGGACCCTAGAGAAAATGTTTGTGCCATTACAGACAAGTTAGTCATACACCATATATACCACTGACGCGCGGCGGCTTCATGTAATCGGTAAGATGACAAAGTTGGGACTCATGGGTGTCACACGAGTTGACACCAATAAATAAGAATCGCCTGGAGATGTGCTCTTAAATAAAAGTTCCTGCATCGGATTGTTACTTCACATACTTAATATGAAAAATGAATTTGCTATGACAAGACAATGGTTGGACCCAACTACCTCTTCACCCAAGAGAAAGCATTGTTTGCTGGCACGATGGTCTATGGTTGTGGTGATCAGTGCAGATCGCCAGCAACGGTCAAGGGACATGGTGTTCTCATTTTGCACGACAATGCTGTCGCGCAAAGGACGGTGCAGGCTCCACATAAGTTGCAATATGAAACCCTTCCTCACCCACCGATATCTGTCCTACTGACTACCATTTCTTCCGACAACTCGATCACTTCTTGGAAGGAAAAAGCTTTCCTGATAATTGGGGAGTGCAGGGCGCAGTTAAATATTTCTTCGCGTTGCCGACTTCTTTTACCACGGAATCCAATCATTAGGGCAGCGATGGCAAGTGTGTGGTTCAAACAGCGATATTTGAATAACGAAAACCAGGTACTACAGTTTTGGCCTTTGAAAATAACACAACTAGAGCGGACACTTCATTTGCTCCATCCTAACACAATACCTTCACCACATCGCTATCAGGAAAATTCTTCCCTGCTAAGAAGTGATCGAGATCCTGGAATAGGTGCTAGTCGGTGGAAGAGACGTTAGAAGAATACGGTTGATGAGCAAGAGTGTCATATTGTAACTTAAGGAAATTCTGCTTCGTCCTTTGAGCGAGATATGGACATTCAATGTGAGGACACCATGTCTGTTGGCCTTCACTGTTATTGGATGCTTGATGACAAGTTTGAGTTGCTTTTCATGGAGTTCAGCACTGATGATTGCACATCAACGCAGAAAGATATGATAGATTACCCCCTCCATAGACTAGCAACAATACCTGCGGATGGAAACGTGGTTGGTTTTGGAAACCATCCTGGAAGTTGATCACAATCCAGCTATTGTCCTGACCTTTTACGATTGTCTTATCAGATCCATTTTTCATCTGAACTGGGTATCTGATGCAAGAATGCTTCCAGGTTATTCCGTATACTCAAAGAAGTACAAACTTCCAGACGATTATCCTTGCTGGCCGTCGTTAATTCATGTGGCACCCGTGAGTGCAACATTTTCACCTTAACGATTAGGCAATACCACCAAACGACAGTGGTATGGCATATGCCTAACTTGTCTGCAATTGTACGGACATTTCTCCGAGGATCTGCTTCCATAGTGTCTCTGAGTTCATTAGAGCATGCTGTTAGTCGGTGGCCATAGGGATCATTTTGCAACGTTGTCAGTAAGAGCAAATTTCACAAACCAAAGGGTGCCTTCATTCACCATTCCTGTCTCGAATGCACTGTTCATGTACTTCACGGCTAGATGAATTCGTAAAGGAAAGTCACTCGTAATTGTGGTTCTCCATGGTGCACTCTCACATGATCCTGTTCGACAACACACTGTCTCCTGACTTACTGGGTAGCTCAGCCTGTTTTCTGAGCAATTACGAAGTTTGTGACATCTAATAGTGTCAGTGATTTATGAAAGCGTTGGTCGTTCTTGAGAATGGTTTCACACCAGATGTAAAATTGGGCATTTCAGTCGCACCAACCCTATACACAACAAAATGAATATTTTATAAAATACATACTTGGTGGTTGACGTACACATTTAACTAACACTGTTTCAAGAGTAGTGTCAGATTTAAGTATTCACTCTGTATTAAGATTATTATTAATAATATTTTAATTGTTGTACGATGTTAATACGCTACATGATGTTATAGCAAGCCAGTATGAAACCATTGTAAACGAGAAATATTAACAATAAAGCTTGGTAAGGCTGCTGGAACCATATTTGAAGGTACTCTTTGTGCATTCTCCTACTTAAACTCAGGAAATAACCCAAGCAGAATGATGACTACAGGATTTGAATCCGGGACTTCATATTGACGAAATCAAAACCTTAATTGTTCATCTGTATGTATTTGCACTTGAAAATAAATTCAAGGATTTAGTAGCAGAGCGCTTACCTCTGGTACTATAGGTTTTTGGTTCAACCCAGGCCCATAGCCAGCCCAAAAATATACGAGGGTGGTAGAAGTTACGGGGGGCCCGATCTAACCATATTATATAGTTCATTTGCAAACCTACCGTGAAAATTTTAAGGGGCCAGTAGAAATTTAGGAGGGGCGGACTCTCAGCCCCTCGTGGATACGGGCCTGATTCAACCCCAGGCTATGGAACTCGTGGTGAACAATATCGCATTTACATATTTATTCGGGATTCTTCCGTTTCCTCTTTCTCCTTCCATCAATTGCTTCATAACCATTAGTTTGTGTCTGTCACCTATAGCTTAAAAAAATAAAACTTTTAACAATGTTTTTTTTTTATTTATTTTTGAAAATAAAAACAAAATACTTGAAGAAACATTACTAGTTTCTAAAAAAAAAAAAAATGTCACTATATACTACTAGTCAACAAGAAGAAGAGTTAAGAACAAAATAATGATGCAAGGAATACCTGGCATTGGTATTTAAACCGCTAAAGAAAAGAAGTAGGTTGTCAACTTTCGAATGTATTCTTCCGAGGACAATTAACATAACAAACAAACATTAGAACAAACAGCTAAGATTTCACTTCCTGTTCTCGAACTTTTTCTTTCTTTTTTCATACAGTTGAATACACTGTAAGAACAGAAACACTTTTGCTTTCTACTATATAAGCAACTACTTGTTAAAGAGGCAGTGATTCATTTTTTACAAACACAATTTTTCAGGCGGTTCAGAAGAGTGAACGAAGAGAAAACAAATGAGATTCCAATATGTAAGTATAAAACCTAATATTATTATTTTGGATTGTTTGATCGATCGATCGTCGATCTATCTATCTACGTATATATATATAATTCTTTAGAAGTGTTTTATATGTAGTTGGTTGATTTGGAGCTTTTAACGTCCTTTTCTCAGCAATGAGGCTATATAAAACGTGGATTTACGACTACACATATGCTGGCACTGGGAATCGAACTCAGGATTACCCGGATAACATAGCGAAGTTGAAGTTCTTAAATTCGAGAAGGGCGACAATATTCATAGCATTTCAGTAAATTCAAAGTATGGTCAACGACAAATTGAAGGTATCTTGCTAAATGATATATATATATATATATATATATATATATATATATATATATATATGCGTGTGTGTGTGTGTGTGAAGACCTGAAGTAAATTTCAATCTAAGTGCCATTTTCTGAAGTTTCAAGTTATAACCGGAATGATAGTCTATGGGCCAAGCCAGTTTAAGTGTATTCGGATCTAAGCGCCAAACCTGTGCATAGTCGTGCAGATCATTGCATATATATATATATATATATATATATATATATATATATATATATATATATATATATATATATATATATATATATATATATGGGGGGGGGGGACAAGATAGTTCAGTGGTAGCCAGCTTGGTGTAGTCGAATAGTCTGAGGTGTTAGACTGACGAGCGAAACCTATCAAAGGCTTGAATATATCTGAAGAGCATGACCATTTTTAATTGTCCTCCATGTTTTTGTGTTCGTGTCACTGTCGAGTTTGCTAGTTATAAAAAATGTAAGCAAGAGAAAGTATGACTTTTTTAAAGAAAAAAGGGTAAAGCGTTTACTTTTGAATTGAGAGGTCCCTGATTCGACTCCAGACCATGAGTTTATGGTGGAAAATGTGTTAATGAGGGAGGGTTCTCCCATTTTCATTTCAACAATTATTTCCTATTCATTCACTTTCATTTACCACCTGTCTTTTAGCCTAAAGGATAGAAATTAAAGATTTATTTTTTTTAAAATTATTGTGAATATTCTCACTTACTAAAAATACTCGTGCCTATATTGTGCTGCCAGTTATTGCCAATCCTTTATATTTATTTTATTACGAAATGAGCTCCACGTTTACCACCATTCTCAACACACTTTCTTGAACGTTGCACTTGTTTTTTTTTTTGTTTTTTTTCGAATTATTTTCAACATATGAGTATCCAGAGTAATAGTTACAACAGATATCATCCTCGGAGATAATCCAAATCGCAAACTTCCACAATAATCATTTCATTTTTCAAAAATTCTTACACAATAAAACCACGATCAAAATTACGGCAGTGTCCCTTTTCTCAGGCTACTTACTCTCACCACATCATCCAACTGCTGCAATTATCAGAAAAAAATATTACAATTAGTTCCACTATCCAATATCAATCAATTATAATGAGGGAACACCATAGCCTGTTTGAATTGAGTTTTTGTATTGCGTCCTTATGCTACATCAAAATTATGAATAACTGGACCTAAAAGGTTTGTCCGAGAAGTAAGACTGATTTTTCGTCGCCAAAACGTGAAGGACGGGGATGTTACTACGCTGGTTGGGTGGCCTTAGCTACCAGCGCGCCAGTTGCCTCCAAGCCTTCACGAAGTGTAGATCGAGTTTAAGGTGAACCTCTTTCAAGATGCCTTGTCATCTCCACAATGAATCGTTTGTTAGAGCAGCGTTACGCGGTGAAATTTTGCGTCAAACTGAGTAAAACAGCGAGTGAGACCCATGACATGATCAAGACTGCTTATGGTAGTGATACCATGGGTCGCCTGGAAAAAGTCCGCATGAGTAACTCGAAAATGAAATTGATTGACTGCAAAAGAGTGGTTCACAGAGAGTTTGTACTGCCTGGTCAGACTATGAACGCTGCATTCTACGTGGAAGTACTTGAAAGACTCAGAAAATGAGTTGCCCGCGTCCGTCCAGCAATCGCTGGATCATGGAAGCTTCATCACGACAATGCGCCAAGCCACACCGCCTTTACTTTCCTGGACTTCCTGACCAAACAAGGCATCACATAGCTTCCTCAGCCACTCTTCAGCCCAGATGTCGCTCCTGTAGACTTCTTCCTCTTCCCTCGACTAGAAGGGTCATGAAAGGACAGCACCATGGCTCGGTCCAGGCCATCCAAGAGGCCGTAACGAAGGAGCTGAAGAACATTCCAGGGAGCCTTCAATGATTAGTAGAGTCGCTGGAAACGTTGTGTTGATGCAGAAGGAGCATATTTTGAAAATTATTAAGTCGATGTGTCAAAATTATGAATAACTTAAAAAAAAATCACTCGTACTACTTTCCGGACAAACCGTGTATTAACATGTGCTTCGAACTACGACCAGAGATTGACTCCGTTGGGAGTTGGTGACTGGCTGTCTATCATGCAAGATCAACTCTTACAGTTTATAGGCCATTTCCTACTACGCTATCCCGTCTCCACGGGAATTGGATTATAAGACTGGCAACTCACATTTGATTGCCTTTTTACAACTACAGCGTATTTACATGAGACGTTAAATTTACTTTATTCTAAAGGTGTAATATAAGAACAAATTCTGGCCCTTGGAAGCAAACCTGAATTATTAACAAAGCAACATAGATAATGGTTTCGTTCTAAATTTATGTTTGATATATAAAAGTCTACACAATTCTGAAGCGTTTCATATATATTAACAAGTGATAGTTACGATTTTGAAACTGAAAAAAAAAAAAAAATCAAATATATATGTCTTACTAGAATTGACAACTGTTTAGCAAAACTTGCTTTCTTCAAAACAACACCAACAACGTTTGGGAGGTCATTCCTGCGCACCAAGATAAGACAAAAAGTATAGACCATCATGGGTTCGCAAATGCTTTCTTTCAGAGTTATAGCCTGCTGAAAACATGAAAAAATGAACTTTAAAGGTCCATAACTCCAAAACGCAACAATTTTTATAGAGTGAGTTTGGCTATGGGCATACAATTTGAAGTACTCACCAATTACTTCTATAAAAATTGTTGCGGGAGCACCTTAGGATTCTGAAACATAAATTTTTGGATAGGACACATATTAGTTCCTAAGTGAAGTCTTGACCCGACTACGGTAGCTCTCAATTTTGGAGCTATGGACCTTTTAAGTTCACTTTTTCATGTTTTCAGCAGCTTGTAACTCGGAAATGACGGATTTCTGCACCCAGGTTGTTCTATACTTTTTGTCTTATCTTGTGTCAGGAATCACCTCCCAAACGTTGTCGTTGTATATATAAATATATATATATATATATATATATATATATATATATATATATATATATATATATATATATATATATATATAAGTTGTATATATATATATATTTTAAATGTTTACATTTCGATGTGAATATTTTTAGTAAGAGGCTAAGTTACTTTAGCTTCAACTTAGAAATTTCGACTTTATCTTGTAATGTGTTTTTGAAAAAGTTTTTACCTTTTTTTCCTGAAAAAAAAAAAAAAAATGTTTCTTCAGAAAGGGAGTTCTGCAAAATCGGTCCATATTTTGTGTAAATAATAATACTAATGATCAAAATATTTATTTTTAAAACATTCAACCTTACACAAATGCAAATCATGTTCCTTAACCTTTCAGAGACTGTCTTAGCGACACGTAAGATCACGCCAGCCTTGAAATCGTTAATATCGATATGCTCTCTTGCAATGCTTTCAACTCTTACAAAATAAAGTACTCGTTTCGCTGCGACTATTGATTAAACGAAGTGAATACAGTACCATACCTTTGTATTCAGGGCATGGAGGCGTTATCACATTGAAAAAGGATTTCAAAGATTCTTCGAATTGAGCAAAATCAGAACTTTCAACTGTATTCTGTTAAGGAATACAAGTCTGAATTACTTGGTTTTGGTAATTAATCATATCAGTGAATGTATCATTATCGATTAATGAGACTAGCGATTCTAGTCTGTGATGAAACAAGAGATCAGAAAAATTGCCAACTCCAGAAATAGGCTTATTCTATCTGATGTTCGCAACGAGAGACCAAAGTTTATTTTAAAATATTATGCCTAACAACCAACAAATATCTATACATGTATTCACTTGGACTATTGGTATACGTCTGATATTTAGTGCTTACCGAAATTTTCAATGGGAAACGTCAGTTCATTTCCTTAAGTTGTTAGAATATACACATATTATGTCCACGATAAATTTAAAGTACTGGATGCAGAACTCCGAGCATAAAACTGTGTGGCAATGACAGGTAGAGGACTGTGGCAGCGATTACTGACCTCGACTAGGCATGCTCTAATGTCTTAGGAGCGACTTGCCATACATCTTTTGTAACACAAGAATTAGCATGTACACGTTTGAGTACCAATCATGTTTTGAATAACCACTTACCATACTAATTTCTACGAATCTTCATATTAAAATTTGTTTAAAACAAGCTTGATATAATGTTAATTATGCTTCCGCATTTTCATTCGTAATTTTACATAACACCCAATTACGTTGTTTCAGCATCAACTTTAGTATGTATGCACCATTATCAAACCTTTATGCTTTCATAGCAGTAATTATTTTATATAAAAAATCATGCGAGTTGCTGGACATTGTCTCCTAGGAAAATGAATTCCACTTTCATTTAAATAATTCGTCGCAAAACATTCCGTGAATCAAAAATCTTATCGCTATGACAGAACGATGACCGTATAGAAACAACTGACTACGGTTTTTATTGGCATCCATGTCCTAATATTGGTGTATGTGTGTGTTTAAACAAAGTTTTACGCACTAAAGGATGGAATGCAAAATCTTTGGAGTTTTCAATTTAAGAAACCTCAAAGCGATTTTATGAACCGCCTGACGGAGAGGATTTCACGAAAAGAAAAAAATTCGATACGAAAATATCGTCACATTGGTGGTACACCATAGACCATGTTGTCTTACAGTTAGTGCTAAATTCTACACGCAAATTCGCAGATTTTGATGTGTGGTCTCCTAATACGAAATGTGTTGTGGAAAATTGTTTTCACAGGATTTCTCGAGGTACTCTCATTCATCAGTCTTTTGTTACTCCGAGGATCCTAACCAAAAACGATAAAATTTAATTTAAAGTTATACATGTGCAATATTGCCGAGTTAGTTTCGTCGGGATTTATACAGTAGCTTATATGTATTTTGTATACTACAATCATTTACAAAGGATGTGAAGAAATATTATGCAGACATTTCTCTTTTAAATTAATACTATTTTATATTTTTTTTTGTGTTTACAATTTTTAAATTTATTTATTATTATAATTATTTATTGTTACTTAACAATGGTAAATTAATACATTATTAAATTTATTTAAATTTTATATTTCTACTTCTAGATTTTCTACATTGTCATGGCTTTCCTTTACATCACGGCGATTACTTCAGCATATGACCAGAGTATAGACTCAATTGACTCAGAAAAGGAGCACCTTCATCCGCATTCTGCGAGCTTGTTTTTCATGAAAATGAAGATGAAAAACAAGAAAAAGGCATACATACGCTGATTTCATTTTTTTTATATATATATTTCAAACAGCAATATCCAAGTAAGTAGAGTGGAAACTCATTATACAAAATAAACATAGGTTATTCTATGCCAAAAGAACAAAGAGATACCTTTACCCTCTCTGGTTTCTACGAAACTTCTTGGAGAGGTTAACTTTCACGTAAAACCTCTCTGCTAAGAACACTTTGCGCTGACCGAGCATTCGTGGAATATACAGTGATTTATCACATCGTCGTTTTTATTTATTTATTTATTTATTTATTTTTCTAGTTTCATTTAAGTTGGAGCAACAACTCAAAAAACATTGGAAAAGTGCAATTTAGAGAGAGAGAAAGAATTGTTCAAATGGCAAAACTTTTGTTCACAATGCTTCATGTTTCCTACTCCCACCCCTCTCAAAGGAGGTTCATTTTTTTTTTAAATCTGAATCCCCATATTTATTTGTAGCCATGAAAACTTTGGATGGAACTTTCATGTAGTCTGTTGATATTGAAGCCATAAGTGGACGGTATAGCCGAGTATTTACTTTAAGTCAGTTTTAAAAACTCTACGTACAGTTACGAGGACACAGCCATTTAAAAAGAGTTGCTAGTCAATTTTTTTCTTTTTCTGAACAGGATTGTCGAATATACTTATCATACTGAGCATATAGTTATATATAACGAGGTTTGTTAAAATAATAATAATAATAATAATAATAATAATAGACTAATGAAAAAACGGGTATCAAGGGTTGGAAGCAAGATATGAAAACTCGGAAGGTTGTCTTTTTAACATCTGTCAACCTTCTGGCACTTAGCAAACCATTTCCATTGATCTTTCCTGATAATGCGGGGCAAATCAGCTCGGTTATTTTCTGACACTGTCGTATAACTTCTACTTCTAAACTAATAGCTCATACAGTAAATTTTCTTCATAAATGTATTTCCACAAATATTCGAATATCATAGAAAGCCTATAGTAAATTTTACGCCGAAGAAACACTCTCCAATTAGTTTCGTGGAAGCGGATGGTAAATTCCTTGCTGTTCTAGCGTGGAGTAACCCATAATGCAAAGAATTATTAATATTTATTATTATTATTATTATTATTATTATTATTATTGGAAATAACAGAAGCCAAAATATGCCACAATTACAGATAATTTGGATAATAGTAAGTTATGGTTTTGTGTTGAATGCTTGACTTTCATGGTTTCTACAAGTTTCAAAAATAATGGAGAAAAAAAAATAACATTTGTGACAAAGCTCATAGTACTATTAAGGAAATCAAATAAGTGTCATGGAGAAACATACTCTAACAGCCTACCTTCTCAGAGGTACATTGGTACTAAGCCATTATTACTCTCTCCTTACTTCAAAAGTAATGCTTGAAAAACTGACGAAAACAACTGAACTGGTACTACTTTCAAATATCGTAATGGTACCTGCAGGCTTCGAAAATATTTTATGGAGGAGTCAATCGTTTGAATCGATGATTACAGAAAGAACGTGACACACTTTTTTTTCCTCAAATTTAGTTCATGAACTTTTCCGATTCTCTAGGAGCATGCGCAACTTAGTGTATAGAAAAGTCATAAGTCGAAGGGGTTATAACGCTTTAAATGTACACAGAACTATAGGTTGAGCGCAAGAAAGATCTGCAGTTTTTTTTTTTTCTTCTTTCTTAACTCTCAAAGCTATACAAAATAGACCCAGATGCTTTTAGCAATCATCGATTTATTTGTTTTAGCAAGTCATACACAGTGTTTGGCAAATGCGTCCTTTCATGCTACGGTTTATGATATCCTAAGTGTTAAAAGGAAGTTCAGAATTTTAACAATAAATTTAAGGGTTCTGAATTGATTACTTTTTAAAATTGGTTTTAAAGTAGAACTTTTGAATTGACAATCATACCGTATGACACTTCGGTTAGAATTACTGCAGAAAACAAAGAAAAAAAATGATGCAAGTATCATTCTATTTATCTAATAAAGCTGAGGAATATTTTGTTAACGGGATTCGTCGATCATTATATATAAACTGACCTGAAGGAAGACAAGTTCCAAGTAATATTTCTTCAGAACTCTTCAAGTCCCGTTTTCTAAAAATATCACACGATCTGTATATTTTTCCAAGTATTTGAATGAATCGATTTTTTCCCCCTTAATTATTCGCTCACAGTCAATTTCAATGGAGCACGAGCTTTAGTCTTCGACCTGAGATAAAATACAGCTGAGATAAAATACAGACCCTGCTGACTTGTATTTCCCCTTAACGTTAAATGCTCATTAACATAAGATACAGAACTTAGCAGTTCCTCTCTTACGAGCCAAATCATATTTATATATAGGCTACAATATCTTATGAGGTATTTTGAAGTTTATTAAAAATCTAGCTATATTTTACTATTACCATACAAATATTTACAAATTATTATCAATTTCTTTTTTCTTTCTTTTACAGTGAAAATTGCTGTTCAAGCAGATGCCATTTTCATCTTTACCTGAACATATTAAGCAATAAACAATGTTTTTATGCACAATTTCTGTTTTCAATTTTCATGTTGATTCTTATTATTATGCGAATTCTTGTTAATTATTTTATTATTTTACAAATATTGCAATCGTAACTTTTGAGGTTTAAGTATTTACACATGACACGATCGGGAGATAAGATTTTTATTTTCTCTTTCATTTCATATCTTCATTGTACCGTTTCAGAACTTACTGTTGCAGTAAATGTGAGGGAATGAGACGCAGACTTTGCAGTAATTCATTATTTTCGAACGTGACTGTGCAATCAAGTTCGATGAGATCACTAAACCAATGACACGCTTGTTCTGTGCATCAAGCTCATTGCGTAGTATCATAGGTTATTTTAAAACCTTCATTTCCTGGAAACATACTTTGCAATGGAGCTCCTTCATGTGTTTTGTCATTATAATATACTGTAACTCATTAATAAGGGAAGTTATACGAGGCTTCTTGGAAAAGTATCCGATCATGGTCCCGGAAAACGGCGAATGAAAGTAACGCCATCTACAGGGTAAAAACATTACGGACTCCTCCCTTCCGTGACACAAAGGCCAACCTACGCCATGTAGTTTTCTCAAACATAAAAAAAAAGTCGGATACCTTTTCAACTGGCCTAGTATCTGAACTACATAATCGAACATGAATTGAAATTTTATAGAATTCAAATGTTATTTTGAAAATATCTTTCATTAGTGTAGTTTTCCATTTTAAAGCGAAGGGAAAACATTAAGAAGAAATGAAGATAAGATTTGCAAACATAAATCGGCTTATTATGTTTCTCAAGAAGCTAATTATAGTTACTTTCAGCACCAAAGGGGTATACATGAAAAATAGACTGACAGCATAGCATGGAATTCAAACTACATGTACTCCCACCGAGAACTGAACTGAGGTTCCCCACACCAAAAATGAGAATCATTTAGCTATGGAAAACTATGAAGTATTGCTACGTTAATAATTTTAATTGTATTTTTAGCAGCATAGTATTTTGCACAGAAACTTTAAAAGAACTTAAGAATCTTAGTAAGAACAAGTATGCTATGTGAAGCAGTGATGAATAATTGCTGATAGATGCTGTAGGGTACATGATGAATAACTCAAGTATGAGCAATTTGAATCTTACCTCAGTGCCGTGGTGCAACTCACTATTGCAACTTTGATACATTTTTTTTTTTTTTCTGGGAATTCCTTTCTATGTCAAATTGCAAGTTATGTTGGAAAGTAAAACTGATTTCGCTAATTTGCATTGTGTTCATGATAAAGCGGAGAAGAACGTAACAGCTTATTGTAAACACTGACTGAGATCTCCTCCTTCCACCCATTCCTTCTCCTTTGTGACAGGTTTGGATCTTACCTTTCAATACCCAACAGGTAGAGGGCACTTCAGAAAAAAACGTTTCCGACAGATTCAAGCGGAGCATTTTGCCTTGTGGGCCTTGCCAACCATACATTAACTTTTCTGTCAATAAATTACAAAATTCCCTTTTTATTTCTTAAATCATGATGTTCTTTTTTGTAAAAACATATATATATATATATATATATATACATATATTTCTCTTTAAAAATGTATGTGATTAATAGGCCTACCTTTCTCATTTTGACTAATATTGAAAAAGACATTTCTCTAATTTTCCTTAATGGATATGGTACTGTGCTTTTTAAAAGCTCTCTAAAATTATCGTCGTTCCAGTATTTATGTTCTATCTTATGTTCCATTATTTAAGAATACTTTGAAGAAAGAAAGAAAGAAAGAAAGAAAGAAAGAAAGAAAGAAAGTAAGTAAGTAAGTAAGTAAGTAAGTAAGTAAGTAAGTAAGTAAGTAAGTAAGTAAGTAAGTAAGTAAGTAAGTAAGTAAGTAAGTAAGTAAGTAAGTAAGTAAGTAAGTAAGTAAGTAAGTAAGTAAGTAAGTAAGTAAGTAAGTAAGTAAGTAAGTAAGTAAGTAAGTAAGTAAGTAAGTAAGTAAGTAAGTAAGTAAGTAAGTAAGTAAGTAAGTAAGTAAGTAAGTAAGTAAGTAAGTAAGTAAGTAAGTAAGTAAGTAAGTAAGTAAGTAAGTAAGTAAGTAAGTAAGTAAGTAAGTAAGTAAGTAAGTAAGTAAGTAAGTAAGTAAGTAAGTAAGTAAGTAAGTAAGTAAGTAAGTAAGTAAGTAAGTAAGTAAGTAAGTAAGTAAGTAAGTAAGTAAGTAAGTAAGTAAGTAAGTAAGTAAGTAAGTAAGTAAGTAAGTAAGTAAGTAAGTAAGTAAGTAAGTAAGTAAGTAAGTAAGTAAGTAAGTAAGTAAGTAAGTAAGTAAGTGAGTGAGTGAGTGAGTGAGTGAGTGAGTGAGTGAGTGAGAGTGAGTGAGTGAGTGAGTGAGTGAGTGAGTGAGTGAGTGAGTGAGTGAGTGTGAGTGAGTGAGTGAGTGAGTGTGTGTGTGTGTGTGTGTGTATGTATGTATGTATGTAAATACAGTGTTTGCTGCTTTTATTATTATATTGAAAAATACAATCGCTTCTGAGGGGGCCCCCAAGTATCCTCTTGCACCGGGGCCCCGAAAAGTTTTGTTACGGCACTGTCTCACCTTGTGTCTCGAACTTCAATCAAACCATTTCAGTGTGCGCTAACAACTTGATCGATGACTTCTAAAAGCTGCTAGATTGGACATCCTTCCTTCCGTAAAATCTTTCTGGAAGAAAACTAAACAATTTCACTTCTCAAAACTGAAACAAACTCGGCTTCTTGGGAAAAGTACGATGCACAGTTTATAGGCTTGTTATTGATTTTGATATGTCATCATTCCTATGAGTAAAACTTGGAATGAATTTCGCGTTAACTGTAATTCGCTTTTCAGTCAATTGTAGAATTTAAACAAGGCTGTTTACTTTTCTCTCAGAAAGGTTCCAAGGATGACAGGAATTTACGTCTGCAGTTTAGCAACTTGTAGAAGTGATCACGAACAGCGGCAGTGCATACCGCAACCATTTGATTAACTTTTAGGCGCTCGCGTGTAGCGACCTTACACCATCCTTGAGTTTTTTCCAATTATTTTAACTGAATACCACGAATCACTCTGGTAATTCAATTAAACAACACACATACAGAGACAAAATCTGATGGTTCCTAAATACAGGGTTAGCCTAAAAGAAATAGACAACTTCAGTGGTCTCCCAAATGAAGAGTTTTAATGACATGGTGACATAACTTAAACGAGTTGTAGGGTACATCTGGAAGTTCTTGTGGTACAACTACAGATGTTCTATGTGTTATCCTTTGGTTACACGGGAAACATCTAGTCTGTAGTCCAATTCTTCGCAAGCACGCAAGTCTGATTGTTCGCCAATGCAACAGCATCTCTGATTCGTTCTTTCAGTTGCGTCAGACTCTGAGGGGGGAGGGAGGAGACATACACTTTATCTTTTATGAAACCCCACAGAAAGTTATCACACGGTGTAAGGTCTGGACTTCGTCGTGTCAATTGAGTCACAGCCAGGTTCTAATCAGTTGAACGGCCAATTCACCACCAAGGAAGAATTTCGTCAAGGTAACCCCTTACATCGGAATGGCAGTGTGGTGGGGCTCCATCCTGAACAAATATGAAATTGTCACTATGTTCTTCAAGTTGTGGCATCAACCAAAGTTGCAACATGTCCAGATACGTTCTTCCAGTAACTGTTTTTTCTTGGAAAAAGAACGGTCCATATACCTTTTTTGGCGATACAGCACAACATGCTAACCTTTGGGGAGTCCCTAATCTGCTCCACAATCTCGGGAGGGTTTTCACTTCCCCATATACGCACGCACGTTATGTTTGTTTACGACACCACTTATGTGAAAAGTTGATTTGTCCCCAAATGTAAGCAGCTAAAGAAAGTCATCTTTTTCTTCACAAAGATTTTATAAGAACACAAAACTCTAAACGTTGCTGTTTGTCACTTTCACTGAGTCTTTGCAGTAATTGCAATCGATATGGATAGAACTTGAAACGTTTGCGTGGAATGTTTCAGACAGTCTTTTGAGGGATATTAAGTTCCTTTCCTGCACGTGTCGTTGATTTCCTCGAGCTGCAAGCGTAGCTCGCACGAACGCGCTCAATTGTTTCATTTGGCACTGGAGGTCTTCCCGTGCATTTCTTACAAAGACAACCTGTTTCTTCAAATCTATGCACCCAGTCATAAATGGACTGCAGTGTTATGTATAACGTTTTATACATAGTACAACTTGTCTATTTTTTTCAGGCTAACCCTCTATAACCCTCTGAGAAGGCGGTGTAAGTACCATCAATGCGAGCATTCAAATGTTAAAGTACAATTATTTCGTGATAAAGGTAAGAATGTATATATTTGAGTTAATAGTCAATAAGCCTTCGTATTTGAGTTAATGACGAATAAATCTATTTTGCACGATAAGTACTCAAAATTCAATTTATAGTCATATTAAAATATGTACATCCGCGTTAGGAATACATATTTCTGATAGTAACAATGTGTTGGTTTTCACTAATGAGAAAATACTCGAAAATAAGAAAATTCAAGTTTTTCATTGTTCCCTTTTAATCTTATTCAACAATGTAATACATAACCTGCCCAGCATCAATAATAAATGCCTTCTTCCTTTCGATTCGAAACTCATTAATCTAAAAGTTAAAAACATCAATCCTTCAGGTCAGGATTTGAGGAAGTTGTAAATCTGATTGATGATCATAGTGTAAACATATAAATGATCTAGTTTATTAATCAATTCGTTTGACAAACAAAACGTTATTGATATCTTCCTTCTTACATTCGGCACCGGATATTTTGCAATTTCTAGCAAGCTACATTAAAAATACTTTTATATATCAATCAAATTAAATAATAACCAACAGGTTATGAAAAAAAGGAACAACGAGAAAATGTATTTTCATATAAACTTTAGTGAAAATTCTTTAACAATATGTTCTTAGGAATATTCTTCAACACTGCATATACAACATACTTTTTCCGTGTGTTTTTGCAGGTTTTTACAGCCTTCAGAAAAATTGCTATACAACCACACTGCTTAATTCACGATTATTAATAGTATTTCTGCTACCATATCTGACTATACATTGTTTATGACACATGTTCACAATAAATCAGGCACCTCCTCGGTAATTACACGTAAGCCAATGAATGTTAAATTCACTTATTGGACCGTCAAGTCTTTGAAAAAAAAACGCACTACTGCTGCGCTGGCACATTTAAAAGCATATTTTGACCAGGTGGAAGATAGACGATTTGACGAGACCTTGACAGCTGGTATGCGATATCTTCGGCTGCTTCAATCCTTCGAAGCTCTACCAGGCCCTCTCCAGCGTCACCGAACGATTTGGCAAGAAGGGTAGCTGCCTGAGAATCACCTTCTGCTGCAATAATAGCAGCTTTCTTCTGTTGCTCTGCCTGCGAAACGAAGACGTTAACATTTAAAAATATTAGCCAGAACAAAAACAACACAATTCTATTAGTCATTTGTTGAATTTTACAGCGAAGTGCCACATTTTTTCACAATATTGCATAAAATAAAAAATTAAAATATTTACGCAGTGCCTTTCTAGTAATTACATAATGCTATAATCTGAAATAGTCATTTTTACTTTCGGGCGGGCGAGAAGAAAGTTTGGTGATCGTGAAAAAATTGAATTCGAGATTTCAACGGATTTTCACATGTTATAGCCCATAGTTACCAAAACAATTATTATTCTACGTCTGTTCGTCCTCTCCCACTCACCTCGAGGCCATATTGTTCAATGTCTCTCAACAAAATTTACACAAAGTTTTTATGTGATCCTTTAGGGGAATTTCGAATCTTCTTTCTACCCCTAAAAGTAAGGGTAGTTTACTTAAGGGTAAAAATAAAAATAAAAAAAATCCCAAAAACGGCCCTAACAATTTTGTTTATAAAGTAAAAGAAAAATGTTCCATTTTTGTTAGAATTCTTAGAAGAAATTCTTATTTTGATAGTTTTAGGAAAAATTTACCTTACGAATGCAACAGCAGGGACAAAACAAAACGCTACATCAAAAAGGAATAGCCAAGGAGTGCATCCTTGAAAAATATCAGGACTCAACAAAAGATTTAAAATTTTGTCTACAACCCGAGTAAGAAACTTTTTTCTTGGTTAGTATGGTATAACTTCTAATTTTTAAAAATATTTTTACGCACATAATCGTGTCCGTGAATTTTGTATATACTTCCTTCGGCCAACCGCAGAGAATGTGTCCTCTTTGAAAATAGGAAAGGTTGTTCTCGACATTAAAGAGAACTCACAATGTATGTTAAAAAATTTGTGCAGGAAATAGGTTGTGTACTGCTCAATTCAATTATCGCACAAGCTTGTAAACTATATACCTAGTATATATAGGGTGGGTCACTTATCTTGAAACGCCCTTTTAATTTTTAAACTAACTGGTAAAAATTTATGATTTTTTGTAAAATGCAAAGGACATTGTTTCGCATACTCTGCAATGCCACCTGATTAACACTATTGTCAAGTCACCAATTTCTTTCCTTTTTTTTTTTTTTTTTTTAATGGAACTACGTCAAATTTTTTACATATTTCAAATCTACATATTAAACGAAAACTTACAATACCACATTTATTATTCACTGTTACAAGTTAAGCGCACTACAATATCACAATCATCATACAGGCCTACATTAGATTAGACAGTGAAATCTTCATTGGTTGTTTGGATTTAAGTGTAACATGCCTTTCAACACTGAAGCTGACTCTACCATTTAAGAGCCTGACATACTAAAATACAAAATTTACCATTTTTCTTTTGCTTATTTTTCATAACTGAAAGGAGATAATGAAATGCAACTTACTACAATCTCAGATAATGTTATTCTATAACAGAAAATATGACCCTAAAGAATTTTCTGCGTTGCCATCCATAGAAATTACAGTGTTACCAGAATAACATTTAAGGCAACTAGAGGAACAAACTCAACTGCATTTGATTAACTACAGGGTAGAATTCAAAAGTAATGAGCCTTCGTTCAAAAAGGTAGATTTATTGAGCTGATCGGTACAATTGACTAATAAGTCTTCAAAATAGGCACCTCCTGCATTAATGCACTTCTGTAGGCAGCTTTTCCATGACTCAAAGGATTCCCCCACAGTCTATTCCGGGATGGCTTCAAGGGCTGCCTTGGCATTTGCTTTGATATTCTCGATGGAGTCGAAACATTTTCCTTTCGGCGCTGATTTTAAGCGCGGAAACAAGAAGAAGTCAGGAGGTGACAAATCCGGACCGTAGGGAGGCTGGGGTACCACAGGAACGTTGACTCGGACCAGGTAGTCGGTGATGATGAAGGCGGTGTGGCTGGGGGTGTTATCGTGGTGAAGCTTCCAGCTGTCCTTGATGTCCCTGCGCTTGCGCGCGACGCTTCTTTTCAGCCTTTTCAGGACTTCCTGGTAGTAAGCAGCGTTCACGGTCTGTCTGGGCGGGACAAACTCATAGTGGACAATCCCAGTTACTCCGAAAAAGGCGATAAGCATGGTCTTCGTCTTCGATTTGCTCATCCGCGCTTTCTTGGGACGGGGTGAGTTTGAGGTGTGCTACTCAGAGCTTTGTCGTTTTATTTCTGGATCGTACTGAAAAGTCCAAGTTTCGTCGCCGGATATCACTTTTTCGAGAAAGGCAGGATCGCCTTCGCATAACTGTAGCAGTTCTTCGCATCGGAGCACTCAGTTCCGTTTCTGTTCTTCAATCAAAACTCCCGCACGTCAGTACGGGCCGACGACGGGCGTCCAGACCGGGGTTCGTCAGTCACCTATTCCCGGCCCTCACCAAAAAGCTTGTGCCAATTTTTCGACTTGAGAATAGGACAGACACTCAGTCCCAAACGCCTGTTGAAGCATGGGGAACGTTTCGGAAGAAGACTTGTCCAACCGGAAGCAAAATTTGACCGCGTAGCGTTGATCTAACGAACTTTCCATGTCGCCGTGTCACGCACCACCGTATAGGGGCTACTGTTAAGGCCGATGCTACCGCTCCGAAAGCTGAGAGCTAACTGACCCGCGTTGCGCTGTGAAGCCAACACCCACCACCACCGTCGCTGTCAAGTGGAGCGCGCTGCAGGGTGCGCACGCGTCAGTAAAAAGTGAGGCTCATTACTTCTGAATTCTACCCTGTATCATGTTGTTTCGGTATTCTGTAAACTGCTTTTTAAATAACAGTTGTATTTAGTTTTGCAAACAAAATAGTTTTAACATACAGTTATTAAAATTAAATAATAACGTTATTTAAAAAGTAGTTCCCACGATTTCAAAACAACATGATATGTAATCAAACGCAGTTAATTCCTCTAGTCGCTGCCGTATCTTAGATTTTAAGGGAAAATGTTATTCTGGCGACACTAATTTTTATGGATGGCAACAGTTCATATTTTCTGTTGCAGAATAACATTATCTATGATTGTGGTAACTTGCATTTCATTATCTCCTTTTACTTGTGGAAAACAAGCAAAAGAAAAATGGTAAATTTTGTATGTCAGGCTCTTAATGTATGTATAATCCAAACCACAAGAGCTCCGGAAGGGACCAGTAAAATTATAAGAGTAAAGAACAAACTGGAAGAGTATATATTTTTTTTTCATATGTGGAAGTAAAAAAGATACTGAAAGTGTTTTTATTTCATAGTTGTCTGTTGTCTTTCGAGACTGATTTAACAAGTATATTCTTGTAGTTGTATGCAACTAGTGATATTCTGCACTGTTGAAGCGAACCATTCTTCTTTCTCCTCTCCTAATTTTAAACCCAAACTAAGGAGTATCTGTATCCGAAAAAACATACACTATGTTGCAGGAAAATCGGCTGGATTCCCTCATGACTGGCCCATTTCATGTACAAGCACTTGAAAATGAAAAATTTCAGTTTTACGTCCCACGGTTATGCCCACTAGGCTAAAGGAGACGATGATGATGAGAAATTAATGGAATGAATAGTAAGAGAAAACGAGAGAATTCCTAGAAAACCAACGTACACGGTTCTACCCACCAAAAAGTTTACTTGGCGCGAGCTGGAATCGAACAAGAGACCGCACACACCAGAGGCGAATGCTCTACCACTGAGCCACCGTGGTCTTACAAGCAATTGAGACGACTGGCAATCCTCAGAATAAAAATACGCCACATTCGACCAAAATAGATTTTTTAAAAGAAGAAACTAATGCTGTCACAGAATATTTTAAACCGAGGGTGTACAGTAGGTGAGTCCTCATATTTCACTAAATAACTTCAATTCCAAGCAGTAGGGGTTATGTGAAAACCTGAATAAACAGACTATGACAGAATCAATTTTTACGGAAATTATACTTTTTAAACCCGAAGAGAGTTTCTCTCATTTTCGATTGATATTAAATCTACGTAGTGGGAATGGCTGTGAACCCTTAAAATCATCTACGCACTAGATTCCACGAAAATCTATAATGTTTACGAATGACAACCCATCCCATATTAAGGAGCTGAATTCACCGCTTATTTTTGACTTAATTTAAACTCAAGAGCTGGGAATTACGGAAAAAGAGTAAAAGAAAGTACACGTAATATTGTACCAAAAACGAATGAGTTTTACATAAGTTATTGTGGAACTCTACAAGGGTTAATTCACCCTTTCATTCTTCTCAGATTTTAATCTCAAGCTGTGAGGATGAGCACAATGCCCTAAAGAAGCTATATAATATATTTTGTAGTAATTGAGTATTTTTCAAGTGCTTTATATTGGAAAATTGTCTTGCATATATATTTTCAAGCTTAAAACAAGGATGGAATTAATCTTATTTCACCACCTCATTCTTGATGGCTTGCAACCCCAAACAATAAGGTTATATTGCTACAAGTTGAAGGAAGATATATATACTAAATTTCATTAAAATCGATTAAGTTTTAATAGAGTTATTTGGATGAACGGACACAAAGCGAATCGAGTCGAATGGTACAAGCTTCCATATACTACCTTCAATAAAGGAAATCATCGATTAGTTCTCATTTCTAATTCTCTCTCTGGAATGACTCAATGAAATTCAAAAGATGAAATGTACACTCATGTCCAAAATGATTGTCGCATATCTATAACTGTCTTCTTGTAACAATGTAATTGTAGTATAATCGGGAAAAGTATTTTTGTGGTAACTTTCATAAGAAAAGAATTATAAATACGAAAATTAGAACGAGGTAAACAAAATGTTGCTAAATGGACAAGAAAGTTTTATTTTCGTTTCACTGTTCTTATTTACTGCTCTTTTGACATGAAATTTTCCACATACATGTCTTTGCCGATTATACACATATTAACATTATAATACCGGGCGAATTCATTATCAAATTATATTCCTACAACAACATACATGCGACAATAATTTTGGATATGAGTGTACCACTGAACAAGGTAAACTCAAGAACCAATATATTTTACTTATTCAGGAAAAGATTGAATAGTGCAAAAATTAACGTTTCAAGCATGGTAAGACCAGCTTCAATCGCACATTTCCACGTTCTGATTTTCATTCCAGTTTTGACTATCCTTGATTTAAATTTAATATCAAGTCAAATATAGCAGGTACTATAGCATTGATCTCACCTTTTCTACAAGGAATCGGGCTCGTTCTGCTTCTTGTTGTGCAACTTGTTTCAATTCTACAGCCTGCGTGAATTCCTTGCCAAATGTTAAGTGAGTCTGAAATTAAATACAGTATACAATTATGTTTACTGAAAATTTAAAAACTACAAATAACATAAATAATAATACTTAAGTAGTTAATACCATAATTCTTAGTTAATTACGCATTAGAATATGCTCATCTTTCCAATCATTAGCCATATACACATTCCAATCTATCCCATACTTCTGAATTCAACAAACAGCAATTGTGAATTGAACTGTACTGAAAATAGAACCAAGTCTACTAAAAGTTGAGAAAATCCTAATGCTTAAACTTAACATCTACAGGGTAGGGTATTTATCGGAATTGTCCAAGTACGAGGCGCATGTCAAAAAAAAAAAAAAAAAAAAAAAAAAAAAATTAAAAAAAAAATAAATAAATACATAAAATGAAATAAAAACGATATCTTTTTAAACAGAAAATGATAGAAGAAATTTATTGTGATTGATATACAAGTACATAGTTTCACCCAGCGAGCCAAAAATTACATGCAGCTGTCATTCTTTGCTCTTTGTGAGCGTCTGTCAGCATTTTTGGCAACCTCCTCGCACTATAGTTTGTGATAACCCAGTTTGTCAGACACAAGTCGATGCAGTTTTCGCAGACACTTTTGGATGGATGAGTTCAGTTATTGTGAACCTGATGACCGGATAGTACTTTCTCATTAACGCGTTCCACCTGATCATCCGTCTGAACATTAGGTCTGCAGCTACGCTCATCGTCATTAATATTTGATCGCCATTCCCGAAACACTCTGCACCATTGCCTGACCTTCCTTTCACTCATTATTGTCGATATGTAAATGGAACACAACTCCCGATGGATGTCTGCTGCATTATGTCATTTGGCGTTCAGAAATCGTATGACAGATCTCACTTCATATTTGGTGGGATTTTGCATTATGACAGACTTACACCTTACTGCTACTTGCACACATGTAACTCCACTCAGACGATTTAATTTCTGTTGTAAGTATAGAATACTTACAACAGCTGAACATTAGGGCTGCAGCTACGATCCCATTCCCGAAACACACTGCATATATATATATATATATATATATATATATATATATATATATATACACAAATCTTAAGGGACAATAGTATCATGGTATTTCATTTGCAATACACTTACAATTCAGTACTAATAACATTGTGTTCTGTCAAGTGTAGTTTATCTGTGTGCGTATGTAAGTAGATATGTACTGTCATCAATCTTAACTTCTTTCAACAATTAACCCTGCATTAACATTTCAAAGTTTCTACTTGCTGGAGGTATTTTACTGAATTTCAGGCAGAATTTCTTTAAATGCGAAAGTAGTTCTATTGCTGTATCAATATACGCCACTTGAAGACCTCTCTTAAAACTAAACTCAAAAGGTATTCGTTTTGGTTTTCTGTATACCATTACGGCTTTATTATTATTATTATTATTATTTAAAAAAAAATGCTGACTGCTATCAGCATTGTCAAGACATAGATAAGAGGGAAAAAAAAGTTTAGTGAAAATAGGGTGGAAGGAAATTACATTAAGACTGGCATTAATTACACGGACATATCTACAACAATAAACCTAACTTCTCGAGGCTTCCAGTGTGGGTTTTCACACTACATATATATCTTTTGAGAGTTCTCATTATAACCCTTAAATCATTGTCCTTCTTTAGTGGTTTAGTGACGACTGTGAGTCAATAAGTGCCTATGTTGGATTCTTATTTTTGTGTTTAGTGTCCCAGCATGGCTATATGAAACGTGGACATACAGCTTAACATGAGATTCGAACCACATGAGCTCCCGCCGGGAATCGAACCTGGGTCTCCCACGCCAAAAGCGCGTACGCCACCCACTTAGCCACAAGGGAGCTCTGCCTATGTCGGAGTTTAATTGTGGGTGGTATGCCTGTCTTTCTACCGACGATAAATATTTCTTTTATCACTTTCAGTTTCTTAATGTCGTGTTTTGAAAGATTAGATGTTGGGACATCATTATATTTGACATCGTGAAAATGTTCCTTCAGTCGTGATGTTTGTTTCCCACACGCTACATAAGCGCCTTAACACGTGGAAGAAACTTCATAGACATATGCGGAATCCAGCAAATAAGTGAAAAAAAGTTTTATAACTTGTTATTTTCTCGGGCGGGCATTAGTAATGTGTTCAAATTATGCTTTTCAGACATCCTGTCCTATCATTTGATACACATACGTAACACAGAACACAATGTACGAAAACTGTGAAATATAGCTATTATATAAAATAATTACACTTTTCGCTTGCTCGAAGAAACTAATGAACGCATAATTAGATTATAGAGTTAACATTCCGATGCTTTTAAAAAAAGTACATAACTAAAATAAATACATAAATAAATAAAATATTATTGTTGATAAAAGAGATCTGTCGAAAAATTAAGAGTTATTCATAAAATATCGACGCTTATAAGGTAATCTTTGACTATGCTTGTGCTACTAGTTAACAAGAAGAGATCGCACTTTCAAACATTAACTTACTATAGATATGTCATCCAATATAACTCCGAACTGAGATGCTCTTTCTGTAAGATCTTCACTGACCTTCTGAGATACGATTTCTCTTTGCGTAATTAGTTCTCCAGCGTCAAATTGAGCCTTGCAAAAGTAAAATACAGATTATTGATACAGCAGATAACCATCATACACAATATCTTAAGAAAATAAAATAAAATCTGTAATATCAAATACTATAATAATGTAACTCTCAGCTGATGACTAAACTGGCTTCTTTGACGAGTCTAAAACCAACGTACTTGTACATTTTGAAAAGTTAAAAAAAAAGGAGTAAAGATAAAATAAAATAAATAATGTCGGTCTTTGTAAAAATAAAACAGAAGTTGTAATAACAGTAATAATAATTTACACTGCTCATTGTTTTCACTGACTGAGATGGCCTTTCTCAACAAATTATAATGGTGATGAACGAAGTCACATAAGTCTTCAGAATACGCTAACGAAATCTATTTTAAAATACTAATCATTACGATGGACCCAGCCCATGAAAAAAGCGACACGGAAATAAACAAAAATGAATTTTAAAAATCTGGCTCTAGTACACGGAAAATAAATAAATAAACCTATGCGTGAAATGTTAGCGTTGTACCCCTTCGAAAAGATATGTACTCGGTCGGCGGAACCTCGAGAGAGTTCGATGAGTATTACGACTTTTTATTTACCGCAATTCTTTCTTAGCACTCTTTGTTAATTCTTGCAAAAAATTGTAATATAAATACCTAGGTATACAATTTTCAAACAGAACAAGGAACTATTACTATTAAATACGCTAAATGACGCTTAAAATCTTTATATAGAGAGACATTTTTTTTATTATTCATGAGTTGTAGGGCAAAAATTGGAATTTACGTTAATACAGAGATTGCATGATGTGCCTCGCTTGTTTACAAGCGGTTATAAAAACAAAAATTTTCCTTTACAACAATTTAAGGCGTTAGCGTAAAGCAAATACGGTCGAAATTGTTAGTGTCTCCCTATGTAATTATTAAATTTCAACGATTATTTTAAGCAGCTCACCTGAGCTCGTATGGTGGATAGTTTTGACTCTTAAACTTTACATATATTTTTTCTCACACGCTGCGTGTGGTTCTCTGTGCATACATACATACCACAAATGAAATAAGGAACATACACTATAACAAAGTTATTTTGCACATATGGAACCTAAATAAGATTCTCAAACCTCCCACTCAGTAGACTTAAAATTTATTAGGTCTCTGCCAGAACATGACTCATAAGTGGGGAAAAACAATACAGTAATTGTGCAATACTGTAACACTATAGTAACAGTACATCTTAGATATTGTTACTTCTACGATCATAGCACCAAAATATTACATATATCACAATAAACACACTTTACTCCTGCACACGATACCATACTAAACACAATAAACACACTATTGAGAACTAGGTGAAAGGAGGGGTATTATTTATATAATATACAGCATGTCTGCGATCAATGAAAATAAAAGAAACTAATCAAACGTTTTCGAAATCGAAATTTAAATTATGAAATTTTGAAACTTAGGAAATCATCATAAACTTTAAGAACGGGTATATATGCCAACCACAGAATGTCTACTGAAGTTACTTAGATATATCCAGTGACCTTCTAGAAAAAAATTCCTGTATAGTACGGCCAACTAAAAAAAAAAAAAAAAAAAGAGAGAGAGAAAGTGTATGCCACACATGAACTGTAAGCTGTGATATTTAAGTCAGTAAAATAATTTGAAAAAGCACAGTCGTCTTCAATATTCCAATTGAAAGAATGCACTGAAATTAGTGGGTTAAAATCGAAGAGAAAACAAAAGAATAAATGTTTTCTGGATATTATTCATCACAGAATGTCTGTCATAATCCACATCCGCCTTTTTTTTGTGTTAGCCTCCACTCATCTCTCACATTCATTCGTATTACATTTGGTACAGAAACACTGTTAATTACAAGTATGAAAGAGTAACATGTTTAATGTTCATGCTTATGCATTTCGATGTGCTACTCTCCTGACACTTTATAAATATTAAACAAACAAACAGCATATAAAATAAGTTAATAGGTAACATTTTATAAATACTATCCATTTTCCTTCTCAAACTAGCTAATTTTCCAGTGGTTGGCCGGTTAGACCTATCACCACCTACACTCGGATGATTTTTTGCATTTCTCGTATTACACAATAATGCACAGCACATTTTCGGTATTTCCAGTATCAGTACAAATTTCCACCATTTCAAGTATCAGTAGACACTCTGCAACTATAATAAAACATAAACATAATGGTACGAACTGAAGACTTATAAGAAATTCAAGCTTCGGTGGTGTTTCATTTTAAATTAAATGGTATAATGAAAACATAAGCTAGGGCATTATTTAGATTAACGTTAAGGCATAGCTAAAATTTTATTGTTTTCCTGTGGATGGGGGTAAGACCATCTCTGATAACTAGACATACTGATATTATTTTGACATGCAAAATCCAATAAAATGCAAAAGAAAACGTGTGTAAAACGAAATGAAGCACTATAATCAAGTAAGGAATGAGATTACCTTATTATGATGTGTGTAGTTGCTGAACAATCTCGTATAAATACCACACAATGGAAACCGATGAAATCTCACAAATCATTGCTTCAATTTAAGATATATCCACTCACACTCTATCTGTAAAACACGATGCTATTCTCAAAGGATCCTGAATTCAAAGAAAACGTTGCGAACACTGATACTTCGAATTCTTCTATGAAATCTGAGAATCGAACTAATGTTTTCTTTCTCAGTTGTTCTAGTCTCTTCTGCAAATCGGAAATCCTTGAAATCTCTAGTGATGGAAATTATTCCAGCATTAATCAGAATGGACAATTGGTAACATCATCTTTCCCGATACCCAAATCATCAACCAAAAATTGCTGCTTCCTTGAAAATCTGCTTGTATAATTTCGCCTATGGGTTTCCAAATAGAATTTCCGATGAAATATAGCTTTTACAGTCTTTCAACAGGCTGATATGTCACAAAATTCAATTCCGGAACACAAGATGACACTCAGCACGTCGAACCATGAATCTAAATGGAGTTTTTGCTTTGTATAAATTAACTATATAAGCATAGTTCCCTGAATTTATCAATGCTTTGAATCACGTACTTGCCTTTTTTATTAGTTTTTAATACGTATTGGCATTATCTGGCCACAAAATTGGTTGTTTTGTCGAATTTTGGCTTCTCTGACACGTTCCTACTACTATGGAAACTGGCGCTTGAACCTCCTCGCTCCTGGACGAGATCACATAGCCGTCTTTTCTTCTCTTGGGAATCGGGTTAAGTATCTTCGTTGAGATGTGCTGCAGAAATGCATCAGCTGCTATATGTAAAGAAGTTGACTTGTTGAATAGCCAATTAGATTTAGAAATAGAATTTTTTCCCCAATGAAATACTAACACCGAATGTAATATTCCAGGCTGAATTTTAGACAAATGTGGAAGGGGAAAATAAACTGCAGTGCCCCTTTCGTCAAGATAATGAATTACCGAAAATTTTCAAACCATTCCTTTTGTCTGCAGGTATGCTTTGAAATCATGATTACTTGTATAACAGTACAAATGTCATCTTTATAGCCACAGAGAGAGACAAGAGAAAACGAATGTTTTCAAGCTATCATTGAAAGAAAAAAGAAAATAACAATTTCATCAATGAGTAATCTATCTTCTGAAACAAATTAATTTCTCTGAAATATTGGGCAGATATACTGTTCCCAAAATAAATCTAAAATTTAAAAATTATGGAATAGTTCCAAATATGTGTAAAATTTTTGAGAAATTAAAATTGCGACAGTACGGAGTTATTATTATTATTATTTTAATGCGTTTCAATTTTCCGTTTCACGTAAAAACGTATCCTTATTGTAAAGCAAAATCATATCAGTCCGTAAGTAACTCCACTACCAAAATCTCAGATGGGTTGCATAAATAACTAAGCAAAAATATTTTGATACTCTTAATCACTATTATAAGCTCAACACCTCAGTCTGTTAGTCACGCTACTTCCCAATAGTTCACACAGTCAGGCTAACAGATGTTGCTAATTGCGTTGCCTCCTATCTGACGCCAAGAGATATCACTAGCATGCAGGCAATTATCGTTAAGTCGTTTTTTTTTGGTGGGGGGGGGAGACAACTAATTTTCTTACAAATGATTCTTCAACCGTAATTAGTTAAATGTCTTTAATTCATACTGGAGGCAGGATAATTGACACGTAGACGACCCATACTACTTTAACGAAATAATGAAGTTACATCTTTACAATACTCAAATATAGACGAGAGCAGAAGGTTTTACACTAAATTTTATTGTGCAAATGAGCCAATCTACTTATGTTAAAAGCCATCTTAATATATGCAAGGTCCCCACAAAAAAGAAAAGATCGATTTCCCTGACATAAATTCTTGTTTTCCCTAACAAATTCTTGAATATAAATAGGAGGATATGGGGTAAGTTCTATCATACACTTTTTTAACGGTCTCCTTCATCCCAATAGCCGTCCAACATACACCTTTAATTACCATTTACATATTTATGTTCAATATGAGCAATTGTTATTTACACAAAATTTAGTATATAATAATATAAATATGATACAGTAACACATACCTTGATATTGCAAATAATTATTATTTTGCTTGAAAAAAACAATAAAAAGCAGTCAAGAATATATTGCCAACTCTCCCTAAACCTAAAACTATCAGTTCTAATATTACCAACTCTGAGACATGTTAATCCTCACACTTACATTTTTAAACATAGCTTTTGCTTTCAGTTCTTGAATTTATTCTACGAAGCGTCTTCTTCTTGTTTGTAACGTAATTACATTTGTTTCTTCCTTCTTCCAATTTCTTAACTTCAACACTTAGTTTTCTTTTTCATCTTTGATTTTACTTTTCTCTGCCCTTTGGATTCGTTTCTCTTTAAGGTATTCATCATGGCGTCTCCGAACTGAACGAATTAAGAGAAGCATTCTTCGATCAATAGTAACAGATTGCACACCTCCATAGTACATAATTGCATCATGCACCCACCTCTGTGCTACTAGAGAATCTTAGATTTGGTTTTTATAAACTGAAAATCCGCCCTCCACAGGCATTACCGTAGGATAAAATTAAACATATTTTTACAACATGCCACAAATGGGAATATTCTTGTTTCTTGGACATAACCTTTGCAAAGAAGTCATCTAACCTGATGCTGCCCCTCCTCTTCTCGTATTCTCTAAAGTCAACTGCAGAGACCCCTGAATCTCAGTACAGAAAAACATAAATTGACACTTTTCTTTCTCAGGTACAGAATTAGATATTCAGGCCGAGTTTGTAGGATGCGTTTCATCCTAGTCTGAGCAAGTTCTGGATTATTCTTTTGTAGCCTGGGGTCCAAATCTGATAGAGCACGTACTAGTTTGTACTTCAGAGGGCTCTCCTTTCCACGATTTTCTTGATTAAACCCAGCAAAAAGTTTCGACAGTCAAGTCTGAAAGCTAGTTTACTTTTATCTCATACCTTCCGTTGTTTCAGCAGTTTTTCTGTCTTAAAACCAATGTCCATCTTTCTTATTTCTAGTGAATTTTCATTTGCAGTAAAATCCAAAGCAAGAGGCTTCACTGCACTGTCAGCAAGTTTCATAATGCTTTGTTCGACACAACGACTCATTAGATTTCTTAAGAGAGAGGGAAGTTCTGAATACAGGAAATAAACAAATGGCTCAAGACTCTGGAATTTTCTTTAAAATGGTTCACACTCTGATGTGAATTTTGAAATAACATAATTTACATTTCGTGAATTGTCTTTCACATTTACTTCTCTAACTTTCCATGACATTTTTCGCAAAATGCATGATTTCCTTGTCTTTCCATGACATTTTACGCAAAATGCATGATTGCGATGACTTTCCATAACATGTTTTCATTTCCCTGATATTCCCTGATTGTCAAGAATGTGGGAACCCTGTACTTAAAACCATTCAATAAGGATCCGAAACACATATGAAGACATACCTTTATTCGCGATCTCTTCTGAAGATAAAAGTACAGAGGTCTGTAATGTAAGTAACTAATTGGCGATCTTCTTTGGACATGACTTTACACCATTGGTTTCCCAAACTGGTATGTTACACAATCTTGCTGGGTATGTCGCGAAATGTTAGAATTTAAATATCATGAAGCACTTAATAATTACTTAAAAACAATTTGAAATAGGCTGTACCATTCAATGCTTCAGCATCAGCAACCATACATGCTTAAAAACATGTAAAAACATGCTTAGTACTACGTAGAATCACTACTTCATAGAAACTTAAAGGAAGGCTTACACTTTTATAATTTATATTATTATTAATAAAAAAATCAAGCGTGCCGTGATGTCGTGAGAGCTAAGTGAAGTGTGTCGTCAGTCAAAAATAATTGGGAACCATTGCTTTACATCGTACATTATTGACATATAACCAATAACAAGTGTCAAAAGAAATACCAGTCGATACATTTCATTAAGCTTAACAAAATATAATGGACGAGTATAAATTCTCATACGCAGTTTTCCACAAAAATCGACGAACTATTTTTACTGTAAACCTTACGATTGATGTTACATGACAGCCACAGTATCTATTAAGATGAAAGTAACATTGGAATATACCCTCACTAAAGTTTTATAGACGACAGTACATAATAGTGCTGTTGCTAATTGTCACTATGCGCTCTGTGCGCCTAAAAGGTATTAAAAAAAAAAAAAAAATCATCATTCTAAAACTCAGTTATTACTCATACAACAGAAAAATATGATCATTTAACAGGTGAAAACTCGAACCCTACTACTACTGTTGAATATTCGAAACATTTCGTACATACCATTCATTTGGTTGTTACAGTAAAATGCAGGAATAAAGTGGAATCTAACATATGAAATCGAAATTTATTGAAAAAGGAAAGCACAACTGCACTTGTAACAACTTATTATTAATATATAGTATCAAATCACATGGCTAATTTTCCTTTAACATTGCATAGTAACTAGTTCTTAAATTTTATTTGAGAACTACAACAGTACTTCTCCAACACTACGCATAAAATTTGCGCGATATATTCAAGTTCTTCCAACTTAACTGAAATATATGAAATTATTAGTACTCTTAGAATTCACTAAACAAAATGCCAATATAACAGCAAATAAAAGATAGCGCTTCATACTCACCGCTATAAATGACAAAACAGTAGCACTTTCGAGGGACACAGCTCTCATCTTCAGATGACCTAAGTTCAAAAAAGGATAAAAAGGCAAAAACATGTGGGCAGGTGAAAGAAAAAAAATAGTTACTCGAAATAAACAAACCACTTCATGTCCACGAACGCCATGATGAATGAACCTACGTTGAACACTATGAAAATAGTCGCTGTTCACTGTTATTGTTCTTTCTTTCCTACTCGCGGCAATGAGTAGTAAGAAGGTCAATCCATATTCAATTAATTTCTCTTTGAGTTCAGGGTTAAATTTATGGACGTAAAAAGACTCCTTACATTTATCTTCAATCCTAGTTTTGGTTTTTCCATCATGCCTACATTAACAATATTAGATTTATTTTCCTTAAGGTGCAATGACGTCTAGTTCGTAACTGCAGGTTGAGAGTTCTAGTAGCGCGAACATGTTCAACTATTCTTGCACAAGTATCTTTTGATTTGGCCTATATACAGTTTGTAATAATGGCACGTGACACTGTAAACTTCACTAGGCAACTGAGAATCGGTGAAAAAGTTTGAAGTTAAGTATTTCACAATTGATTTTGGGAAAACTTTTAAAGCATTAATACTATATTTCTGAATATTGCATAAACATGCGAAACCAAAGAGATAACCAATCCATTTCTCCGTGGTAATCCTGGTTGGTTATTGAGTGTAAGGCTGGTTTTCACAATCGCACTTACCTGCTGTCAAAATGAATATAGCATAAACTTGAATCATTCAATATACAGCTTAAATATACTACCAAAAACAGTTTCGAAATCAAAACCATTTTGAACTTGTTTGTAGCTGCTGATTCAATACATTTGGCTTTGTTTGACGTCGGTGGAATTACCTAAGTATATTCCTCAATATTGGTGGACAGCTCTACACGCCTTGGAACTCACTCTACTCAAACTAAAAGCGAACCCACATAAAACTTTTCACAGTTAACTGCCATCTGCCTCAAACAATATTTTTCAATTTAGTCAGTTTTCCGGCACTATGATGGATTAGCTATGGGCAGCACCTTTTCACCATTAATTTCCAACTGGTTTTGGAAACATTTGAAACTGGTATTCTACCTAGATTTCCCCACATTAGGTATTTTCGCTATGCGAACGATACCCTAATTTTCGACTGATCCTTTAAAAAAAAAAGTTAAACGAGATATACCTTAGAAATATGGTACATTCATGATCATGACACTGTTAATGTGCGCGTAATGGAAAAACCCAAAACTACGACTGAACATAAAATTAAGAAGTCTTTACATTCAGAAATATAACCCTGAACTCAAAGGGGAAATTAATCAAATATGAAATGACAGTTTCACTAAGTACTGCCGCTAGTTGCGAGGGAAGAGGAACAATAACTGAGCAGCGACTATCTTCATAGTGTTTAAAGTACGTTCAATTCGCCATAGTGTCTGCGAACGTGAAGTGGTCTGTTTACTTCGAATAACCATTTTTATCCTTTCACCTTCCTACGTACTGTTACCTTCTTAACCTTTTCAAACTCGAGTCAGCTGAACATGAGAGCCAGCCATGTCCCTCGTAAGTGCTGCGGTTTCGTGTTATAGTGGTCAATATGAAGCGTTATCTTTTGCTTGCTATTGTGATTGTTAGTACTGCTCGCAATCTATACTACTAAAATACTAATATACTCACTACAACAGCTTTTAGAACTTCAGTAGTAATAGATGGCAAAACTCGTTCATCATAATCTACACCTAGAATAGTATAAATCCGTGGCAACTGATCGGGGATTGGTCTAAACAATATACGTAATGTAATGTTTACATTTTGTAAATCTGAAAAGAGATCATCAATATTACATATTTAGTTATACATAAACATTATACTTAACGTTTATGAAACAAACGCAAACTGAAATATGGCATAAAACAGCTTTATATCACTATACAGTATTTTCTGTGTAATAAGTAAATGTAATCTATTCAATATTTCGACTTAAAATCAGAACTTCATAATTAACCATGGTGTATTTAAATTTCATTACAGGAAATAAGTATAATACAGTCTTATTTTATGATTCAAAAATATGTAAATAGTGCTCTGTATTAAAAATCAACTATTTACAATTTTTAGACAACAAAACCAAATTTCTTTTGATAAGAACAAACTACAGAGTGAGTGAAATCTAGGGAGTGAATATTCTGGTAAGCGTTAAGTAACTGGGAGAATACATAATACTTACTTTATCAGCGAGTTTCAAAACACACAAAAAGGAAGCAGCACAAATATACAAAGAAGATCTGTTTGTTTGAAAAATATAATATGTACTGTCTGCATGGGAAGAAACCAATATATTGATACAAAATACATGTTTTCACATTGAGAATGTCATGTTTATTAACGACCTACATAATCAACTTGACGGTCAAGGCAAGTGTTCCACCGCTCTGGCAATGTAAAGATTTACCGTAGAAAAACTGGAAGAAACGATTACTGAGCCATATTGTCACATTAAGCGCTTCCTATTCTGTTTGCAGATGTCTACCGAAATGGCGCATAAGGGAGCCAAACAAATGAAGGCCGCTAGGGGCTAAGTCGGGACCGTACGGTGGGTGGTCCAGTATCTCTCAGCAGTAACACACAGCCAGTCCTTGGCGATACTTGCTGATATTTGCAACACGTGGATGAGCATTGTCGCACAAAAGAATGTCACCGTCCGACAGTACACCCTGCTGCTTCCTTCGAATGGTACAGTGTAACGTGGTGATCTATGACACTATTTGCTGGTCTCTGCATTTTCGTTACATTTCAAAATTTATTTAATTTTTAGTTTTACGTCCGACGTATATGCATGGAGGCTACAGGAGACGGTATGGTGAGAAGAATGATAATGGTGAAATGATGGAAGTGGAGAACCCTGAGGAAACCCAAGCACACGGTATTTATCCACAACAAAGCTCGCTTGGCGGGAGCTAGGATCAAACCAGGAACCCCACACGCCAAAGATGAGCACTACCACTGAGCCACCGCGAACCATGTTTCAAAAAGCCGATAAACAGTATACTTCTATAGGCCGTGACAATGATTTTACACTGAGGTACAGTGCTCTTCAACTTCTTGGAAGAAAGTGACGATAGATGTCTCTATGTAAGCAAAGAATGGAAAATAGTTGGGGTCGTGACGTGAACCTGCCTCATCACACATGATTCATTTCAAGAATGTATTTCCCTCCATATAACGTTGGAGTTGAAACAGAGCCATACCCACTCGCGTATTTTTTTTCTCGGATAACAATTGCGGTATTTATGTTGAATACATTTTCCTGCAGATCAATACATTATGTAATGGGATCGTTCTATAGAAATGTTTACTTCCTGGGCGCTCTGCACTCTGATTGTTGGCACTTCTTGACCATCTCAACCAGCACAGCAACATCTTAAGGAATATCACTGTATTTCATATATATATATATATATATATATATATATATATATATATATATATATATATATATATATATATATATATTCATATAATTTCCATTCTGTGTTAATTTATGAAGAATGTAGAATTCTGAATGTAAGATGACAGTTTGGCATTCTTAAATGTTTAGAAAACTTGATATATTGTCGTTTATTGAATTTGTGGTGTGTCTAATACTTTTATTAGTCCTTGAATAAATACTGCGTTTGTCACGCCAACATAAGACTCACTACACTCGCAAACTCCCTTGCACATTCCAGAACTCAGTTGAGTCTTGGATAAATCTGACGAACGAAAATCTTCGACATTTTAAGAATAATTTTTTTTTAAAAAAGATAAAAACATCAAAGAGCAAAAAATTAAAATATATATATATACACCAATTCTGAATATACAAAAAAGAATTGGACATATGTAAACAGAGACTATTGAATATCTATCGGGACATGATCCCTCTAAGTCACACTTTAAAAGACTAGATATCGAAAATAACGAAATGTGTGAATATGGGGAGGTTAAGGATCCAGAACATATTTTGAATAGCTGTGTTAACTTTATAGAACCGAAAGAAATTAAAACTGAAAGGAACACACTCAAGGAATTGGACATAAGGGAAATTATAGTTCATAGACAGAATTTTGACAGACTTGAAAACATATAAGAGACTGAAAAAAAATAGATAAAATAAACAGCAACACTATCAATTAAGACTGCCTACTAAAAAGATTAAATAAACAAGGTATAAAGTTTCAGAATAAACAATAATAATAATAAACAGTTTTGATAATAATCAAGAAATGGAAAACGTTAGGAAGTATTAGTAAAAATGAAATGAAATCTTTGAGTTTTACGTCCCACGGTTATGCCAGTTAGGCTAAAGGAGACGGTGATGAGTAATGAATGAAATGTGGAATGAAGAAAGTGGGAGGAAACGGGAGAACCCCGAGGAAACCCACGCATACGGTGTTTGCCCGCCACAAAGTTCACTTGGCGGGAGCTGGGATCGAACCCGGGACCCCAAGCACCAGAGATGAACGCTCTACCACTGAGCCACCGCGGCCCCCGAAGTGTCAGATGTTTTAGTAAATAGTGTTTATTTTGCTGAAGTGTTGTGTGTACAGATCAATAGCACTTGGTTTTGGGTTTAACTGTGAATTCTTTCGAATAATTAGGTGAAAACCAAAAGAAGCTGCGAATTTCGTGAAAATATCGGATGAAAATGTGTGAAAAGCATAGCAAATAATAGCATTAAGTGTGTAAATCGTAACAATAAATATATCAAAATAAAACAGGTGAAAATTTAAAGAACTTATAGTGAATAAACTTAAATAAAGTGAAAAGTGAGCAGTTCAAATTTGTTAAAGCTGTTAGCTACATTGAAACAGGTGAAACCCAAAGAAGCAAGCTAGCTTTATATAATGTGTATGAAGATATCCACATATATAGGAAGAAACCACACCGAGAAATAATACAAAAAAATCTGAAAGTGAGAAACGAAACAAGAAAAAATAGGATAGGAATAAACCAAAAATATAAGGAAAGACATAGACAAAAGAAAAAGACCCAAGAAAGAAAATGACTAATGAAGAAGAATATTCACATTGACTAAATGTTTCTTTTTTTGTTTTATTTCATGTATCTGTATTGTTTGGATGGTGAAGGGAATTGTATTTTGTCAAAAATAAAAATAAAATAATAATGACCAAAAAACATTTAAATGTATAATGTAACGTGCTGTAAAAGAAGTACCTCGCTTCCAGGTAAAGGGAACTATATCGAAAAGAGCAGACTGAACGAGAAGAACGCAGAGAAAGAGAAATAAAGAACGTACGAGGAAGAGCGACGTCCATAAATAAGTCCCGAAGACACAGGAAGCGGCAGGGAAAGTGGAGGCTTTACCAAAACAAACAAATATTTCTGATGAAGAAGAAAGATCAACGTGATAATTCTGGTAACTCGTTAGTTATCCCTCTGTATTCTTTGATGTGAGGAAGTTTCTAATTTAATTCCCTTCCAAATAGTACATACCTTCTTATACAACTCTTCTCGTACTATTTTTTTTAAAAGGAAATAGTAATTTTTCATAGAGTTAGCGTAATGCCATCAAAATCTTAAAAGCAAATCGTGCTCACATCGGTCCATTCAATGTTTGATTTGAGTCAGAATTCGAATTGCCACTAATATAAGGTCTAAAACAAAAATAATTTAATAGAAGTAAGTATTACATATAACTAACGAAGACGTCTAGACAATGTAATGAATTAATGAATGATTCTTTTTTCATCTTTCATGACACTTACCTTTACTACCTGTAACAACAGGCACATTCCTTGGTCTTGAACGTATATCAAAGATAATAGGTCTCTGGATCCAAGGAATAAAGAAGTGTGTTCCTTCCCCAACAACTTGGTTTTTCACTCCAGCAAACCTATCGAAAATAACTGCACGGTGACCACCATCAACTGAAAGGTAAAAGATATTTCATTACTTATTAAACCAAGTTTCAAATAAGATTCAACTGTAATGAAACATACAAGGAATTCTTGAAACACCTCACTCAAAGTCTATATTTAACGACGACTGAGGAAAGTTGAGAATAAAGAAAGAAAAAAAGAAAGGAAGAAAGAAAGACAGACAGAATGGGCAGCCGTGAAATTCGAACGCGAAACCCTTCAAACAAGTTGCTCGTTAATATTGACTTAACTTGAGTAATATTAGATAATTTTCCAAATTGTAAATCTGCTACGTCACGTGAGTTTACGCTACACTTCTAAATAATATGTACAATGACAAAACTTAGTAAAGTTCTTAGCTTTTAAACACTCCCTCACAAATAATTACCATTGTCAACCCTGTGAATCTTCAACTAGCAACTTCTCTGCTAAAGCTTGCTTTTCCTTCCCTGCTTTTTCACAACAGATTATATTAAAGCTCAAGCAGAAGGGAAAACAGATTTCTTGTAAGACAAAAATACATACCCACTCATACCATACGGAATCGCAGCAAGTTCAGTATTACAAACGGGTGACCCAACATCATAAGCACAAACAGTAAAACAAACTTTTTTCGTTATTAAACATTAAAAAATGATATATTAACCTGTACTTTGGCAAACGTTCCTTTCGTGAACGCACTATATAAACTGACTATACAAATTAAGAACATTCACAAAAACGGAACGGGTACCAGAGTTGAAAAAATCACTATTTCTTTTTGTAAAAAGTCAGTTTTGTTGATTTATAAATTGAATTTTTAAAATGTATATCACTTGTGCTTGGTTAAAAAAAAATTAAATGATGTTCCTATTCTTAATTGGTTATCTCGGAAGTTTCAGATTTTTTTTTTTTTAATTAAATGATGTTATAATAAAAGAAATCAAGATTTCCCGATATCTATGTTGTTTTCTATAAGGCGTTTCTCACATGTGACAGTTATTCAGTAGCAGTACAATATTATTTACCCACCCTCTAAGAGCAGGTACAGTCACTGCGATCTTGCGACTAAATTCACCGACGAAAAAAAGGTAATGTGTGGTAATATTAATTTTTCTTTTTAAGCATTTTTATCGGTGACTAACCAAAGTAAAATATACCCCCACTTGTTAAGTGTCAACTTATTTTTAATGAAGAGTTTATATATTGAGTTCCATCTCTCTAACATGAGAGAATCGTGTGAGTACTCACTTGCTTAACTTGTATGACTTCCCTATTCCATGCAAGTGCAGTCTGACTGACTTTTCTGTGGAAACATGGGATCTTTCTGCAAGTTCATCGCACGTTAAACCACTGTCCTCTTTGACGGCTGCTTTCAGGGCCTTGTCACCCAACACATGTGGCTGTCCATTGTGAGGTTCATCCGAAAAGCTCACATTTCCAGAACAGAATTTCTGGAACCAATGCCTGGGGGTACGTCTGTTCACGGTATTCTCTCCAAATTCGTGGCATATGCGGCAGCTGACAGGCCCACTATAAAGTCATATAACACACACACTCGAACAAGCTGCTTTGATACCTCCATTTTTCTTCGACAAAGACGAGCTATGACTGCTGTATGTGCGCAACGTGCCTGTATTACTGAAGGCCGATAGTCATATTGACTCCCGACGCTTGCCAGGCACGTGCATAATTTCGTTTCCTCTCTGTGAGCGCATGATTAATGAAACGTCAAAAAAAGCGCCAAATTTTCTTTATTTTCCGGAGTTTTTCCGTTTTTCATGAAATGCCCTGACTTTTCCAAATTTTCTACTAGGTGGGAACACTACAGCATAACTTCCCCACTACTGTGATAGTGTACTCCTAATTTACATAAATTTATAAAATAAAATACCCAATAAGTATTTACCAGAATATAAATTGTTCTTATAGTAAATTGGATGTCACTAAATTTATAAACTTCTCGAACACACAAAAGAATGCCCATATCTATACAGTATGGTCAAAAGTTTAGTTCCAAACAAGTACGAAAAATGGCAGTAGTTAGAAATGATGTATCAAAACAATCTAGCATTGTTGTGAAACCTTAATGTTGGTTAAACTTACATACCATTATTGTCCTTTATTTCTTGCAGTGAAGATGGAGTGGGGAAAGGAAGAATATCGCGTTGCAGTTTTGGCCCTCCACAAGTGCGGACACCTAACGATAACTATCTTTAAGTTACTGCAGAAACTGTACACAGAAATTCGTTTCTCGCACCATAGAGCGACATAAGCCTCGCAATGCCACTTCGCTCTGTTAGGACACAAAGTGTCATTAAAGAAGATTCTTGTGAAGACAAGAATCACTCGAAATCCGGTCTGTAAGCAGAAACTCACGGCCCTGCAAAATGACCATGTTGCGATCATCAATGAAGACTTAGGACTGCATGACTATCGCAGAACAGGCTATCGGGTAAATCAGCGCTTGATGAGAATGCGTTGTGACAGATCGAAGTTGCTCCTGTAGCAATACGCAGGAAACAAACATTGATAAATTTTGTTCACAGATAAGAAAATTTTCACATTTGAAGAACACTTCAACAAACAGAAGTGATACAGTGTATGCTACAACCAGTGCTGCAGCATGTGAACAAGTTCCCCAAGTCTAATGATGCCATCATCACGTATCAGTGATGGTTTGGCTGGGTGTCGAACCTACGTTCCACTGACGTCCATTTTTACCCCTCTCCCCCCACAAAAAAGTGTGAAAACGGAGACCAAAGTGTGTTAGAGGACATTCTCGACAAAGTGGTGAAACCCCGTGGCACCACTATGTTCAAAAATAAGCCTTGGATGTTCCAACAGGACTCAGCACCAGTTCATAGTTGAAGACTACGAAGGAGAGGAAAACTGCATTCATCACTACCAACAAATGGTCCTCGTCCAGTGTACACTTAAATTCTCTTGACTACAAGATCTGGTCCTATTTAGAAAAGGTTTATGTTCAACTTCACATGACTGTGGACCGCTTGCAATCTGCTAAAGTAAAAGCAGTGGCAGACATAGACATGAAGGTGGTGTGATACATTTTATGACTGGCGCGTCGTTTACGAGTCTGATCCAGGCACATGAACGACATTTTAAATAGTTACTGTACCCATTCATTTGTTACTTACCTTCGTATATATTGCATTACACATTTCTTTCTTTCCACATTTCGTTTAATTTTTATGGTCTGCTAACCTCGAAACAGAACTTGTTGATTAGTTGATTGATATATTAGGGTTTAATGGGGATGTTTTGACCAGACTGTATACCATTACAATTATACAAATTTAATAATTTCTTTGCAAGCACACTAAAGACGAAAATCTTACCATTGTACAACGCTGAATTTACGACGCCCCCAACTACCGCAACTCCAAGGCCAATTTGACCAATTCTATTAAATAACTGCGCCGCCATTTCTTTACACGTAAGGCTGAAAGTAGAAACATAAAGTTACTTGTTAACAAATCAGTAAACTTCGTATCAGTACAAAAGAAAATATAAAAAGTGTTTTAAGCATAGAATAGAAAAATAAGTTAAATTCTTCATTAAGTTCCAAAGCCAATCGCACAGTTAATCTTAACAAAAAACATAATAGTAATAATAATAAAGCTAACTGAACATCTGTCAGCATGTTTATTTCAAAAAATTAAGCTGTAAATAGTATTTCCAACAATGCACAACTTGACACCATCTATTTAGATTTATCTAATGCTTTCGATTCCACTATCCATTCTTATCTAATTTCACAAAATCTCCAATAAATTCAGTGTTTATAGACCACTCTTATCTTTGTTGAATAGCTACTTACAAGGTCGCACTCAGACAGTCGCAGCACAGGGAAATGTACTTGGACCACTCCTATTCATATCGTACATGAATGATTTGACTACAGAGGTTGTTCAGTCTACATTTGGCCAATTTCGACTTACCTAAAAAATTTAGAAGAATCCATGGCGCCAGGGCCATAAGTGCTCGATGTGTTTCCGTTGGTTCCTAACAATAGCCCGACAGCGTAATTTCCACTGTAATAGGCTTCTCTGAAGAACTGAGACGGGAATCTTGTCCCATTCCCTTTGTACAGCTTTCCAAAGTCTTTCCCAGTTGACACACGCCGTTTTCCCAAAGCAGGCTTCAGCAATCCAAATCCACAATAGTCCATAAGACTTGCATCTGGAGATTTAACAGGTACCTCATTGAAAGGTATCACCTGTATACCATTTGCCTCCTCCATCTCCCTTTAGAATGCGAGGGAAGATCGTGAGGTATGTGATGAGGCCTTGTCCATGTGAATGCGCACCAGATTGGCGTCATTTCCGTACATTGTTGGAATCTCATGCTCGTAGATCGGCCGTATGATCTGTTCCTGAAAATACTGCGAATTTATTTTGCAGTTCTTCGCCACCCTACGAATCTTCAGTTTACCTTGGTAACAGTAGCCAGTAACGATCATGAACCCTTTTGGGAAGGATTCTTTACAGACACGGACCCACTTTCTTAAGTTTTTGGCACCTTTCTCTTGGTATTTGATGGCTCTCGGTTTGCCGCAGTCGGAAAGGTAAATCCATGCTTCATTGAGCGTTACGATGTAAAGTAAATCCACCTTTGTTTTGCCAGATGCCGTTCGTACAGCTTCCGGGCGTTACACTTTCACTTTCGTTCCTTTTGGTGGGCATCCGTGAGAAGATGGCCGCGAGCTTTCATGACTTTTTCCAGCTTGACTTAATGGTGTAACGTCCGGCTCACAGTCTCCAAAGACACGTCAAGCCGATTAGCCATACATCTTTGTGTTGGCGAATTTTCTTGCATTGCCATTTGCGAAGTTTCCTCTGCATGGTGGAGGTGGAGTTGGTGCATTCCCGCTTCCTAGGCAACCTCGTTGGTGATCCAAATGGTGGAGCTTCGTTGCCCTTGTACTTTTTAATAACATTTTTATTCCACTTAAACTGATGTTGCAACCATTCTTCTTGCACTGTTTTCTAATGACAGAAACACTAAAGTGGGCGTCATAAACAGCCGCAACATAGCCTACCCAAAACCGGCTTAGTTTGGGCGGTATTTTGGTCACAGAGCGGAAACACACACACTTCGAAACAAATTTAACACAACACTTACAACAATGGTCCTGTTTTGTGCGTAATTGTCGTCCGCGCGGAAAAACAACTCCGTTCCCAGGAAGTCACTGCACAACAGTGCAGGATGCCACGAGCCAGGTCGGGTGAGTAAATTCTGCCCGGGAGGGGGAAGGAACGAAATCGGCCAAACGTAGGCTGAACAACCTCTGTAGTTGGTTCAACTCAAATTCCAGCAGACTCTTATTATTTGCAGATGACTGCAAAATCTTCTGAGAAGTGGACAGTATAGAAGACTCTGAGCTACTTCAAAACAACATAGATAATCTTTCCTCCTAAAAGTTAATCTCGATAAGAGTAAATTCATGACATTTTCCCTAAAGAAAAATATTGTACACACTTCATACAACATAAATGGTTTGCCCATTACAAGAGTCAATAGTCATAAGGATGTGAACATGTAAACGCTATCACTAAGCACTCGATGCGTCTTCTAGGACTTCTGTACAGATTAACAGAAAAACGGAACATCTCTTCCTTACAGCAACTTTTTACAAGACAATAATTTCTCCTGATTGGAATATTGTTCACCTATCTGGACAAAGGCAGAACTTATCCCGGCTTACGAGTGTTTTAAACTTCTTCCTTGCAACAGTACCCCTTAGAATACCTCGCACACGTGTGATGACATAACAAACTTTTACAAACACTAAATATTCAACTACATGACACTCATCATAAAGTTAGTGACCTCAAATAGCTGTATAAATTCACACATGGTCAAACTCAGTTCCGAAACGCTATTCTCAGAATTACATTTCCGAATTCCCTTTAGACATCCACGCAACACATATCTTTTTAATACAGTACGATCTAGACTTTCAATAGTTCAATGTTCTCTGTTCTATAGGCTTCCTAAACTATACAACGAAACGTCAATATTCCCATAGATTTATTTAATTCTGAAGCTGCTTAGAACCCTGCACTACGTCATTTTTGTAGATAAATAAATAAATAAAAATATACGAGAATCATTTCAAGTTATATTATTGGAGGATTCTGAACATATAACCATTAACTACACGCATATTCATCTCCAGTATTAGTACTGAAACTGTTCTTTCTCATCTTAAAAAGAGCCATTCCATGTGAAATCAACCGAATTTTTTTGGGGGGAAAAAACCTCGCCGTCTCAGAATTTGATGAAACCTGAAGTACAAGTAGACTCCTCTGAGAGAATCACGTACCAAATTTTAGCCCTGTACTCCGTGTTGTTTCAGAGTACAGGATGGTAAAAAAAAAAAAAAAAAAGGACAAATTTGATGTTTTTTGTGGAACCTTGTTAGCTTCAATTGGTCATATCTCCCGTAAATATTGAACTAGACAGAAAAATAATATACCATTTTGAAGAGGAAGAATAGGCTACAAGATAAGTCAGAAATATTTATCTGAAAATCAAATATCACTTTTCGGGAAATCCCGGAAAAAAAATTGTCTCTGATACCTCAGAAAGTGTCCATTTGATTTCCTTGAAATTGGGTACCAAGGTTTCCCCATATGTCCGGCATAAGTGTACCAAATGTCAACTTGGTCCTGGGCCTGGAATCTACAATGATTTTCGTGTGACCATGTCGGGAGAGACACCCGGGGTGTCAATGTGGCAACTTGCCAATTTGTCAGAACTATTGAAGTAAGGTATAACTGACCAAGCAGTAATGTTTTTCTGATGCAATCAGTAATTCGGTAATCCTGTGGGGAATATTTGGAACATTCCATTATCAATCGTAGTACATTGCACCGACCTAAATATGTGAATATTCTGGAAGGTTCTCGAATCATCTGCACATTCTAGAAAGTTTCAGAATCGTCCGGAATATTCTGGAAGGTTCTTGAATCATCTGGAACATTCTAGATAGTTCTCGAACCGTCTGAAACATTCTGGAAGGTTCGTTACCTATATAAATGCAGAGGACATTGACACTGCACGCCTGTAAGCTCTTAGCTTTAGACTGGACAAGTCTAGCTGCAAGTGACTATATAGTGTTCAAGCATAGCTAGTGTGACTACAGTGACTATACAGTAGATTTCCGAGTATCAATAGTGGATACTCCCGTGATCCATGTGCAGCATTACCTGTAACTATGTGCATTCAAAAGCTGTATTTTCTGAGACCTCATGGACCAGCACCTTCCTTTGTATATCCAGATATACTAGATGTGCTCTCACTGCCTGCCTGTGATATTATCTCTCTTGTTGATCCCATTACTGCACGCTCAGCCGTACATATACGCTCAGCAATAAAGAGATGGAAGAAGCCACTAGACTGCTTCCAACACAAGCACCAATGACAATTTATCACTTTCACCAGGTTAGTAATAGCTAAATATTTCTTACACCTTACTTCACCAGTATTGACAAATTGGCAAGTTGCCACATTGGCACCCCAGATGTCTCTGCCGACACGGTCACACGAAAATCATTGTAGATTCCAGGCCCATTCTTGGCCCAAGTTGACATTTGGTACACTTAGGCCGGATATATGGAGCTACCTTGGTACCCAATCTCAAGGAAATCAAATGGACACTCTGAGATATCAGTGATAAATTTTTTCCGGGATTTCCCAAAAAATGATATTTGATTTTCAAATAAATGTTAATGGCATATCTTGTAGCCTATTCTTTCCTCTTCAAAATGGTATATTATTTTTCTCTCTAGTTCAATATTTACGGGAGATATGATTAATTGAAACTAACAAGATTCAACAAAAACATCAAATTTGCGAAATAATTTAAGTAAAAGGCTAATAGTCACCGCAAGAAACAAACCTCATCACTAGGAAGTATTTTCGAAGAATATCGTCTTCATCGTTAGCCTAGGCACACTTTAAAAAGGATTTAAACCATAAAAACTCCGAAATTCCTCCTAAACCTACAGAAAAATACATTACAAATTTTAAATCATTTTTTACTGATCCCCAACAAAATACTGGCGTCTACAGGGTTAAATGTCAATGTGACCAAACATATATAGGCAAAAAAAAAAAAGGAATATTTATACCAGAATTGCTGAGCACATTCGCACGTCCCAATTTCTTAGCTTACAACAGTTATCTGGATTGGCATTACATTTCAAAGAAAATAACCACAACATTGTTAATTCATGTTTGATCGAAAAAGCAAAAACTGCAACTGAACGGAAAATTAAAGCTTATTACATTCATAAGGAGAAACCGGCACTCAATTCAGATAAAGGTGACATAAATGCTATTTGGAGCAATGTTTTTGCTATTCATTTTCGCCGTCTGGAAGATAATGTAAAAAGAAAAAAACAGTAAATAGCGAACAGTGACAAGTGAATTACTATTAACATATGTCTAATTATAGTGACAAGATGATTTTTACTTCGTATATTTTTAAAATTCTTTTTATGGTTTAAATCCTTTTTGAATTGTGCCTAGGCTGACAATGAAGACGATATTCTTCGAAAGTACTTCCTAGTGATGAGGTTTGTTTCTTGCGGTGACTATTAGCCTTTTACTTACATTATTTCTAATCATTATCACCGCTCGCAATATAATGATAATCAAATCTGTGAATTTTTTACCACCCTGTACTCTGAAACTGCAGGGGTAACAGGGTTACAATTTGGTGCATGATCATCCCTCATAGGAGTCTACATGTACACCAAGCTTCATCTAAATCTAACACCATGAGATTTTGGGCTTGGTTGATTTCACATGAAATGGCCCGAAAGTCAATTACAAAGGCCTAATTAAAAGAATCTCGTAGGCGTGCCTCAAAAATTCAATATTTACATCTGGTGACCAGTGTGATTTACAAGTGACCATAGAAGAATGATAATTACCAATAACTGACGATGTAATAATGGATGAAGGCAACAAAACGTGGGTTAGTCCCCGAAATCCGGTCTACAAACTGTTTGAACTATCACGATACGTATTTAAACTTCGGAACATGCACTACAAATCTTCATTCAGACTACTGAAATACACATTTTTCAACGGAATTATTCAAATAAAACCGACCAACCTATTAAGAGAACCGATTATAAATGAACGTGACGAATTACACCATTTGGCGAATTATATAGGAAAATACAACTCGAGAAACACGTTTGTTTTAAAAACAGTTAAAATTTGTACGTTAAATTATCAGCTTTTTGTGAAACAGGATTTATATCCAACGGTAACTCCGAAAGAGTTGCACGTGCAGATTTAAAATAGTTCGTCATTAAAATGACAATTTTACTGTTAAAATGAGTTAGTGTATATCAAAAAGAACTGTAGCCTATTGGATAATTTCCACCAGCAGAGAACAATGTAGGAAAGCTGTATTTTATGTTTATACGAGCAGGGTTACCAGTGTCTTTACAACAATGTATCTTTGTCGAGACACTTATTTCCTGTATGTCACACGTTAAAACATTCCGTATATCACATTAAGGTCTTATATATACACAATAAACGAGCACGATCGAACTACTGCTTGTAGTTCCGAGCTAGTACAGACTGATGCGTGTTTTTCGTATAATATATTTTACACATACACTCTGCCTCCCACGGGTCCAATAGCTTCGCCTTACCTTTCGGAAACAGATACAATTCTTATTTTGACCACCTAGCACAGGTTGCTCCTTGTTTCTTGCATGATCAGTCGTTTTTATGGCAGATTAGTTTAAACACATATTATTAATCTGAAATTATTTGGACATACACCACGAAAATATGGGCAGATGCATTAAGTATTTACGAAATAAATTCACCAATTAGGTCTACAGCATGAAAAAAGTTTCTAAAAAATCCCTTGCACTAGTATGTCAACATGCCAAAGCACAATTTAATGAATTCTTTTAGTTCGCTTACCGAAAGAGGTACTTCTCTCAGATACAAAATCCACGTATGCCGAGCAGCGGTACGGATTTCACTTTCAAGTAATACTTCCTCTCTCATATAGCCGTCGTTATGAAGAGGGACGGAGAACTACAAGCAATCAACCACATAAACTTTACCTATTTGCAAGTGATAGGTACGCATTTTGTGTGTGTGTGTTTTTCCTGTGCAAAGGGAGAAATACAAGCAAGAAATTGTCGTACTATCTTATTTTAGTGGTACATACGTAACTTTCTTATTCCTGCATTTCGTTCACCACGAAATTGTTCCTTAGCGGACGAGTTGCATTCAGGAGGGCTTATAGGAGGGCTTCAGCGTGCAAAACATACTCCAATACAATAAACGGGTATGATTTAGTTTCTAACCCAAATCACCTGATAGTGACTCTGGCTCAAGTATCGGTTACGGATTCATCGATTGGGGGTGTGGACTTGCATTACTCTGTCCAGATTCACTTCAAGAAGACTTTATGTGTATGCACGTGATAAAAGGTATTGTGCAAACGACACTAACCTACTTGTGCTAAGTGGCCACTAAAAAGCCGAGTCAGGGCAGGACCTCAACAGGGGATGCCTGAACGGCAGCGAGGAGTTGAGTCCGTAAGGTAAAAGGCGCGTCAGCGCCGGTGGGTATACACATAAACGAGGATAGCGCAAAACATAGTATATGGCACAAAATACTATCTTAAGTCTGGATTTGGAGGAAATACTAAATGTCATCCCAATAAACAAGCAGCAACCTGTGTTCAATGGTAACTAAAAGGAAGAAGTGTAACTGATGGAGTTACGATAGTGCAAAGCCGATGAGTCCACAAAATGGCGCGTCCGCAGAGCAGATGCGTCAGCGAAGGCACACATGAGCGCAATCGAATAGTGTGTAAAACGTTAACCAACCTCTGCTAGGTGGCCACTAAAAGCATTAACCCTTTGACTACTAACTTTTCAAATGTGAATATTCTTTTGTATGTACAGTGGGCCAGAAAAATTCTTGATGTTCACTCCGTGAGTTAGGCACCCCAACTAACGCCCGCTCCAAGATTAATTACGCCTGGTGAAGTAGCTAGAACAGCAGAATCAAGCTGCCACACCTGTTAAAAGGAGAAATCGTAAAGTGTGTTTATGTACAGGAGTGAGGAGAAACGCTGGCATACGAAATGAGAGAAGGGAGCTTTTGAATACTTGTACTCACAGTAAACAGCATAATACCGGAAAAAAAGAAACGTACACCAGAGGCGCCGATGAGAAGGTAACAGTCAGGGGACTTAAATAATCTTATAATTAACTCAAGTGAGGGATTATATAAACAAGTTAACTTACCTCAAATGACTATACATATATGCGTATCAAATAATATACGGATAGATTATGAGGTATAAGTATAGGTTATTCTTTTAAGTAAACACAAAGCCTTACGCTGAGTTTTGAAACTATTAACAGTAGTCCTACTTGCAAATCAATTAAAGTATGAATGGATCATTCAGGGAAAGAACCCTGCCCCCAATGAAAATTTTGGGTGTCTAACAGGGCCTGAGGTCCTAGGTTCCGGCGCTACTATTGATACCTAATATTACTTTGAAAGAAGAACTTGTCAGATTTCATTATTCGTTACATGATTTTTGAAACTGCTAAATATTGGTATGCAGTAATTTATTTGTAAATATTAAAAATGAAAAATTCGATAAGACTCAAACGAGATGGATAACATATCCGTACGAAGCGTATTTCCCCTTAGGTTGTAAATATAACTGAAGGTTCTTGATTTGAATAATATTTCTGAAAATTTACATATTGAGACAAAATGAGAAAAGGGAAGAATATAGTGTCAATAAACAACAATTTAAAAATGCAGGAAATTAACGGTTAATATTAAATATAGAACCATTAACAGAATTAACTTGTAACTCATATTCTCAATTCATTTTTCTTCCTTTATTTTCAGGCGAGAGAGAGACTCGAACTCGGATCACCAGTTTAGCAAACCACAATGCTAACCACTCACCTAAAGCGTTACTTATTTGGGCTCGATTAAATAAAGAGCCTTTTCTGTTCGCTCAAAACAGTAGCTTGTTAATACTCAAATTCAAAATACAGGAATATGTAATTGAGAACTCGCAGGGTATTCACTAAATTATTAACATTTCAGAATTTTTAAAAACAAAATACAAAACTTCTTTATTTTTGAATGAAATACGGGGCGTATATTATACTCGTAAACAAACTAAAGACGAATCATTTACTGCGTAATAATTGTGGTTCAGTGGTCAAGGCGCTTGACCAATAATCTGAAGGTAAGAAGTCGGATCCACGAACGACCAGTACATTTTTCTTTTACTTTAGAATTTTCGGTGGCGATTGATCAGCGATGACACATGTTTTATTATCTTCAGATATTTCAATACTTGAACTATCAAATCTCTAGGAATAACAATAGTAATAATAATTGTGTAAACGTCTCATTGTGTGGTAAACTAGCCTTCTAATGGGAGACTGCAACAACTCATGGAATTCATCGAATCAATGCAGAACGCTGCCTTTCCCTGATATTGTGACTGTTTAGGACCGTCGCGAAACAATGTAGCAAACCGCGCAAAGGAAAATAAACATCCGTAAGAAATGTTTCGGATAGTGTTGTTTAAAGAAACGTGGGCCGAAATGTCCTTTCTTTACACGAAACAGCAAGAAAATTGAACAACAAAGTACAAAACATTGTCCAGGAGTGGGTTTCAATCCCAGGTAGGTCGTGCTTTTGATCACCAATTCAAGATGGTATCTCCTACACTCCGAAGTGAACTGCCGAATTGTTGTTCCATACGAGATAGTCCTTTGTAGTTTATGTAGTCTCCAAACGAGCACTCGTATCGTGGGTAGCAACTGGTTTTCACTGTCCCAAACGGAATCCCAATATCCTCGAAAGGCATAATCTGTCAAGGCGGATGCGCTTTCATGCACAGACACTGTTGCAGTTACTTGTCGCGTACCATTGTCGTGGGGTCTTGCCCTATTATTCTGTCCTTCGAATACACGTTTGTTTTGCCCGAGTCTTCTACACTTCGTCCCGTCCATACCATTACACATATGTTTTTCGCGGTTACATCATTGGTCTCCCTTTTGCATTTTACCTTACATTGATATATCACACACCCCACTTCTCATTTCAATACCTTACGCTATATCCAAGATCGCGGCTCTCAAGACGGCCGCCAAGTCATCGTTATAGCATATCAAATATTTTGATCTCATCCTGGTGCTGCCCATCCTTTTCGATTTCGAAATAAACGGGTATCTTGCGACGTTTACCTTATATCAAATTGTCGCGTGGTGTGTTATATTGCTGAGCATATCTCCGGTGTTTCTGGATGGGGGCAGCTCCAATTTAACATATTTTCTTCTTTTCTATTATGTGTCCTCTGGGAGAAGTTTGAGTCGGATCTGATCCTGCCTTGTTCTGTATGTTGCTGTTAGTAATACTTGTTTTACAGTTATTCTCAGTAACCTTGAACGACAGGAACACGAACACAGATACCCCTCGAGGACATACAATTTCAAAGGATCACCCACCGGGAATTGAACACGGGACCGCGACCACTGAACTATCTGAGGTAGTGATGACGTGGGTCAATGAACAATTTGACCCACCACCCATCGTGACGCACGACCCACCATGACCCACTCTGACCCACCACCCACCGAAACACATCATCATCAACTCTGACACGTGATCCACGGCCTCTTCTTTACTGACTAAAGAGTTTACACTTGTAATAAAAACATGTTGTAAAATTCTAACTAATCAGAGTTTGAACTGAGTTATTTTTACAAACCAACCCACTATCAATTTTGCATATATAGAAAGTGCCACCCCCATCATAAAGAAGAATTTTAACAAGATGCTATGTGACGTTCTGTTCATTTTCAATAAAAAATTAATATATTGAATTTCAGCTCTGTAAGTCACGGCTTGGGAGATACTCATTTTTTTTTCCGCAAAAATTCGGATCCCCATTACCCCTTAAGATATTATTATAATGAAAGTGATATAATAACATCCCACTTTGGATTAAGCCCTAACTATATACCAAAAGTCATTTCATTTGACTTTGCAATTTGGCCGTGACGATCAGGCACACATAGTTACATCCATTTTTTTTATATAATAATATATATATATTTTAGTATTCAAAATGTATTTTATTCAGTAGTTAGTTCCTCTAAAACCTAATAGGTTGTGTGTCTTGAAACAGGCACGTAGCCAGGATTTCGTAACTGGGAGGGAAGGGGGGGGGGGTGCGTGACATGAAATTCTGAAGGACTAGGAGCTCGATGAATCTAAACTACTTTACTATCAACATACATTGGTTTGTTAGGACAATAAAATGAGGATATGTTAGTAAGTATTTTAATTACAAACTACACGAAGAAATCTCGAGTAAAATAATAAAAAAAAGTATTGAAAAAGATTTTACAATATTTTTCGTCCTTCCTCTGTTCATTCAATTATAACAATTTTCCTTTCATTAAGGCCTCAACTATTATAAAAACTATATATTCACTATTATAAAAAGTATATACTCAATAATACCTTGCAAAAATTTTACACTATCTGTGTTCCTTTCTCTGTTGAATCAAATGTAAACAGAAATTCCTTCCCTCATAAATTTTTGTTTTTATTATTCCGTCAACTACTGTCTGTTCCAAATGACAGGTTAAAGGAGCAGTAGAAAATTGATTATGAAATAACATGTTTGATACTGCAATGATGCGATGAAAAATGATGATAAAAAATGTCCAAGCTGTTAGACGAAGGCACTAAGCTTTCGGAAGCTTGAAATCTCCCTGACTAGTAGCAGAAATTCTGAGAATTCCGTAACTTTTCTAGAAATCTCAAATTATTTGACTTCTCCAGGATATCTCGCTCACCTCACCACCATGTATTGCAAGTAATACAAATCTCCTCATAAGAAAGAGTAACCAAAAGCTTCTTGTAGTTTTTTATTTTTTTTTTTTTTAATTTTTAACGCTGACTTTTTTTTCTCAGTTTATTTTGTTCCATCCTTCCTTAATTTTGTCATTTCTAATCTCGAAGGGAGGGAAGGGGGGGTCCGGTGCCTGCTTGAAAGCCAAGTAGTAGTATAAGTCCTATTGCTATTATTGCAATTACAAATATCAATATTCAAAAGATGCCTACATTTTTTTTTTTAAACTTAGGGATACTCATCTGAAGTAAGTAAACAGAATCAAATGAAAAAGGAATGTAATGGAGGCCTTGAAAGTAAAACGTAGACAAAATTAACCAGTGTTCAGAAGGATATTTTTAAATCATGCTCTACCCTACTCATAGGAGCTAAATACGCGGTTCTGGTTAGTTATCCGTTTCTCGCCACGTAGCAGAAATCCAGGCGCTGTTTCTGGCGGTCTTCGTGGTCGAGTGTACTAGCGCAATGGGCTATTAATTATAATTGCTTTCGGGGAAGGTTCAAACCCGGACCAAGGAATTTTTTTTTTATTTTACATTTTATTTTTTAAATTTTCATAACACTTTTTTCATTAAAATTATATGAGTAATACTCAAAAAAGTGATTTACTTACGTTACGGTGCAGTTTCGCTACACGAATCCATGATATAGGCAGTAGTAGTAGTTGTAGTAGTGGTAGTAGGAACGGGTTAGAAGCCCCGCAGGGCTCGTTTTGTTCCACCTTGACTGCCACGATATAAATTTAACCTCAGCTGCTTCTTCAATTTTCTTCAATTCCAACAAACTGACAATTTTCTTCTATTACTATAATACACAATACCTACACCAGAAGGTTTGGACAATCGCAAACTGCAAAAAATCAGAAACGTGTATTTAGTTTCTATGCGCAAAAGGAAACGAATATATATATTTTTTTCGTTTTCCGCGGAAAAACTGTTTTAGAGTGCAAAAGCCCCCACCAAACTTCCTGAAAATTGATGCCCTAAAGACAAGAAGAGGCGCACTGAAGTGAATGTAATTGTGCACAGATACTGTATACGTAAGATGTGGGAATATGTTTCGTATTTTCCTCAAAAACAAAGTTGGGTGGGGCACAAACTCTTCCAAAACCTTTGAGTACGAATGATCAAAAGTGCTAATAACTATACGTCAGAAGTGACTAAAGGATATGGAGAATTGCAACGAAACTTTTGTAGGGACAATGCGCAAAACGTAAGCGAACATGTGTTTTTATTTTGTGTGGAGAAGCAGTGTTGGGGCCAAGACCTCCTCCGAAAAAAGTAAATATAATCGTAGAAGTACAGGAAGGAGTGAATCGAAGCGAATGAAATTGTGTGTAGATATTGTATATGTAAAATAAGGCTATTCGTGTTCCTTAATTGTCCCCTTCCGATTTGCTTCAAATTTGGCACACCAAGAATAAACAGAAATCGACACGTGTTTTTGTTTATGCGGAGAAATATTGTAAGGGTTAAAGGTGCCCCCTGAAATACTATAAAATACGCCATAGGTAGGAAACAGCTAGTGTTAAAATAGTGAACTTTTACCAATAGATAGATGACCTAAAAGTTAGTATTAATACAGTGAATTTCGTGTGTGCCCTGCTTCTACCCTTAAAAGTTCAAGTTCAAAAACTGAACATTGCGCACTCTAGCATGGTACAAACAGATAGACAAACGAGCAATTAGTACATAAAGAAAAACACGTGTTGATTCATTTTCTGTTTACTTTTGATGTGCCAAGTTTGAAGCAAATCGGATGGGGACAATTGGGAAACACGAATTGCATTGATTTTACATATACAATATTTACACACAATTTCATTCGCTTCGATCTCTCCTTTCTGCACTTCTACGATAATACTTGCTCTTTTCGGACGAGGCCTTGGCCCCAACACTGCTTCTCCACACAAACTAAAAATGCATGTTCGCTTACTTTTTGCATATTGCCCCTATAAAAGTTTCGTTGCAATTCTCCATATCCTTTAGACACTTCTGACGTATACTTATTAGCCCTCTTGCTAATTCGTAATCTAAGGTTTGGAAGGGTTTGCGCCCCACCCAACTATTTTTTTTAAAGGAAAATACGAAACACATATTCCCTCATTTTACGTATACAATATCTGTGCACAATTATATTCACTTCAGTCTATTCTTCTTGCCTTTAGGGCGTCAACTTTCACAATTTTTGGTGGGGGTTTTTGCACTCTAAAATAGTTTTTCTGCAGAAAATGGGAAAAGAAACAAGTATTGGTTTCCTGTTTGCGTATTGGCTCTACACAAAGTTTCGCTGCAATTCTTCATGACCTTTAGGCACTTCTCACATACTTTTATTAGCAATTTTGACCCACATCATCACTGCCTCAGATAGTTCAGTGGTCGCGGTCCCGTGTTCGATTCCCGGTGGGTGATCCTTTCAATTTGTATATCCTCGATGTATCTGTGTTCGTGTCGCTGTCGTTCAAGATTACTGAGAATAACTGTAAAATAAGTATTACTAAGAGACAAGTTACGAAGATACTTTCGGTGAATCAGAAAGAAAATGGTCTGAAGCATCAGATTCGTCAAGGGGTCGAATTACTCTTAAAACCAGTTTCTCCTTCATGTCCTTGCGTGTTTGTACGTCTATTTTTGTTTTCTAATTTAAATTTAAAGTCTCTCGAATAAAGCATTTTATCATGACCGAAATCAGTGTGTTTCGTCGTTATCGTAAACGTGTGTAATTTGCTACATACACGAATGTTTTTTGACTCTTACTTAGCAGAGCAGTCCTAGCGTAGTGGCGTGAGCATGTTTCATAATGCAGGAGTCCCGGGTTCGATACCCGTGCGGTAAGTTGTTTTTACCAAACTACAATATTCATACTTCTGATGTGTAATAAAATGAAAAATACTCAATTTCTTTCGGTCTCACAAGTTAGAGTGGAAACAGCTTTCTTTGCAGAGGAAATACTGTACTAGCAATATGACGTCACATGTCTGTCTACAACCTTGATTCGTACTGTAGGAGAACGTAACGTGGTTAGCAAACAATTCATGAATACAAAAGGATCATGCTTAGGGCCTAGTATGGGTCATAAATGTGTCTGAAACGATATTGGTTCCTAGAAATTATTCCGAACGTCTTCCACTATTACTCCTACTGCTAGAAATAATAATATTTTCGTTCGCCATTTCCAACACCTTCCATATATGCGTTCAACCAAAATTGGTAAATACGAACTATTCTTTTTTATATTGGTATGTATATTTTGTTAAAATATCAATATAACGCACACATAATCCAAAGTCTTTTATCCAAAGAAAGCGTCTTACTATGTATCGTGATGAAGACAAATCCTACTTAGTTTCTGTTTAAGCATCCAAAGTTTCGATATTAATATTGCCCAGGAGGTGACACCTTTCTGCTCCCTCGTTTCCTTTCGACACAAATCATTCGAAAGTATCTCTTATCCTTTCTTTTTCTCTTCCTATCAACTTCAGTATGCTTATTTACATTGCAATAAGGACGTAATTTTGAGGTCGTAAATTTTCAGTAATAATAATAATGATATTATTAATAATAATAATAAACATTTTTAAAGTCGCCCTAAAATTAGACAAAACTTACAGGTAAGTCGGAATTTTGGAAGATTTTCGGGACCTCCAGGATATACCTGTGCACCTACGAAAATTTTAAACGAAAGCGTTCCACTATAGTTTCATGAAGGAAAATAACCGAAATAAAAATAACTGAATATCACTGAGTAGTAATGCATATAATAAACTAAATTTTAGCATATCCAGAAGGAATTATAAAAGTTTTGCAACAAAAATACCTACACAGAACATAATAAGTTCTATGAGCTCCGCAATACAAAGTAATAAAATAGCGTATAAGATTCAGCCTAGAAAGCAATTGTTATTTAAAGAATGGACATGCACTCTTTCAAGAATCGAGATAAAACGAGAAATGTTTACGATACTTTTCGTCTCGTGTCAATTCTCATCTCCAAAGCAAGACGATAATTTGAGTTAACCTTGTTCGTCTCGAATGTAAAATGTTAATTCTCGTCTCAATTTTCTTTTTGTTTTTGAAATGAGATTAGAAATTCCTGTTTTCGTGGGCAACACTACACAAAACCGAAATATTCTTGCCAAATATCACGTTTCTGGTTGTAATGTTATGCCGTGAGTGATAATAAGCTCGAACTTTTAATCTTCAATGAGATAATAATAATAATTATTATTATTACTGTTGTTATTCCTAGAGATTTGATAGTTCAAGTATTGAAACATCCGAGTATTCAAATATCTGAAGATAAAAGAACATGTGTCATCGTTGATCAATCGCCACCGAAAATTCTAAAGTAAAAAAATGTACTGGTCGTTCGTGGATCCGAGTTGATTACCTTCAGATTATTGGTGAAGTGCCACTGAACTACAATTACTATGCAGTAATTGATTCGTCTTTAGTTTGTTTACGAGTATAATATACGCGCCGTATTTCATTCAAAAATAAGGGAGTTTTATATTTTGTTTTTTTAAAAATCTGAAACGATAATAATTTAGTGAATACAGTGATATAATACCCTCCGAGTTCTCAATTACATATTCCTGTGTTTTGAATTTGACTGAATTTGAATTTTGAATAAGCCACTGTTTTGAGCGAACAGAAAAGGTTCTTTATTTAATCGCGCCCAAATAAGTAACGCTTTAGATGAGTTGTTAGCATTGAGGTTTTCTAAACCGGTGATCCGAGTTCGAGTCTCCCCATCGCCATTTACAACTTTTTAAAGATAATCTCCAGTGGAGAAATTCAGTGATGACGTAATCCTGAAAATAAAGGAAGAAAAATGAATGGAGAACACGAGTTAATTCTGTTAATGGTTCTATATTTGATATTAACCGTTACTTCGTGCATTTTTAAATTGTTGTTTATTAACACTATATTATCCCTTTTTCTCCTTGTGTCTCAATGTGTAAATTTTCAGAAATATTATTCAAATCAAGAACTCTCAGTTATATTTACAACCTATGGGGAAGTACGCTTAGTACGGATAGGTTTTCCAACTCGTTTGAGTGTTATCGAATTTTGCATTTTTAATATTTACAAATATATTACTGCATACCAATATTTAGCAGCTTCAAAAGTCATTTAACGAATAATGAAATCGGACAAGTTCTCCTTTTGAAGTAATATTACGTATCAATCAGTGGTGCCGGAACCAAAGAGCTCAGGCACAGTTAGACACCCAAAATTGTCATTAGAGGCTGGGTTCTTCCCCTGAATGATTTATTCATACTTTAATTGATTTGCAGGTAGGACTACTGTTAATAGTTTCAAAACTCAGCGCAAGGCTTTGTGTTTACTTAAAAGAATAACCTAATACATATACCGCATAATCTACCCGTATATTATTTGATACGCATATACATATAGTCATTTGAAGTAAGTTAACTTGTTTCTACCCGTATGTTATTTGATACGCATATACATATAGTCATTTGAAGTAAGTTGACTTGTTTACATAATCAATCCCTGAGTTAATTATAAGATTATTTAAGTCCTCTGACTGTTACCTTCTCATCGGCGCCTCCGGTGTCCGTATATTTTTTTCTGGTATTGTGCTGTTTACTGAGACTAGAAATGTCTAAAGACTTCTTTTTGTCATTTCGTCAGCCAGCGTTTCGGTCCACTTCTGCACAAAAATACTCTTTACGATTTGTGCTTTTAACAGGTGGGGACAACTTCACACCGCTGTGCTGGCTACTACCAGGCGTAACTAATCTTGGAGCGGGCGTCAGCTGGTCTGCCTAACCCACGTAGTTTGTATAACAAGAATTACTGTGGCCCACAGTACATGTACGACTCCTTTAATGTGGGATATTCCTGACACCTGTACACAGTTTTGGAAACTGAACACAGTCTCCTAGTCACATCTGAAATTTCAACTATGTTTCAATTATTCGCATTGGACACATGTGTCCCGTTGGTAGTCAAAGGGTTAAGTGAAAACAAGAGTCAGGGCAGGGCGAAATTGGTTGTCTCACACAGGTGTGCGTCAATAGGGAGCAAGTGTATCAGCACAGGTAGGTATGCACATAAACGAACCTAACAAAGATGTCAGATAGTACATCCTTACATATAATTACTGTTGATTTCGTATTCTCAAAATAACATTTTAAATACATCTTACAATACTAGTAAACCCTATAATACCACTGCATCAAAAACATTGTCACTATTCTATTATCATTGTACGCTTTCTTAATATTTGTCTACCAATTATCTTGTAGAATCACAAATTAAGGCTGGAAAATTACGTCCTATGTTTATGCCGTGTAGGCTTAAGAAAACAGTGTTGAGAGCGAATGAAAGGGTTCACTCGAGCAGACGACTCTATCAAAAACAAAATTTATAGGTAAAATACGATGTCAAATACTTTTCGTAAAAGAAGTAGAGTGTGAATATAAGTAGTTTCTGTCATTAGATATCATATTGAAATACATTTTGAATGGGAGTGAACGTATTCTAAGTGCAACTATTTACTGAAGCGGAAGAATACAAGAAAGCGAAGGTGGAAATAAACGCCGGGAATGTTCTGTTCGTGTTAGCAATGACGTTTGCGATGGATGTAATGCTAATATTTGGTTCTATTACACTTAATAGTGCGATAAAGAGCGCAATATTATAAAGTTTTTGCAGCGTCATAGCATGTTGAAACGTAAAATAAACTGTGTAAAGTGTGGAAAAGAAGTAAAAATTCAGAAGAGAGGCATTACATACACTTTTTTTTTTACTGTTATAAAGGTAAGAAAGCAAGCAGTGTAAGACATGTGTATCAGCTGTGAAAGGTAATTTTTTGAAGAATCGAAGTTAACTGTAGTGAAAATATAGGCATTTGTAATACATTGGGGGTTAAATTCCAAAGTTGGGCGTCCGTTTCTAGCGAAATTTTTAAAATTTACAGGAAATATATGGATAATTTGATCGTTTGTGTGCTTGATAATCGAAAAATCTGTTTATTTGTTATATAAGCGGTTATAAACATGGGACTATATGGCGAGCGGAGGGAACTACTTGGCGCAAGGTAACCAAACAGTTGCATTGTGGGAAAGAAACGAGCATTTATGTTACCAATATGGCGAATGTACAAGGGCAATGTCCTAGCAGCAATTTTAACATTTATGAAGGAATACATTGATAACAAGCAAAATCTTTTAAAAGTTTGTGAAGAGCACGGATTAATGAACCTAATAACAAATTGCAGAAAGTGTGGAAAGGAGATAACAATGAAAAAAACTTGATTAAAGCGGACGCCCAACTTTGGAATATATGCCTACATTGGAATATTTTGCCATATACAACATATGAAATATTAGAAAGTGAACTGGATATAACCTCATCAACTGTTAGTGACTGGAGCTCGTATTGCAGGGAAGCGTGTGTGGACTGGACATTTCGAAATTCGCAGATATGTACTTTTCCACTATTCTCGTTTATGCATATGCTCCGTCGCTAACGCGCCTGCTCCCTACGGACGCACCCCCTTCGCTCCGCTCGGGCCATTCTGCTGCGCTCCTGTTCTGACTCGGTTAGATAGCATTCGTGCTCTCAGTGGCAACCTAGCACAAGTTGGTTCGTTTTTTAAATCCATTAGCTCCTCATTTAATAGATCCTCGCAAGAAAAAACTGGAAAATGCAATAGATGTGTGAAAATTTGATAGAGCCGTCTGCTCGAGTAATGCCGAATGAAATACTGGAATGATGAAAGTGGTAGGAAACTACGCAGCAGAAGTGCTCTCTCTACCACTAAGCCACAGTGGACTACCGGTATACAAATAGAGTAGAGCTTTCGTTTTTTGTCAACACGGAAATTTGGACCTACTGTTAACATGGATCCCGAACAGGACCTGAGAAACGATACAGATCACCGTGCATGATCAATCCTAGCAGTACAGGGCGTCCCTATCTAGTTTCCAACAATGCTTGAATTCAGGCCCTCCCGGCAATCACAACTGATTGAATGTGGTAGTGTCTAACATAAAAATGACGATCTCATTGTCTAATTATTACTTTATTGTCCACTAGTTCTGATACACAAAATGTTATTTTTCTGTAATCACGTTCACGTTGTAATTGAAATACCACGAATGCTAATTTAAAAATAGTTGACTCACGTTACGCACATACAATGCAATTCTCATGCAATCCCTTTCGGTATTCTCGGTACCATTAATAGTATTGCTTGGTATGCTTACTATTGAACAAAAAATACACTTCATATGCCCCACACACAAATGTTTGTACACAAGAAAATTTTACGAATTCCAATATCACCTTTATATTTTACTTCCAATCGATATTTTTCCTCTTTTAGCGGCTCCAACACTTCCACATACACATGCACTATGCTCACCCACCAGGGTTGCCAATGAACAATCAACATTTAGTACTAGATTAGAGGGTGGAAAATCACTAAAAATCACTAAATGTTAACACCATATTATATATATATATATATATATATGGAGAGGAAGAGAATCTGAATTACTTTTGTCAAACTATAATGGCTAGATACTATTCCTACTCCCTAGTGTCCCGGAAAATTTCCCGTATCCAGAACAGGACAGTGCGGGGGGGGGGTCGAAAAGATTTCGGGAGAATAATTCAGTGGCGGCTATGAGAGGAGTCACATTGGTAACAATTATAATTTTATTGCTACAAGCTAAGAAAAGAAAGTTTATCCCATGCGCTAATTCCTTATAATGCATACAAGAATAAATACATTATGTATTTCTTCCCTTGCTTAGCGATAAAACTTAAACATTTACCCTGTGACCTTCCTCAAGAGCCGCTTCTGGATTACCTGAGTTAACTTTACATCTGTAGCTCTTAGTACAGAAATACTGTTATTATATACTACATAGAAGCAGATCACTTGGAATACATTAGCAGATCATTAGCACAAATGTGACTTTTAATAACTTCTCAAAATTAAGAACTGATTACAAAATGAATACGCAAGTCTCTGAAGTGAATATAAAGCCTGCCTACCTGCAGAAGGCAAATTCATTTTTTTCTTTGAAAGAAAAAAGAAAACTGAAAGTTCTGGGAAATCACTATGGATATTATGAACAACGAGAACAACCTACGAGGGATTCGCACTCCACAAGATACCGAACGAAATTGCTAACTAAACTAATATAAGACTTCAACGAACTGTTTTGAAAATGTACGTATATGTATTGTTTATCTTACTTTGTGAAAATATACCAAACAGCGGCGGTTAGCATTATTGACCTTCCTGTTTATTGATGTCTTTCCTAGAAACCTAAATTAGTTTACTCATTAGCGCAAGAAGAAAGTACAAGTGTCCAGACTTCAAATCCCATGTGCCAAAAATTTTCTCGTGAGAAATTAGTGAGGTTAAAAATTGTACGGGTAATACGAAAAGATAGGACAAGTTTAGATTGCTTGTACGTGACAATATCAAAAGATTTATGCTCAACACGTGTGTCACAGATGAAACTTTCATCGGTACTGTACATATTTGCTGGTACATTTTATTAATACGTATATTAGTATGGTTTCATCCTCCTTTAAAATTATTGGGAACAAGCAAAGTGAATGATACTGCCAGCGCCTCCGTACGTGACAAAGCGTAGAAGCAGAGAATTATTATTTCTCTACTTACTTCAGAAAACTACCTGCTCACGATAAGTAACTCACAATCTCATCCCATATCGGCGAACATAAAGAGGCAGATGGCCAAAGATACTCTCTGTTTACCCGTAGTCATTTCACGGCAGGGTTTGTTCTCAGAGTGGAACAAAAAAATTCTTAACCGAAACACATTTTTCCTTGTTATTTCAAAATTCATTTCCTTGTCATTTCATTCCTGCATGAGAAATAAAACGCCAAAAATCACTAGATTGTGCTGATTTACGCGAAGTACGTACTAGATCACTAGTTCAATGATAAAATCACTAAATCTAGTACGAAATCACTAAAAGTGGCATCCCTGTCACCCACTCCTTCACAACAGGCTTGGAAATTCCTTGAATCATATGTATCATAACGGGTCATAAAATATCTGCATTTTCAACGATATTACTATACATATTATAACACTAATAATAATAATAATAATACAATGATACAAAGAAGAATCTGGGCATTAATTTAGTATGTGTAGCGTAACGAAATGCAAAACATGCAAATATAAACTATAACAAACTAACACGTACTGTTTGCGTTGCGTTATCGCAAACTGTTAAAGAAATGACTCTTCCTTCTACCACTCTATGGTTCTGCCATCTATTTTTTGGATATTTGAACCAAAAATGAAATGAAATCTGTAAGTTTTACGTCCCACGGTTATGCCGGTGAGGCTAAAGGAGACGGTAATAATGAGAGATGAGTGAAATGGTGGAATGAAGAAAGTGGGAGGAAACGGGAGTACCCCGAGAAAACCCACGAGCACGGTGTTTGTCCACCACAAAGTTCACTTGGCGGGGGCTGAACCAAAAATGAGAATGTAGTTTCTCGTAAGTGTTAAATTACTAATAATCATCATTTACAGGTACAGTTAAAAGTAAGCCAATTAAATTGCAACAAATAAAATAATAATAATAATAATAATAATAATAATAATAATAATAATAATAATAATAATAATAATAATAATAATAATAATAATAATAATAATAATAATAATAATACTCTAAACATGTAGTTGCAAGCAGAAAGTAACTATAATAACGAAATTTAGTATTGAATATTTACTAGCGACTTGATCTTAGTACCGTTTCCTTTAGCCTAGTCGGTATATCGTGGGATGTAAAACTAAAGATTTTTTATTTTTTTATTTTTGTGACAGCGTTCTCGAGCTATCAGCCAGATGAAGATACTGACATCCGACCCTTCGATAATACAGACATTGCATTAATCTTCAGAGATTGTGATAAATGCAATACCTGCATTCGAAACTTCTGATGTCAATAACTTCACCTGGCTTTTATAGCCCGACAACACTTCCTAAAAGAAGTTTAATACTTTAAGAATATCCTGGAGAACGATTAAATTGGAAGAAAGTACATTCGTTTGTTCATTTAGATAGATGTGTTATTTAACTTTCTTCGTTCTTTGTTATAATTCTACCTGAAATTTACTATACTTTTCGTACTTTTTAAGTAGCATATCATGTGGTAAGTAAAATTATCATATTAACCCAATAATAAATATATATTTTACAACCTTGCTTAATGTGAATTCACTACTCACAGTTTCTCAGAGCAATATCCCCATTGATCTTCTTCTTCTTCTACGGTTGCAACTTGACTTGGCGAAGATTGCTCTCCCAGCAATTATAGACGGTGTTTTCAAAAGGAACAGATTATGAAATGAGATGAATCTTTACCCAAAATAACGTAGATCTTTGTAAATAAAGATAATAGGCAGTAAGAACACGTGAGGATAAAATGAAAATTAACGAAGCTACATTAAATGGACCAAAACCGTGAAATTTATGAAGAATAGAGATAAATGGCTGGCGATATTGTTGGTAGAGAGGACAAGAGAAAATGAGATGATTGGTGGAGCCTGTATCGAGACCACAGTTACAAAGTGGAGTAGTGCGTTTTCGGAGAAGATATAAGCGTTGGGGAGTATACAGAATTTGAAGTCTGTTACGGAGCAGAAAATGGAGGTAGGAGGGAGAGAAAGTATGTTGAATGAACCAAGATAGTCAGCGGAGAGAACAAGGATGGTACCAATACCAACGTGCCTTTGACATAAGGTATTATAAGCAGTCCAGCGTTGATAATGAAGTGTAATAAGTCGTGGAAAAAGGTCAATAGGCGAGACTCAAAGATCTATGGGAGTGCCGTGCAGGGTTCTGAAACAGGCTGCGGCATCAGCTAGAGAATTCCCGAGGATGCCTACATGACCTTTGGATCAAATTAAGCAAGGAGTATAGTTGAGGGAAGTCCGACGGTATAGAAGAAGACGAATTTCATAAAGAATCCAGGAGGATTGCGAAGACCAGGGGGAAGATTGTAGAGATTGTAGGAGAGATTTAGAATCAGTGGTGATACAGATAGATGGATACTGATACTGAAGAGAATGAAGAAGAGTCGAAAACAAGGCATAAGCTTCAGTGAGAAAGGTAGAGACATAATGGGGCATTTTAAAGCTGAAACATTGCTGAAGAGAGGAATCGTAAAAGGCTGATCCCAAATGCAAGCCCTGGCCAGAACCGTCGCAGTACAAATGTACAGTGTGCTGAGGGAGAGGAGGAATGGATGAGGAGAAATAATGTTGATAAGAGACTGGAGTGAAAAGGTGGGCGGGAGGGTATTGGGAAAAATGATAGAAAAAGATTTTTTAAAAAATGGACAATCATGCAAGTAGCAAGGGAGTGTATATGTGCGATGGATGTGTAACACATGTGGTGCAAGAGCTAGGTAGCTGGTGTATATGAAAGGGAGAGATGCGAGATATGGAGAATGTTTGCGGCCTGTATGAAGGTGTCGGAGCAGAATGAGTTTAGGGAGGAGAGAGGATCGGGTAAATTGGAAACGTTGAAGACAGATTTGATCTGAGAGGTGTTTCAACTGAATTGCTAAGGGTGGAACTCGGGTCTCAGAATAAAGTGCAGTAGCAGTAGTGGTGGAAGGAAGGCTAAAAGTACGGCAGAGAGTAGTATATTGAAGAGATTGGAATTTTTGAAAGGCCCTAGGAGGAGAATGAGATAGAAAAAACACCATATGTTAAAATAGATAAGTAAACCTGTTTATATAACAGGAGGAGGACACGGAAATCTGCAGTCCAAGTAGAAGTGGAAATAGAGCGAATTAAAGGTAAGAAAGATGATGTTTTTTGATGTAGAAGTTGATAATGGGGGTCCAACGTAAAGAAGAGCCTAAGACGATTCCGAGGTATTTAACAGAGAGATGGCGAGGAAGGGTAATACCGGTAAAAGTAAGGGAGGGTAGGGCGGGAGTGCGTTTGCAGGTAAAAACGAGAAAGGAAGCTTTGTTCCAGTTTATTCTTAAGCCATGTTTGTTACAGCAGGTGGAGAATGTGGTGAGATCTGAAATGAGTTGGAGTATAGCAAGTTGAGGGGAGGTAGAAGTAATATAGAAGACTGAATCATCACAATAGGAAAGAACCCGTACAGTGTTACTGGTTTGGGGAAGAATAGGGGCCAGAAAGGGATTGAATAAAAGAGGAGATAATACAGAACCTTGAGGAAGACCTTGAGAAGTGATGCGACCTTCAGAGAGTTGGGAACCAAGGCGAAGATACAAGGTACGTTGGACCAGAAGGTTGTAAATAATATGGAGATATTTCGAAGGGATACTTTGCTGCGAAAGTATATCTATGAGGTCATAAAGGGTAACAGAGTTATAAGCCTGAGAAAGGTCAATGAATACGCCAAAAACAAAAGGTCAATGAATACGGAAAAAAGCAAGCCAAATATCGGAGATAAAAACAGACAGTCAGAAACGCTGGAACCAAGTCGACAACCGTATTGTTGTTTATAAAATAAAAGGTGGTATTCAGAGAACCATTGGAGGCGTTGTTTCAGGAGATGTTCGAAGACCTTTAAGAGACATGAGGAGAGGGCAATAGGGCAGTAATATTCGGCGATACCAGGTTGTTTTGTGGGTTTGAGGATTGGAATAATAAGGTAGTCCTTCCATTTAGGGGGAATCCGTTCAGAAGACATACATGGTTATATAAGGTGAGTAGGAATTGCTGGTACGGTGAAGGAACATGTAGGTGTCGGTAATGTATGCTGTCTTTGCCAGATGAAGAGTTGGGTAGACCGGATAAGATGAGAGCGAGTTCAGACAAGGTGAAAGGAAGATAGATAGGGGTGGATGGTTCTAGAAAATAAAGAGGAGAGAGCCAGAGAGGAGGGAAGAGGTACGTGGATTGGGCTTGTTGGGAATGAAATTGATGGAGCTAGGAAGAGAAAATAGATTCACCAGAGGGAGGACGACACGTCGTGTTACGAAGGGACCAGTAAAACTTCCAAATGGAGGATAAAAGGAACCATAACTTATGGTTGAACAAAATTGTCGCCAGACATTACGACAGGTTTGTTGAAGAATACGGATCGTGATGGCTTGGGTTTGTTGATATACCAGGAAACTGGAATAGGAGCGAGTGGCGAGGTATGTTTTAAGGGCTTGACGCCGTCGGAAAATCCATTGCAGACATTCCCTAGTCCACCATTTAGGATAAGGAGAATCGAGAATGGAGGAACGAATTTAGTGAGGGGGATCAGGGTGGGAGTGTGATACTGCATGGGAAAGGCGAGAACAGAAAGCAGTGTAAAGATGTAAAGGATCGCGGGACGAGGGAGGGGAAGAGAAATGATCAAAACAGGAAGAATAAAGTGATAAATCGAGGTTAGTAGAATATGGGCGACCCATAGGGGATAAGGAGGGAAAATGATGGGTAGAGTTATGTAAAATGAAAGGGAAGTGATCACTGCCGTAGGAGTCGGAAGAAACAGTCCATGTGAGGTGGTTAGAGTGAGCAGGAGAACAAAAGGTAAGATCAGGAGCGGTAGGAAGTTCGTGGGGACGGGGAAGACGTGTAGGAGTGCCGGTATTCAGAAGAGTACAAGGTAAGGTGGGTACTGGGCGATACAGGGCAGAGCCAGGTAGGTTGGAAAAGGGAGCCCCCAGAACGAGTGATTACTATTTACATCACCGCCTACAATACAGGGAGGGGAAAGGAAATTAAAAACATAGAGCCAGAGATGATCAGGAAGGTGAATATAAAGGTTAACCAGGGTGAGAGAGTGAACGGTGACCATTTGGCATTGAACTTCTGGGTATTGGATGGGAGGAGGGTGTAGAACGTAAGGTAAGATATTATGAATGCCGAGAGAGAGTCCCCCTCGACCGTCTGGGCGAACATCATGAAGCCAATGGTAGGAAGGGGTGTTAAAACGGTAGAAATCTGTAAGCCAGGTTTCTTGGAGTAAGAGAAAAGACTGATGGAATAAAGATATGAGGTGATGTAAGGCATACATTTTACTGCGAGAACTCCTCATGTTTCATTGTAAGAGATTAGAAAAGAGTGAACCAGATGATGTTATAGTGAATGTGATTGTAATAGCTTGAGTATGGTGATGCAAGATTTATAGTTGGGAGGAGAAAATTTATGTTGAGATTTTTCTAAAATAGAAAGGATAGAAGAAACAGCGGAGGAAAAAGAAGATATAGGATCTGCCGCATGTGACGGTTTCTGGAAACGTGTGACCTGCGCTGGGAAGGGGAGAAAATGCTAAAGGGGTTGGAAGAGATGGGATCCGGAGAGAAAGAGAAGACGAGGCGTGAGGACTAAGAGAGCGCTTTATTCTAACACCGGAAGGAGAGGAAGGAGAATGAGAAGTAGAAGGCCAAGAGATAGCAGCTGAATATGAAAAGGAAGCAGAGGTAGGGATAGAGAACGGAGTAAAGCTAGAAGTGGCAAGAACGGAAGAAGTAGAATGGGGTGGTGGATTTTCCTTTAAGGAGCGTTGTGCAGGGGTCGTGGTCAAATAGCGTCGTTTAGTATCGGTATATTATAGATGTTCTGTAGCCATCAGGGTATTAATTTGAATTTGTATGAGGCGTTCAGGACACTGAGGGCATGGTCACCAGCATAGTGCTTGCACTTGGGAGGTGCAGAGCAGGAGGAAGAAGGGTGGACGTGACACAAGATTGTTTACCACGGCAGGCCTGCTTAAAAAGGCCGTAAAATAGGCAGCTAGTACATTGCTTTAGTCCGTGGATATATGTTTCAACGGGAAGGTGAAAATAGAAAATGGTGCAATGGGAGGGGAGAGTGTTACCATCGAAAGTAACTATGATTGTTCCGGTGGGGATGGAAGAGGATGCGGAATCCGCAAAAGAAGGGTGAGAATGGGAGGTTGGAGGTAAAGAAGAGTCAGATGTAGGGGGAACTGAGGAATCATCAGGGGAAGAATTTTTACCTAACATGCGGCGAACATGTAAAATTGGAGAGCTACATTGCAACGCAGTGATGAGTTCATCGTCCGTTAAGAACTGATCGACTCCTCGTAATATGCCCTGAGAAGAAACGGAATATAGTTTGGAATGTAAGCACGCCAATTATGTTCCATCAATAAAGGATGTTGAAGAAAATCGTTGGCAGCTTTGCCAGTACGAAAAAAGACCTTTAAGCCCCGAGGGCCAAGAGTACGAACATCAGCTACATCTGTTAGATTGTTATTGTATAAGAGTATACCTAGTTTCATAGGATGCTGTTTGCTCAAAGCAGAAGTGGAGGAAACGTGGACGACATAAGGTCCTAGATGGTGATTTTTATATCTGTTATTGTTAGTATGTGCATAGGGCACATTTGATACATGAGAATTTGAAGAATTAGTAGGCGGAGAAGTATCCATATTAGTGGATCGAAGCCCGTGTCCGTCTGATGAGGCTGCCATGTTAGGCAGCGACGAAAGAGAAAAAAAGAACCTTGCGCTAATACACAACACACGGAGAAAATAAAAGGTGAAGAACACTACACAAGTCAAGTACACTATATTCACAGAAGTATCATTTGAAATCACTCGGAATCTGCTGTAGTCCTGTCACAAGTGTACATCCATTCGAAGCGAAATCAAAAGTCCATCCAATCCCCATTGATATTTTATAACACTTAGTTGACATTGACCTCATTCTGTAACAATGTTTGCAAAATCGTAACACAATAGAAGCAATGCTATAAGAGTGGTCTTATTCCGTAAGAAATTGTACCAGCAGAAGAAAAATTTTGCGTTTAGTTTGCGATAATAGCTATATTAGCTTTTGTTGTTGCATGTCATTCGAATTCATTGAGATCCACAAATTATGTTGGGATTAATGTTGAATGTGGCCTTATATCTGAGAGTGTTTATAAAACAGTATGGGCCTTATGCCTAGTCGTTTTGACGTGATTAACGTCATACTAAAGACCTGACTACTGCAGGACATATGCTAGTTCAACTCTTTAGTATGACACTAATGAAGCGTTAGAATGAATATCCATAAGGCCATACGTTTTTAGCGTAATAACATTTATACTTTAGCCGAGAAAATAAAATGAAATTAATAAATAAAATAAATTCGTATAATGGTGGCGTCTGGTAAAGAAAGTTTCATTGTATTTATAGAGTCTATTCCGTATCCTATTTCGTCAACACAACTCAAATTCTGAGTTCCTGTTTACGATATTAGGTGTAGCACTTATTGCTGATTTTTGCATGTTTTACATTGTGCTACGTTCTGCAATTTTAACGAAGGCTTAAACGAAATAAGACCCATAGGGCCTTATGTAGAGACGTTTTGACGTGTAATTAGAGACATACTAAAGACCTGAGTACTGCAGGAGTTAGTCGAGCTCTTTAGTATGACGCTAATCATACGTCAGAACGATTCTGCATAAGGCCAATAGACTTCTCATGGTGATTTTATTGTCCACTTACCCCGGTCATCTTCGTTCCTTTAATTTGATTAAACAGCTGATTTTGTAAAAATTGTATCTATTTTCTATAATTCTTTTAATTGCTAGCTGGTTTAGATGTCTCACTTCCTTTCGCCTCTTTATTTTCCAATGTCGTACTTCGCTTCATTACCTACCCATTGTGAACAGTGTTGTGTTCAACGAGTAGCTCGGAGCTACGAAATTTCCTCAGTTGGACAAACAGCGTGTGCGTGTGTTTTCTCGGGGTTCTCACGTTTCCTCCCACTTTTTCATTTCATCATTCCATTCGTTTCTGATCTTCACCATCTTCTTTAGCCTAGCAAACTGAAAGATTTAATTTCATTTTTCAATTCACGTCGATGTATATCTCTGTTCGGGCTCGAAGTGGGTTATAGTTATACCGCATTGACTTGACACCTAGTCTTCCTTTCAAAGCGCTGCTATCGGCTGAAGGAATTTCACTCTCTTTCGCTAACGCTCCCTTGTTTAGCAACAGCTGAACCCTTATTGGCTCAACGCATGGGTGTTTAGCGTGTGTGAGTCTTAGTTCACATTTTTGCCACGGCTCAAGACATTTTGGCAGCACTCTATCAGTGTTTTCGCAGTACTACTTTAATCCGCTGTGTATTAAAAGTCTCCCTGGGGAAAACCGTCTGAAATCATCACCGCTTCTGAGCACTTTGGTATATCTAATTTGAATTTATTTTAGTAGCAGTTATAGTTCAGAAAAGAACTCGATGATCGCTAGACAACGATATTACTATAGTTCATACACCTTTGCAGATATAGCATTCATAAATAGAAAATCGAGAGCCATTCATCGACTACTCATTTCCCATTGATATTTATGTAATTAACGAGTGTTGGTCTGTGGAAAGGATCGTTATAATACCAGATTTCTGTACATGCGCGGAGGCGCACCTTGTCCTGAGATTTATTTAATATGAAAAAAAGGACACGTAAACACTTTCTTCCTCTGTGTTTTTCAATATTTTGATTTAATTTATTATATTATAACATTAATTTATTATACTTTCACTTTTTACTTTCAGAGCTTCGCCTAGAAAATATACGTACGCGCCTTTTGCGTGGAAGATCCGGATTCGATTCCCGGAGGGAGCTATGTGGTTCGGATTTCATGTTAAGCTGTAAGCCCACGTTTCAAATCCTTGCTGCTGAAAGTAAAAAGTGAACTGAAAATCAAATCAGCTATTTACTTTGAAACATAGTTAACAATATATTATTTCTTAACGTAAGTTTAAAGGAATTTTCTATACAAATCTTCTACAGCGATAGTATCAAACTACAGTCAGAAGATAACATGATTTTAAAAATATATATTTAAAAAACTTTGAAGCATTTTGCCCTCTTGATAATAATGATCTCTATTTTATGCACCTCCACCTATGCATGTATTCTTTCTGTTTGATTCATAAACAATTATCCTCTTTCTTTCAAGTTGTTGTTACTTATCTCCTCCATCGCTTGAATCAGTAGAAATCACTTCAAAATATCATGAGTCAGAAAATTTAGATTTTGCTTTAGTCCAACGTTTTATTTATATAATTTTGGACACCAATTGCTCACAACAAGTTCTTCATTTCGTACAATGACAAGAAAACTCTACTTTTTCAGAAGTCGATAATTTCATGTCGATCAGGATTTAAAAAAATTAAAAAGCTTATTTTTTTCGATTTTCTCATAAGGTTACTTTTCTGATTCATGACCTTTTTCAAAACTACGGATTCACTTGAAGCAAGCAACACAATGAGAGAGGTCAGTACCTAAGTGGTATTAGTATTATTGCGGTAGACTGAAGGTAATGAAGCGACTGCAACCACTTGTCGACGTCGACAGTACCCGCCATGGGCAAAGTAATCTTTGACAGTACGAAAAGAAGCATTGGTGAAGGTGCACGATCTCATGTTGGCATATAGAACTGTCTGCCACATGTCTTATGTCTTATGTCTTTTTTTTTTTTTTTTTTTTTAAGCGTTGATGCAACCGTAGACACACATCATTTTCAAATAAGGATTATTGCAAAATATATAAAGGTTATTCTATGTCCAAAACCAATGATGTTATTTTCCTCAAGAAGGTATACAAATACGCAATTGAATAACCATACAATATAATAGGTACGTTTCTCAAAACCACTAGTCTTACAACATTGGTGTCAAACTTTTCAAAATCAAACATGTTTGAATTGCACGTAACACAAAATGGAAACAAATGAGAAGTAGCAGCATTAGGATTTGGAAATTACTTTTATTATTATTCTAGTTTTTCTGCTTCATGATTTGAGAATTGTAAATAATATAACGACATGTTCATCAACCGTTTGTGTACGCACATGTTGACGGTGTGTTTACCAATCGTTTTGTGTTTTTAGTTATATTCATAAACATTTTATGTGTCCTTGAATACTTTGACGTGCTTGTCAGGTTCAAAATTGGCAAATATTGATAAACGCAGTCTTCTGAAAGTTAACATTTTTTTTTATTTTGATGTACTTGTTGAATTCCGAGTTACGCATTCGCAATATTGTTAATTTTAACAAAATAGATTGGAATAAACAAGATGATTTGATATATATGTGAATATTTTAAAAATATTATAGTAGATTGTAGTATCGGAATCTAACGAGAGAATTTTGAAAATAGAAATAGCGACACAAACTCATTATAATAATCTGAAACAAAGAGGGGTTGCCACAAGAGTAGAAAAATCAATCATTATCCGAATTTACAAGAAAGTCGATAAAAATTACTGTAATCACTAATAAGACGTCTGTCTTTTGTTAATATTTTATGAAAACTTTTCAAACGTTCTTTGATCCTACACGCCAAAGATATTATTGGAGTGTGGATTTCGGTGAAATCGATCAACTACCCATCAGATGTTTATCATTCGTCAAATACTCTACAAGAAATGGGACCACAACATCGAATATCAATTATTTATTGATTTTAGAAAAGCCTATTCCTCTGTTAGGAAGGGAACATTGTTTAACATTCTTATCGAATTTGGAATACTAAAACAACTACTTAAATTAATTATGATGTAAATAAATCCCAAAGTGATATCCGAGTGGGAAAATACTTGTCCACGACTTTTACGTCGAGAATGGCTTGAAACAAGACAGATGCATTTTTTTCATTATTATTTTTTTTTTCTCGAATGTGCTATGAGGAAAATCAAATATAGCAACTTGAGTCTAGAACCAGGCAGGTGGCCAGCTTTAAAATGTAGGGGGAAGGGCGGTACAAGTTAGGGAGGCCCGATCCAACCAAATTATAGTTCATCACCTATTATACCTATTCATTTGCAAGCTTATCGTGAAAATTTTAGGGGAGGTAGGAAAAATTTAGGGGGCACCGGCCCCCTAGACCCCCGGTGAATACGGGCTTGTCTAGAGCTGAACGACAGTCACCTGGTTATAGCTTATGCTGATCAGGTAAATCTGGTAGGTGATAATACAAGGACAATATTAAGAAATGCAGAAGTTTTATTAAACGCCTAGGGACATGGGTTTAGAAGTAAATGCAGAAATAAACTAAATTCGTGAAAGTTCGCCTTTACCGTAATATTGCCAAGTATTATTGCATTGAAACAGACAGCCAACATTAACAGACCAAAACTATATCCATAACAAAAAGGTCGACTGTAAGCAGGGAACTTGTGTATTGCTCGCTCTGCCAAAATTTGTTTGTGTTCGCGAATCCTGTGGAAGAATTTGAAGCTTAAAAGATATAAAACATTAATTATAAATGTTGTACCGTACAATTGCAAAACATGGCGCTAATTTTAAGGGAAGAACGCGGACTAAAGGTGTTTGAAAATAAAATTCAAAGCGAATAATCGGACCCAAGAGGGACGGGAATGAATATTGGCGGAAACTTCATAACGAGGAACTGCATAATTATACCGTTCACCTAACATTGCTGGTATCACTAAATCTTAGAAGCTCAGATGGGCAAGTCATGTAATAGAAGAAAGTATTAATACTTTCAAAATTTTAACTGGAAATCCAATTGGAAAAAGATCATTATGAATACCTAAGCTCAGATGAGAAGGTAACATTAAGATTGTTCTTGCAGTAGAAGAAATCCAAAGTAGAAACTGAATCCAGTTGACTAAGGACTGAAATCAGTGGTGAGCTTTTGCAAATAAGGCATTGAACCTCCAGGTTTCATAGACCATATAGTTAATAGTTAAGATGGATACTATTATGTGTATTGTATGTTCTTTCAGAGTAACTAATCTGATGAAACTGGAATATTATTTGTTTTTACACGCACATTGTGTCGCTTATTATTAAAGTTGCTTTATCGAGTAAAAATTCCAATTCTAACTAGAAAGGGAAAGGAGACTAAGATTTCTGTATTACTAGTATTTTTATCGTATATTTTATAACTAATAATAGTAATCGATGAAATTAATCTGTTATCATTAGATTTCGTATTATTCTTAGGTACCGGTCCAACAGTCTTTGTCCCTTGGTCTGCCTCTGTCTCTGACCCACCATATACCGAGCGATTAAATGACTTGTTAAAAAAAAAATAAACTGTGGATTCTTCTAATTGTTGCAACTTCTACAGCATAAAGATGAAACATAAAGTTATCAGGAACATATAAGGAAACTTCCTTCAGCCTTGCACAAATACATCTGCTTCTGTAAAATAAAATATAAAAGTGTCTTTGGGATGTGCTACTTTCCCTACATGAATGAGTAGAGTAACCATCAATATGCTTTACTTTTTTAAAAAAGAAAATAGTATATAATTATCCTTTATCGTTTTGTATTGAGTTTGTAATTTATTAACACAGTTTACAGTATAGTTCAGTTAATACATTAGAGATAACCAGTGAAAGTTATCAAACAAAATACAATATATAAAATTTAGATCCATTAATAGCTAACCATAACTTCAAAGTATTGTGTCTATTACGTTACCGTGATTAATTTACATTTAATTCCTCGTAACTTGCTTCTGCTGACATTTCGTTTTATTTTTCATATTTTCTATGTATTTTTCGCATGTTGAATTGTAATTTTCATGAACGTAGTTATTTTATTATAATTTTTTTCAATTGAAAATAAAACTATACTATTATTTCATTTACTCAAAATCAATTTATTTTTATTATCGAAAACTCCTTTCAGATAAGAGCTTCTCATTATTTTTCTCTTTTAGTAAGAAATCAAGATAATTTCATACATTTTTTTTTTATTATTCTGAAAGTCCATAATTCACTTTCTTTTGAACCATTTTCGTCCTTAAGATAACAAATCTAACACAGAATGCCTTTATTTTCCTTTACATCTTGGTTGAAATTCATCCTTCTGCTGAAAGAGGCTTCTCAATGTTTTCAGTGTTGCCAAGAACATCAGAACTGGACCGAGGACAATTGGGGCCGCATTCTTTTCTTCGATGAGGACAGATTCAGCCTGAGCAGTGATTCTGAACGTATACTCATCTGGTGAGAGGTGGGAATACGCAATGAACTCAAGGACATTGTCGAACATGATCGTTTTGATGGTCAAGATTTTCCTGTGTGGAGAGACGTAATGTTGTATGTAGATACTGACCTTCACCTTTTTGAAGTCGGTATACTCACCAGTCAACGTTATTGTGACAAGATGTAGTCAGCTTCGACTTCATGCCTGATAATTCGCGACCGCATTGAATAGCGTAGGAGGTAGAGCTCTTGGAATGAAAGGATATTTGGCAAATAGACTGGCCTGCCTGTTCCCCGACTTGAATCCCGTAGAGTACATGTAGAATGCTATTGGAAGACGTCTTGCAGCGCGTTAAGATGCATCAAGGACCATTCAGCATTTGTCAGCAGCACTGAGAAATAGAAGACCGTGCTACAATTAATTACCAACCTTGTGAGCAGCATGATAGAGCGTTGCAAAGCATGCATCTCTGTCCGTGATGATCACACACCCTACTAAGGACCATTTCACTCCTTCTGTAATGCCAGGGAAGCAGGCTCGGACTGGCCCAGGTGGCTAGGCAGCGATTGCCGCCCAGACAGGGGCCCAATCAAAAGGGGGCTAAATGAAAATTTTTATAAAGAGAAGAGGTCATAGAAATTTGGAATAAAATTACGCAAATCGAAATGAAAATTCATTACACCAATTTCTGGTAGCAATATTAAGATTTACTGTTGATAACTTCTTTCCTGATCTTTTATTACGTCGCAACCACAGTAGATAATTCCATTACGAGCAACCTGTAGGTCTATATGCGCACACGATTTGCATAAATACACACAATCTGGGTACTTGATATAGTTCGTGGAACCACAAGTGCTTACTGATGTTAATGTCCTTACGAGAAGATTTTGCCGTGCTTATTCCGAAAGATATGTCCTCCCCGGAAAAATATTTCTGGCTACGTGCAATGAGCGTCTCTTTGCAGCTTATCGTACCCCTTGTTCACGAATTCTGAAACCGCCAGTGCTAACTTTACATTAATTTGTCCGTAGTATTTATTAACAAATTACAAATTTCAGCCATCCCAAGGCGCACTAGCGGATCCAGAAGGATCGTTTGGGAGGAGCGGTTCGCTTTCTCGAAGATGAGCGTAGCTTCAAGGCAGGCCTGTAGCCAGCCCAAAAATATAGGGGGGGCCCGGCTGAAGCTAGGGGGACCGATCCAAAAATATTATAGTTCATCACCATATTATAGTTCATTTGCAAGCCTACCGTGAAAATTTTAGGGGGGGGCGCCAAAATTTAGGCCCCCCTAGACCCCCTGGATACGGGCCTGCTTCAAGGTGACCAGAATTTAAATTTACAAGAATGGGACTCATATGAATACGGGGCTGGAGGGGGGTGGGTGTAAAAATGATTCCCAGATTCCACTTTGGGACCCGAACTTGTATTTTTTTTTTAATGGGAGTATTTTTTCTGTAGATTTAAATTAAATACGTACTTCCGTTTCGGAAGCGTGACGGTGTCATGATTCACTTCACACACAGTCACCGCAACATATGAGATGCACTGTCTGGCACAGTACTTGCACAAAAGAAATTACTGTATTGACGATATCATTCATTTTAACGAAAGAGTGTACAATTTGCTCTAATCATTTATATTTTGAGTAACAATTGCGGGAGAGCAGTTACAAAAATTAATACAAAATTAATCTATCTCTATATTTGTGTGGGGTCCACGAAACATAATATAACTATAGTTATGCTTACAACAACAATAAAATTACCTAGGTATATTATACTAGTCTTCGTTAGGTGGGGCTCGCCCCCAGATCCCCAATCTGCTCGAAATACGTCCTTGAACAATATAGCAAATGCTCCTACGTGGTACTGTGGCACAATATTTCGCGTTCTTCCTTCTGTCTTTCATATAGAATTGGATTAAGCTAAAACTGACACGAAATTCCAACACCTCGTAAGGCATTTTAATGAACCACCCCCACCTTTTTTCCTTCTCTTCTACGTTAAGTGAAGAAAAACGTTCAAACACATGTTGAATTATTTTAAATGAAAAATCAAACTACCAACTTTCATGTTTCTAACCGCAAGGGATCCCGAGATATGGCATCTTATAATAATAATAATAATAATAATAATAATAATAATAATAATAATAATAATAATAATAATAATAATAATAATAATAATAATAATAATAATAATAATAGTAGTAATAATCCCACCCCTTTTCTTCCCTTCTAGGTAAAATATCAAAAATGCTACTATACGTATTGAATTATTTTAAGTGGAAAGTCCATATACGACATTTCATGTTTCTAACCTTCAAAGATTCTTAGATTTTGATATCTTATTATATTTGCAATCTCAGCCACTTTTTCTTTCCATCTCTTTTTTCTCCGTTTTACTATAATATAAAAAAAAGTTGAAATATGTGTCAAATTATTTTAAATGAGAAATCCAAATGCCAAATTCCAAGTCTCTAGTCTTAACTGATTCGAAGAGATGAACATCTTATTAAAGTAATTTCCACTCCATTCTCCCTTCCTTTCTTCGAATTAAAAAAAAAAATCCTTCCTTAGTGATACCCTACGTAGTAAATCTCATATACTGTCCTAATTTCGAGTTTCTAGCTTAATTGGTTTGGCCTGTGCGAAGTTACTTACTCAAGATTTCGTCCTTTATGTGTGAATTACAATAACAAGCTTGTGTTATTTCTCAAGAAAAGATGGAATGCCATTTCAAGTCACAATAAATCCCTGGTCCCTTCCTAATGTTTCCGTGTTGAACCCAGGGCCGTGCTGGGATACTAATGAGGGCGGTGGACAAGTCTACTAAAAGGGCGCCGATACAAACGGGAAAAATGAAATGAAATCTTTGAGTTTTACGTCCCGCGGTTATGCCGGTTAGGTTAAAGGAGACGGTGATGATGAGTAATGAATGAAATGGTGGAATGAAGAAAGTGGGAGGAAACGGGAGAATCCCGAGAAAACCCACGCACACGGCGTTTGTTCACCACAAAGTTCACTTGGCGGGGGCTGGGATCGAACCCGGGACCCCAAGCACCAGAGGTGAACGCTCTACCACTGAGCCACCGCGGCCCCCGATACAAACGGGAATAAATAAATAAATAAATAAATAAATAAATGAATATATATATATATATATATATATATATATATATATATATATATATATATATATATATATATATATATATAGGGAGAGAGAGAGAGAGAGAGAGAGAGAGAGAGAGAGAGATTAGTATTAACAAGAGGTTCAGTGCCGCGTTTACAAAAGCTCTCCATTGATTTCCGTCCTTAACCTACTGAACCCAGTCAGAACTTTGGATTTCCAGTCATAACTTCTAAAGCGTTTCTAATTTCTTCCATTCTGGCTACATAACCTGCCCATTTGAGCCTCCTTGACTTGATGACCCTAACAATGCTTTTGTAAACGATATAAAATCATGCAGTTCCTCGTTATAGAGTTCCCGCTATTCCTCATTCCCGTTCCTCTTGGAGTTCGAATATTGGTTTAAGAATCTTGTTTTCAAATACTATCAGTCTGCGATTTTCTCTCAGAGTCAGTGACAATGTTTCGCAACCATACAGCACAACAGGCATGATTTTCGTTTTATATTTTAAGCTACAATTCCTCAACAGAATTGGCGATAACAAAAGATTTTTAACTGAATAATAACAGAAAATCCCTGCTTTCAGTTGACATCAAATATTTTTTGATTATAGTTTTGGTCTGTTAATAATGATTCTAGATATTTGAAAGTATCCACTTTGTCGAAAGAAAATATTATTTGGTATTTTAACCCATCCATAAAATGCAGTATTACGATCCCGACAAACTTCCATTTATTTAGTTTTCTCTGCATTTACTTTTAAGCCCATATCACTGCAAGCGTTAAGTAAGATTTCTGCGTCCTTTCTATTGTTCTATAATCCCCTATTAAATCTATATCATCAGCATACGCCATAACCTGGTAAATACAATTCAGCTCTAGGACCTGATTCCTGTCTTTGATTTTCCTTATAGTGTTCTCCAGATCAATGTTAAATAATAATGGCGACAACGTATCTCCTTCTTTCAGGCCATTCTCAACGTGAAATCTCGTGAACAAGAATCTCTCTACTCGAACCTTACTTTGGGATTTATTTAAACATATCTTAATTAATCTACCTTTTTCAGTATTCCAAATTCTTTAAGTGAATAATTGATGTCCGAGAATATTGTATTCCCATTTCTTTTCAAGTATTAGTTGAATAGTAAATGTCTGGTCGATAGTTGATCGATTTTACCCACATCCGCTCCGATTATCTCCAATAATTTCATCTGTGTATGGAGTCAATCTTGCTAATAGAATGTTTAAGAAAATTTATTGGATGTTGACAGAAGAGAAATGCCTCAATAATTATTAAATCAGTTTTGTTGCTTTTCTTCTGAACTGGAACAGTGATTGATTCTTTTCACTCTTGTGGTAATTCCTCCTTGTTCCAGATAAGGAGAATGAGTTTGTGTATCTTGCTCTACAATCCCTTCCCCCCCAGCTAAAATTAAGTCAACCAGAATTTCGTCTACACCCGGAGATATGTGTTTCTTTAATTTTTTAATAGCGATTTCTGTTTCGGTCTGTTTATGTTCTGGAATATACGGTTATGCTGTATGCATTTCACTTTCTACACGCACATTAGTTTTTGGCTATGTGTTAAGCAAATCGTCAAAGAAATCTTTCCATCTATTTAAGATGCTATCCTGAACAGTGGGAACTGTTCCTTTAGCTTTCTTTAATATATAAGCACAAAATTGATAGCCTTTCTTAAGTCCGTTGATGCATTTTTACATGGCCGGAATATTTTTATTTTTTACTATTATCTTCAAGTTAATTAATTTTAGCTTTCAAAAATCACGTTTCTTTGTTCTAAAAGTTTTGGACGTTTTCCGCCAGATGACAGTGAAATTTTATGTAGTTAGTTCGTTCGGATTTTGTAGCCAACTCTGTTTCTTCTGTTTTCTCTTCTCTACTACTTTAGTGCATTCCTGGTTGAACCATGCTTTGTTCCTACGTATTTCTTAGTATTCCAATATTTCTTTTGCTGAAATATTAATGTTATTATCCTGAACACTAGTGCTCTCCGAACCTTCTAAAACCGAGAATCTATTCGATACCTCAATCTGGCTCCCCTCTCACCTGACTCTCCTCTAATTTTTTTAAAATTAAACCACTCCGTTTTCACATATTAAATATTTCCTTTATTCAACTATAGTCTCTCTCTTATTATCATAATCAACTCCTCTGAACGACCGAATAAGTTGTGCTAGACTGTTTTCTTCTATCTACTAAAACGTGATCAATTTGATTATGTGTTTTTCCGTCTGGTGAGGTATAAGTATAGTTATGAACGTCGCGATATGGGAATTTTGTAATCATCATGATAAGGTTTCTGGATGTTGCAAAGTTCACGAGTCTAACGCCGTTGTCACAACCTTCCTTATGCAGACATTTATTCCCTATAATCGGTTTGAAAATACCCTCTCGTCCTACCTTCACATTGAAACCGCGTAACAGGATTTTCATATGGTATTGCAGGAGATGATCAAATACCCATTCTATTCTTTCGTAAAAACTTTTTTATTGTCATTCTTATTTTCTGTTGGGGCATGTACATTTAAAACAATAATATTAAACCACCGACCATTAAGAGAAGAAAGAAAATCTATCACTAACAAATTCAACTCATGTAATTGCTGATAGTACGTATTCGTTTGTGAACGAAAAGCCCTGTTCCTAGTTGGTAATTTTTAATTCATTCTCCGTAAAAGGACAAAAATTTCCCGACATGACTCCTCCATTTCGTTCTCATCTAACTTCTTGATATCCAACTAGGTCCATTTTCTATTTCTAAACTCATTCATTACACATTTTAACGCGCCTGCCCTATAGAGACTTCTTATCTTCCATGTTCCAATTCTCATGTCGATTTTACTTTGCTGAGTTCGTGCCAAGTTATCAGTTCTGATCTGAGGATTCTGCGAATATATCTGAACAAGACTTTTTTTTTTTTTTTTTTTTTTTTTTTAACAGGATGAGGTTGTTAGCCCCACACCAAATCCCCAAGCTGGAATATCACCCCTTGTCTGTCCGCAACTTCTTATTCAGTATATTCGCAGCTAACCTCTATATCCCAGAGGCCTTCTCCTTGATCCACAACCTGATGACGCGCTGTGCCGTGGTGACAGAAAGACCACATTGTACGGAAATCAATATAGCTACATTTTAGAATTACAATAAGTACTGATTATCCGAACATTGATTTAAAACACACAGGAACAATCAATACGATTGGATATATGGATGCATATTAAGACCGTGAAAGCTTCGATGCCGTAAAAATCGTAAATTAGAGACTAGTGTCAGTGTAGTATTTCATGAATGCATCGTACGTTTGACTCTCTGAACTCTTCTTGATGTATCACATTGTTTAGTTTCATAGCTACATAACTTCATAATATTTTTGTAAGCGATTATACTCTTTACCTGTTTTCGGCCAATAGCAACTGTATGAATTTATAATACAAAACTGAAATACAGAATAATAAAATTTAAAAAAAATGTGATATTTCGCAGGGCATCTCAGGGAAAGGGCGCTTATAGAAAGTTGGTACACAGGATAACTAAGGCCACCATAATGTGATGTTTCGTAGGGCGCCTTATGTAAAAGGCGCACTGTACCTTTCACGGGTTCTTTACCAATAGTAACTGTATGCATTTATTGTACAGAACTGTGGTATACAAAAGAGTAAATAAAATCGTTCATTTTTGACGTGGACTCGCAAGGGTGCCTAATGTACAGGGCGCACTGCACCTTTCACGGATTTTTTTTACCAATAAATCTGTAAAAATTTATTACTAAAAACTTGTACCATTATATATACCGTGATGTTTCGGAGGGCGCACCGGGACACGTCCCGGTGTCCCGGTGGGCCAGCACGGGCCTGGTTGAACCCCAAAAGTCACGGCTCTCTTTGTTGATCTAGTAGATAGCGAATGTACCTATGATCTTTGATGTATGAGTTTCTGTGGTTTAATTTCCGGTAAGTGAGAATGGAACGCACTCTAGTTCTCGTTCTGTAAAGCATCAGTTTTGACAAACGACATACATACATATCAATCAATCAACCAACCGAAAAGTCTCCTCTTAGATTCAGAGAGCTTTTCGGTAAGGAGCGCTGAAGATTCTATATTTCTCTTTATTACAGGTAAAGGTAATTGAGGTTATAATCCGGAATTCCGAAATCCATTTCATATTCTTTTTCTAGGACACAATAACACATTTTTAGTACAAAGAGTGAACCGTCTTACCCTCCTTATTACAGTTGTTCGTCCAACGAATGAATCATATTCTCGCTCCTTTGGGGCTTATGGTGACCGCCCCAAGGAACTAGGGAGAGAAGTATTCAAAATTCAAATATGTCTGTATTAAGTACTATTAAGTACCACACATTTTTATTAGACTCTGCTATGCCTGTCACACAGATTGATCGGTCGGGAAAAAGACCATATTAGTATTTCCCAATCATAAATGCTGAAAGTTCAAAAAACTGGTGGGGGCGGTTGCCCCCTCCGCCCTTCCCGTGGATCCGCCAGCGCCAAGGCGAGATGAATATATATATATATATATATATATATATATATATATATATATATATATATATATATATACTAATGATTACTGTCTGTGTTGTTCTCATAAATATTGTTGTTACATAACATTTACCCTGATTTTATATTACGATCTTTATGGTATAATGTACGCTGTGGCTGCTAAAGAATAGTATGCTTTAACTAAGATAATAGTGTGCTTTTATTGTGGGAAAACAGTGGGCAGTTGAAGGGGGGAGGATTGAGAATTCGGGCCAACACAATATGTCACTCCGGTCTTGCAGGGGCTAACTAGTAGCCAGTCCGGTCCTGCAGGGAAGCCACCATGAGTCGTAGTGATTTCAGAGTAAGTTATTGGTAAGTTATTGTTTCTGTAGTATATATAAATTCCAATTTGTTTTGCTAATTATGTTTTTTTTTGTTTTTTTGTTTTTCTTGTATCATACTATAGCACTGCTTTCTATGTACTACCCAAGTTTTACCGTTCTATGCCACTTGAAAGTGGCACAACATGCAAAAAATACTTTGTACTGTGGAGGCACAGTGGCTCAGTGGTATAGTGCTTATCTCTGGAGTGTGGGGTCCGTGGTTCGATCTCCGGCCAAGTAAGTTTGTGGCGGACAACATCGTGTTCGTGGGTTTTCTCGGGGCATTCCAATTTCCTCCCACTTTCTTATTCCACCAATTCTTTCATCATCACTCACTTGCCTTAATTATCGTCTCCCTTAGGTTAAAAGGCATAATTGAGGGACGTTAAACAGATAGATTTCATTTCTACTTTGGACCTTAATTTTCTGACGCCAATGGATATATCTATATTTTGTTGAGATTTTGTGTATGTTGAATGAGAGAGAACGTATGTACGAGTACGCTCAGTGGTGGCTAGGATGAACAGTTTCTATTATATAATTAACAATTGGCAGAGGTGAAGTACATTTGTATTTCATCTAGATCCCTATTTTATTTTCGGGAATTACATTTTATGCAGAACATGCTAAGATAGTTCTAACAAGGTACATTCGCGAAGTGTCCCCTCGGGATTCATATCAAATTGATTCAAATGCAAAGTAATCAGCACGCCAATGTGTATTGTACTCATTTTAGAGGCCTATACGGACAATTTGCATACTTACGGGCCTTCATATATCCGGAATTCAATCATACACCACTATAACGCTCGGGTACAAAATTACTTTTAGTTTCTTTAGATGGGACTGGATATGAATGTGGGCATATGCAAAACAAATTGGATCAAGTACTGCTTCTCTGACACATGCTAACCTCCGGCCACCATCTTGGATCCGCCATATTGGATTCAACTTTCGGTTTTCTAAATGGGAGTAGGAGCAAGTGATACATCAAATTCACGTAAAATTTTCTCGGAAGTTCACCAGTGTAATGAATTTTAGCGTAGCATGTACGTACTGTTGGAAGGTATTGGATGTTAAATCCTTCCAGTCACTTCGCGAATAGATATTGCAGAGTAATATCAGTTACACTTACGTATTTCATGTTAACAAATCAAAACAATTTGTAACTGGAAAAATACTGTCGGTATAAACAAACTCTTTACAACATTAGCGTCATAATATTTATTAAATTTCTGTGAGTAATTGTTATTATTTCGATGTTATGCTATAACAAGGAAGTATTGTATAACGGTCAAAATGCCTAATTTAAATCCAGATACAACCAGATTTGCTTGAAGACCTATCATTTCTGGACTAACGTCTGTGTGTCTGTATGTGTGCATGTTCAAACAATATTTCGTCAACTATAAATCACGTAAAAGATCACATATACATACGGGACCCTGCACAACTTTCTATTTGGTTCAATATTCCTGAAGAACCTGATATTTAACATGCAATACCTTGCAAACGGTATAAGCTACGGTGAAATTCACTACACTGGTGAATTTCCGAGAAAATTGTACATGAATTTGATGTATCACATACATCTATCCCCTTTTGAAAAACCGAAAGTTGAATCTAATATGGCCGGCCCAAGATGGCGGCCGGGATGGGTATCCTTGCATTCATATCCAGTTACATCTAAAGAAGCTAAAAGCAATTTTGTGTCCGAACGTTATACTAGTATGATTGAATTCCGGATATATGAAGGCCCATAAATATGCAAATTACCGGTATGTGCCGCTAAAATTAGTACAATACACATTGGGGCAAGGAGTACTTTACATTTGAATCCGTTTTACACGAATCCTGAGGGAACACTTCGCGAATGTACCTTGTAAGAAAAATCATAAAAGGCACAAACGTATTACAATTTTCCACTTGTTAAATCGATAATTCCAAAATGAGTAGAATTGATTTTGAGTTTAACGCCCCCTTTCAGCAGCAAAGCTATATGAGACGTGAAGCTACTGATTAACGTGGAACCCGAACCACATAACCTCCCGCCGGGAATCGAACCTGGGTCTCCCACACCAAAGGCACGTACGCTAACCACTTAGCCGCGAAGGAGCTCTATAATTTTACAATTCTAAAAACAAATTATTCAGAATTAACATTGTTCACTATTCGACTGCTCAGCTCTTCCCAAACTATCTAATTTGTTATCACAGTCGAACGTAAGAAATTTTTTTCTCCTTGGTTTTTACTCATATAAATAAAAATGTTACATTTCGATGTTATTTTATTGAGTTGTACTGGAGTAATATTTCCTTAATGATGTAACCGGTGAAATTCATGAATGTGAAAGTACATTCAAGTGAGTGCTAACTACTAAATTAGTTTATTCGAATTAGCGTCGGAATCTGTCGATGTGCCCTTTTTCCAGTTCCAAGAATTTGGGTTTATTTACTTGTTCATATATTTTTTATCTGGTTATAATATTATTTAAAATTCATTTCGTGTTTAATTTTACTATTGTCCGCTATCTACATTATATTCTCGTTGGGGCTGTTAAAATATATATCCAGTTGTAGTTGTGTTTTGCAATTCTTTTGATATTGCCTAGTGTTTTGTTTTGAATTTATAATTACGTGTATCATTTAACTTTCATTGGCTTATATTTTCTTTCACGGGGCAATTTCTCAGTTTTGATACCAACATTTTATGAAAAATTTCACTGTTAACTTTTAAACCCTCTAGTATCTGTAATTAGCACAAGTGCTAGGCTCGTTCAGGAAAATACCGCCAATAGCTATTAAAATAATAGTTATTATATTATTATAATTATTATATGATCTTCCTTTCTTCGTTCCTTCTCCCGTAATTCTTTTAATTTTAACTTGTCTTAAATCATAATAACTTTTAGAATAATAATACTACGGGTCGTATATAAGGAAAAATGTACTCTAGTAATACAAATAACTAATAAAATTAATGCAAAGCACGTGTGTCGACTTGTTCGTCAAAATTTCACGTACACTCATGTCTATACGTACACTCAAAATTATTGTTGCACGTTGCACGTTAAATATGAAATATAATTTGATAACGAATTCGCCCGGTATTTTTTATAATGTTAGTATGTGTATAATCGGCAAAGACATGTGTGTGGCAAATTTCATGTCAAAAGATTAGAAAATAAGAACAATAAAACGAAAATAAAACTTTCTTGTCCATTTAGCAACATTTTGTTTTACTCATTCTAATTTTCGTATTTATAATTCTTTTTCTATGAAATTTACCACAATTATATATTTCCCGATTATACACGTAGTATCAGTATTAAAAGTACCTTGTAAAATCATTATCAAATTATATTCTTACAAGAAGACAATGCCACAAGCATTTAGATATGCCACAAGCATTTTGAAGATGAGTGTACAATAAAAAAACAATAGATAGGTACTACTGTGCGCATTTTCAGCCTTAGCACTAGCTACCCATACTCACACTAGGTAATAGCTTGCATGTGCTACTTATGTACTTACCTTTAAAAAGTTCTTTCTTTTCCCGCCGGTAATATGTGTCTGACTTCTTGAAGTATCATCACTCAGGCGCTGTAATTCTCATGTATGGTGACAGTTGACACCTATTTTTCTTTATAAATAGTTTCATATGTGAGGTACGTAAAACTAATAACTTTAGCTGTGATCCAAATACATGAGTTTTTTCAATATTGCTAGCTCAGTGGTTCTCAACTGTTGAGTCGTGACACACTGGTGTGTCACGCAGTCCCTTAGGTTGTGTCGTGAAATTTTAGAATTTAAAAATCACGAAGAATTTAATAATAATTAGTTAAAAAATCAACTTTGAGACAGACTGTACTAGTCAACGCCTCCAGCGCAGCAGCAACTATAATGCTCAGTACTACATAGAATCATTATATTACAAAAATGTATAGGGTTATACTATTATAATTTATATTATTATTTTTATTTTTTATGATTAATAATAATATCAAACAAGTACCGGTTTGCCGCAATGTCATGGATGTTTAATAAGATTTGTCGTCAATCGAAAAAAGGTTGAGAACCACTGTGCTAGCGTGCAATATTTGATTTATTAATATTGCGAATATGCTCTAATATTTCTGTAACTTATCATGTACTTATCATGGAAAACACATCCATGCTTTTAACACGTATTGCGCACTGTGTACCGCAAATGTTCCATTTCTAAGGAAGAATTTTGAACAGTACCGCAAATGACCCAGAATTATTTTTCGTTGAGGCGCAAATATTCAGTATCGCAAACGTCCTAATACGAATCATCCAGGTACAGTTGTCACATTCTTTTGTTATTCCAAACCGGGACACTTTCGATACAAAATTTACCCGGTTTTGTTCCTGTTCCACCGATTTCATGCCTGTTGCAAGTATCATCAATGATAGTAAAGTAACAAACATCTTAGATCCGTATAAGTTACATTTGTATATAAACTGTATGTTCTGACGTGAGATACTCTAATATTTAAGCGTATTGTAAGAATAGCTTAGGAAAAGACGGAATTCCAAGATAAACAAAAAATTCTAACTGTTAATATCGACATAAAACTCAAGAAGTGTAGCACTATATGGATGTGAGACATGGATTCTAGGAGAAGAGGATAAACGGAGAATGGAAGCTTTCAAAAATGTGATATAGAAGAAAGTGTTGAAAATTAGATGGGTTGGATAAAGTATTGAATGAGAAAGTATTGCAAATGGTAGGAGAAAAGAGAATACCGAAGAATATTTCAAAAATAGGACATAAGATGATTGAACATATTATAGCTAGGGTGGCCAGAAGGCAATTACTGTATTAAAAAGCCGAACACATTGACTTCCAAAGCCGGACTTAATGAATTTGTAAATCTCTTTCCCACATATGACAATTCAATTCATTAATTGCGTTTAGGCATCTTTGGCTCAAGCAAGTTGGGAAAGCTACATTTACAAATAGCTACATTTACATGTTAAAATTCTCACCTCATTGATATTTCTCTGCTCCTCGAGCAAAAATAATTGAAGGCTTAGATATGAAGCAGACGGATATTTATAATTTGATATGGCCTGGCGAGGGTTGTCAATCTAATGGCTTTCCTACCAAATTTAGGAACTCAAAATTTTTCTTACTTTACAACTTACAATATGCACTGATAATAATTTGCAAATTCTGAAGTGTCTGAGGGACTGGAGCAATCGAGTCATCAAAATAATGAGAAGTTAAACACTTACAATGAGACAATTGAAAAAGCAGGACAAATGTGCATCCGGCTCGACTACTAAGCCGGACATGGGACAGGACCTCTAAAAGCCGGACTGCCCGGCCAAAAGCAGGACATCTAGCCATCCTAACTATAAGAGACATGGATGAATCAGCCTAATAGCTATGGAAGGTGTGACAGACGAAAAAATATCCAGAAGAAGGGCGCTATTGAAATATGCGGATCAAATAATATAAAAAGTAAGGAAGAAAAAGTACATGGAAATTAACCCACAAACGCCCAAGACCAGTTAGAAATGAAATTTTTGAGTTTTACGTCCCACGGTTATGCCGGCTAGGCTAAAGGAGACGGTGATGATGAGTAATGAATGAAATGGTGGAATGAAGAAAGTGGGAGGAAACGGGAGAACCCCGAGAAAACCCACGCACACGGTGTTTGTCCACCACAAAGTTCACTTGGCGGGAGCAGGGTTTGAACCCGAGACCCCTAGCACCAGAGGTGAACGCTTTACCACTGAGCCACTGCGGCCCCCCAAGACCAGTTAGGTAACAAAAATTTGCATACACTAGCAACTGCCTGAACAATACCGTGTTACATCGAAAACCTGAGAAGAGAAGTGAACGAAACTCTTACAAGAGAACGGGTAGTGTGCCTGAAGTGGAACAACGGTTTTTTTTTTTTTTTTTGCCTAAATGAATGATATAGCCCATGTAACGTAGTGAAACATAAAGTGGGTCACTGGTGGCACAAGGGGCGTTTGTGGGTTAAAAATCTGGCTCAGGTTAGAGAAGAGTGGAGAGCTGTGTCAAACCAATCGAGAAACTACCGACCTGGGGATGAGGAGGATATGTAGCTGTTAATGTAAAAGTATGTAACACCAAAAATAATGTTTCATAATATCCAACGATGATACGGTACACAATAATAATAATAATAATAATAATAATAATAATAATAATAATAATAATAATAATAATAATAATAATAATAATAATAATAAAAGCTTCTTCTTGGCTAAGCGGTTAGCGTACGCGCCTTTCGCGTGGGAGACCTGGGAGCTCATGTGGTTCGGATTCCATATTAATCATTAAGTCTACGTCTCGTATAGGCTCGTTGCTGAAAGGGATGTTAAAATCAACTCAATAATAATAATAATAATAATAATAATAATAATAATAATAATAATAATAATAATAATAATAATAATAATAATAATAATAATAATAATAATAATACAAGGTCGAAAAGGGAGCTAGAAACCGTGAAAAAAAGGAAACCAGGATAAAATCCTTTAAATTGGGACTGTTCTGATCAAAAAGTGACGTTGGTAATTTAAGGTATATAAGATATTTTAAAAAAACACTCTTAACAATAATTATTATTGAAATGCCTAGCTTTCATTGCTGATGGAAAGAACAATTAAAATTAAAATTAATTTAAATTTTTAGTTACAATAATAAAGACTAACAATTAAGCACACAGTTAATTTTCTTAGAATTGTGCTTTAGAGCTATTTTTCGTACTATGCTTTGTTATTTCTAAAATTTGGATTAATTTTTCTGGACCTTTAGATAAGCCAAATCATGTTCAGGGTAGCAACCACATAGAGAAAAATCCGTTCTCCGGACAGCGGTATATTGTACAAATATAAGGTATCCTCTTGCTTACTATAGAAATCAGTACGGAGCATACGTTATCCGTATGCTACATAGGCACTGCCCTTAGATGTTACATCATGCCGTTGCAGGATGTCTGACATCTAACAGTTTTCCGTATATCACATACATATACTTATGTTACTTTCTTCAGCTATATGTTATATACGTTCATTTGTATGTGAGATCCTGACCGCCTATATTGTTTCATACGGAAAGTACGTATAGATGGAACACTTATACAGATGTTGCTTGCGAGTGATGGCTCACATTCCAGGATGATAATGCGCGCATGCATTCAGTTGGAGATGTTGGGTGTGTTCTAAGGATGATGAGGATAATATTGTAATATCCTATGTGATGTCGTAAACAAGCAGTTCCACGCTTCAATGTTTACAAACAACACCACATGGTTCGGCAAGAGGATCTTCCACCAGAGGGACCTGCTATCACCTGCAGACGACGTTTAGCCCCTCCTACGGAGCAGAAGACGAAATCGAAGCAGAAGCGCCACCGCCACCCAAGGGACGCTATAAATTGGGCAGAAGAATCCAGCTCAGTACCAGTTTTCTGGTGACCCTCCACTAGTCTGCTACGGGACTCTTGGAGTAACCTAACCCCAGGCCTCTAGTCTGCCACGGGACTACGCCTATCCTATCTCCTGGCTTAGCCTGCTACGGGGCTCTGTCTGGGAATCCCAACCTCAGCCGCTTAGCCTGCTACGGGGCTCTGTTGGCAACTTAACCTGCCTCTGCTTGCTACGGAGCATTGGTTCCTTAACTCCACTCCTCTTAGCCTGCTACGGGGCTCTGTTGGAGATCCTGTCTGCGACCACACGGTCAAAGACTACCTTTTACTCACCCTTTTAAATAGAGACCAAATTGTATAGTATTTTGTACAAATACTCATATTTTTATAATAAAACTGGTAGTGGGAGACGATTCCGGACACTCTTTTTATTAACTGCTCTACCTCTTCCTTATATGAGACGAATTTACACAAAGTTTTACATGGTAGAGGCTTGACCGGCTCAGAATAAACTCTGAATACTCCCCTACCGGACAGTATTTTTATTAACCGGAAGTGGACTTTTTTTCTTTGGAAGGTATGTGATTTTTTTAAAGTGTTAGTGCTTTTAAGTGAACTGAATTTTGTTTATGCCTCAAACTAGAACTGGTAAAAACACTTTTCCAGAAAACATTTTTAACATGGAGCAAAATTCGCGCCCTTCTTTTAATATACCACACCTTACTAAGTATTCGGGACACGTTACGGAAGACCCCGATAGATTTTTTATGCTCTTTGACCATTTGGCACTATTACATTCATGGAATGAACAGAAAAAGAAAGAACTATTACCTATGTACTTACAAGATGTAGCACTTGATTTAGTCCTACAGTTAAAGGCCCAGAATCAGTTAGAAGCGCTTAATTATGACCAATTAAAAGACAAATTAGTTGCACTGAGTAGACCAAGATTACCGGCATATCGAGCGGAATTCGAAATTTTTCAAGTCCAACAAGGTGAAAACGAGCCAGTAGATGCTTATTTTCTCAGAAAATTAAGGGTCATTAGACAAGTTCTGCCTCAGGCCACCGAGGAGCAGAAAATAAATTATTTATCCTTAGGTTTAAAGAAAACTTTTTTGCAAAAGATAGCGTTAGAAACATTTACAACTGTTCACGCCTTACAAACGCATTTACACAACCTCGAGAAAGCAAATGACCTCATGAAGAAACGTGATTACGTGGAATTACAACAGGCATTCTATTCACTCTGCGATCAGAGTACACCAGTCAGCAGTTTACATTCATCAGCAGTCGCTGGCGCTTCCTTCCCTGTGCATCAACAACAACTGACCTATTCAATATGTAACCCAACACCTAGTTGGAATCAATACCAGCAACCAGCTTCAGTTTTTCCTACACCTTCAGCACCACAGCTACAGGGTGCATCACAAAATCAGATAATTCCAAATCCTTCCCCCCAAGTTGCTAATCCGAATCCCCCTCCCGAACCCCCCGCGCCTAGCACATCTAGTAATTCCAGTGCAAACAATTCATTAGATTTTACTAAATTAGCAAATCAAATGGCTGAACTATCTCTTCTTGTAGCTCAAAATGCCATTAAGAACTCACAATTTAGAAGAGGTGGCCGTAACAATTATAGGTCGAAAAGTACAAATAACGGAAATCAAAATCGGCAGAGAAATGGAAATAAGAGCAATTCTAAAAATAATAATAAAGATAATAATAGTAATCCTAGGCCGGAAACTGTTACAGTATGCGGTACGTGCTATAAGAAAGGTCATTCTTCCAGTACATGTTATAAGAACAATCAGCAGGGAAACGCCTAGGGGGGCCCCAGGACACACCCTCTCAAGAACATGTTCTGAGGGCCGAGAACCAGGAAAAAAGTGAACAACAAAGATTGACAAATACATCACTTTATGCAGTAGCTCCGTTATCAGATAGAAGGGAGAACATTAAAATGTTAAACCAGGAACATAAATTATTAATTAATGTAACAATTAATAAAGAGAAGTATCCTGTAATCATAGACACTGGCAGTTCATTGAGTCTTTGGCCTAAAAATTGGCTTCCACCAAACACAAAATTGATCCCTTTTAGCACTAATCTACGAGGAATTGAGAATTCTGTCGTAAATTTACGCTATATAGCTTTGATTACATTCAGAATTGGCTCAACAACATTTTCTCATTATTTCAGAATTTTAGAGCATGGAGATTTTTTGCCTTTATTCGGTGAAGACATTCTAAATCGATTACAGACCAAAATTGACTTAAAGAATAACATGTTGTCAGTATACAAGAAACCAAGGCCTCCGCAGTATCCAATTGAAATTGATACCCAGGAAAAATTATCTGCTAACGCTATGCATACAATAAAACAGCACAAGTCGGCTGATGTTTTCACAACCAGGAAGGTTACCATACCAGCCAGGTCACATTTCTTTTTACCAATTAGTGTCAAGAATCGGCAAAAGAATAATAAATATTTTTTCATCTCTCCATTAGAAAATTTGCTGGACAAATACGGACTACAAACGTTACCTACTAAGGTACCTAAGAATAATTTGACTTTATTGATATCAAATCCTACTAGTAGACCGGTAACGTTAGTAAAGAGCACCCCAATTGCTTACGTAGAAGAGAATCTTCAAGAAGTAGATTTACAGGGTAATTGTCAAGATAATGGCCATGATGACGAAACTTTTTACAGATCAGACAAAGAAATTCAGGATCGATTAGAAGAAACAAAATCATTTTTTGATATTAATTTGTTTGACATAAACCCGGATTTATCAGAAGAAAAAAAGAAAGCCGTACAAGATTTACTCTTTAAATACAGAGATGTTTTTTCCTACACACCAACAGACATTGGATATTTCCGAGGTTATATACATAAAATACGGATAGACAAAGGAGCATCCTTCCATCAAAGATCTCCTCCGGTTCCATTAGCAGTAAGACCTCAAATTGACTTACAAATTAAGCAACTCTTAGACGCAAATATTATCAAGGAAACTAGCGATAGTTCGTTTTCATCGCCACTTCTCATAGTGAAGAAGCCAAATACTTCAGAGTTCCGCTTAGTTCTCAACCTCCAAGCTTGTAATAGGTTCTCACATTACCTAAGTATACCATTTCAAAATACGGAGGATATTCTACACGTTTTAAGAGGAAAAAACTCCATATCCACAATCGACATAAAATCCTCCTATTTCCAGCTATTGTTGCATCCCAAAAGCCAAAAATACATGACTTTTGAGGTCAACCATACTAGAAAGGCATATAAATTCCAGAGGTGTACCATGGGTCACTCCAGTTCCGCCGCCGGACTCAGTATAGCTGTACGCATGCTTTTAGAGGGCCTACCACCCCGTATAACTGCATTCGCTGATGATTTGGTCATAGGAAGTAAAAATTGGAAACAACAGTTATCGGATTTAGAATTACTTTTTAAAAGATTAAGAAAGCATGATTTTCGTGCCAGTCCAAAAAAGACCCACTTATTATACACAGAATTGGACGTTTTAGGCTTCACAGTTAGTGGGAAAGAAATCAAGATTTCACCTAAAATCGCTAACAAGATTCGAAATTTTAAGAAACCAACTACTAAAAGAACTCTGAAAAGCTTTTTAGGATTATGTTCTTATTTAAGAGCACATATCAAAAATTTCTCAGAAAAAATAGAACCATTTCAGTGCCTTTTAGACAAGAATTCAAAATTTAAATGGACCTCTCAGCATGACGAATTATTTGAGAAACTTAAGACTGACATCATACACGCGCCATCTTTGTTTCACTTCGATCCCTCACTGGAAATACGTGTGTATACCGACGCTTCCTCTATCTCCGCAGGAGGCTTATTAGCATGTTATAACCAAAAAACGAAACAAGAACGTGTTGTTGCCTATGCTAGTAGACGTTTTACACCAAGTGAAAGGAAAGCATCCACTTGGCAAAAAGAGCTGTACGCCTTAATTTATGTTTTGAGAAAATTTAGATACTTCCTACTAAATAGAAGATTTAAATTATTTATAGACGCCAAATGCTTGACATCTCTCACAACACAAGTGGACAAAGTTGGAAAATTTAGTCGCTACCGAATATTCTTAGCAGACTACAATTTCGAAATACAACACATTAAAAGTCAATTACACCCAGCGGACATCTTTAGTCGTTTAGAAGATAAACAGGAGATTAAACAGGGAGAAAAACAAGAAATTGACATTTTCTCGGACACAGAAGATGCTAAAGTATTTGCATCTCATTCTTTAGACACTACTCTCCAAATTGAACAACCTATAATCCTACCAAATTTAGCAGAAGAACAAAGGAAAGATCCTTCATTCTCTGACATCATCACTGTTTTGGAAAATAAGGAACCTAATAAGTTGTCTACTCTTCGGGCCGCAAAATATTTTTCTCTAAAGGACGGGATATTATACAGAACACAGAAGCATCCCCAATTAGGATTGTTATATCTACTTTGTGTGCCGAAATCTTTATTAAGTAAGTGGTTTGATGCCTTACACAATAACCCAATGGCACCACACTTTGGATATACCAAAACATATCAATCGGCGCTTAGGAAATACTACTTTCCTAATATGAAAGCGTACATTGCCAACAGAATTAAAACATGCATTTCCTGTCAGAAATTCAAGAAATTACCAGTTAAACCAGCGGGTCAATTACTCCATCACCCACCTAAGCCGATCGCAACAGCTTGGCAATATGATTCTATTGGAAAAATAACAGTGGGAAATGGACAGTTTAAACACATATTAGTGGCCATAGAAATGTGCACAAGATATTGTGTGACCAAGGTTGTGGACAACATAACAGCGGAAGAAATTGAACAATTTCTCATATATGACATCATACTCAAATTTGGACCTTTTTCATATTTATACCTGGATAGACATCCAGTACATAACGCTAAGAGGCTGCAAAATTTGGCAAAATGCTATAACTTTGAATTTAAATTTTGCCCTGCATACGACCATAAAAACCTAGGGGTAGTGGAAACATTCCACAAGACAATACAGAATGCACTTAAATTTTTCGTGCAAGAAAACCAAAATCTTTGGCCGAAGCTGATACCATATATTACATTCGCTATTAATACATTTGTGCAAGCCGGAACTAAATATTCTGCTTTTTTCCTCATGTATGGATATGAACCTAAGACCATCTCTGATATTGCGTTAGCGTCAACTCCAACATTATGTGTCAACAAAGAACATTTGAATAAAATACGTGAGAGTGTACAGAATAACTTGATCGCTAGCTATAATAAGCAGAAAAAGTATTTCGATAGCAGACACCGACAAACTCAATTTGAAAAGGGACAAAAAGTACTAGTTTACTTTCCTAATCGGCAAATAGGAGTGCCGGAAAGTTTTTCAGCTTCCTATGTTGGACCCGTTCAAATCCTGGATAGACTGAATCCTAACCTTTATAAGATAGAATTTCCAAATTCTTTTCGGAAGAAAATACAAGAAATCTCAATAGACCGAATCAAGCCATTTTATCAAGAATTACAAGACATAGAACAGGATAAATAAGTTCTTTTTATTCTCTACACACACACACAAAAAAAAAAAAAGTGCAGTACTCACACTAGGAAGAAAGAAATACAAAGACGACTTCAACAGATAAAAACACTTTTCATAACAACACAAACATTCATTTCCTTTTTGTTTTATAAAAAGCTGATTCATTTATTTTACGGCTGAAGAAAGAATGCTGACATCTGCATTTCCGCATTTAAAAGGCAAATGATCTTTTACAAGGACAGCTAACATATTTCTACATTATCATCGATAATATTTTTTCTTTTCTTCTGTGAACTACATATTGTAACTGACATTATGCAACTTGAATATTGTACAGGACGTTTCAAAAGTTATGACCACATCTACATTATACAGGATGACCAGGAATTCAGGACCATTATTACTATTATCATTGACATTTAAAATTGGATTATTTTATTGAAATACATATCTTTAGTGCAAATATTTTAGAAACTTTTACACCTTATACAGGGTGACCAAGAAATCACGCCGTTCGAATTAGAACTTTCCAATATAAATTATCTTTATATCTCAGTGTCAATTGCAACTTTTTTAGTATTCCTAAGTCTTATTATTTTATACATATTATATCGTCGTCTTCGTTCGTTACCAAACAAATCTAGAACGAACCGCATAGAAATTTCATCTCCTATTCCATTGGAAACATTTAATACCAATAATACAACTAAGGAGCAACAGCTAACACAGACTCCAACCCCACTTACTATAAGTGAATTAGTTTATATTTATTGACGCCAAGCCAAAAACAGCCCTATCTCGAGGGAAATGAAGTATCATGTACCATGTACGGATCCTGCCTGTATATAGGGACCACCTGTTTAGTGCTCTATATTCCGCTACCACATTACTGCTCCGAAAAGTGATTTTCATTTATTTCAGTGCCACAAGTGTTTAGTGTTCAGTGATTTCTTTTGTGTGTGTGATTCTTCAGTGTTGCCAACTATCACATAAACAAAAATAACCCTTCGGCTTATTTTTAAACAAGCCAGGGGGGTGTAATATCCTATGTGATGTCGTAAACAAGCAGTTCCACGCTTCAATGTTTACAAACAACACCACATGGTTCGGCAAGAGGATCTTCCACCAGAGGGACCTGCTATCACCTGCAGACGACGTTTAGCCCCTCCTACGGAGCAGAAGACGAAATCGAAGCAGAAGCGCCACCGCCACCCAAGGGACGCTATAAATTGGGCAGAAGAATCCAGCTCAGTACCAGTTTTCTGGTGACCCTCCACTAGTCTGCTACGGGACTCTTGGAGTAACCTAACCCCAGGCCTCTAGTCTGCCACGGGACTACGCCTATCCTATCTCCTGGCTTAGCCTGCTACGGGGCTCTGTCTGGGAATCCCAACCTCAGCCGCTTAGCCTGCTACGGGGCTCTGTTGGCAACTTAACCTGCCTCTGCTTGCTACGGAGCATTGGTTCCTTAACTCCACTCCTCTTAGCCTGCTACGGGGCTCTGTTGGAGATCCTGTCTGCGACCACACGGTCAAAGACTACCTTTTACTCACCCTTTTAAATAGAGACCAAATTGTATAGTATTTTGTACAAATACTCATATTTTTATAATAAAACTGGTAGTGGGAGACGATTCCGGACACTCTTTTTATTAACTGCTCTACCTCTTCCTTATATGAGACGAATTTACACAAAGTTTTACAATATCAAACACCTTCCCTGGTCCGTTCAATCCCTGAATACAATTGAAAATTTGTGATCCGTTTTGGAGAGATGAATCCAGCTCATATTTCCGCCTTCATCCTCTTTCAGGGACTCAACTAAACTCGTTGTCTCCCTGAACAACAAAATCGCCTGAGTGTCCCCCCCTCCCCGACCAACCAAACCAAATCGCTCCCCGACTACACTTGATATTGGCATCACAGAGTCATTCTCTTATTCCATTTTTTTCAAGTGGTAAAGCTTGATTTCAAAACTGTAGTACACAATTTAATTTTTAGTACAAGGTAAAACACCAAACTAATTAGTATTTGATTGCCAAATAATTGAGAGTAGCATGCTTGACATATTCTTATAGACTTATCATGATAACTGCAAATCACGATTTTTTTTAAAAAAAATTATATCAGGATGTACATAGAATGAATCAACAGTCTGTTGCTTCAGAATAGAATATTTAATTATGACAAACACTCAAGCTGTTGTCTCGAGTATCATACTCGGACATTCTACAAATCTCTTAAATCGATGAAAATTAAATGAAAACATATAACGCTTGAACTAAAACTTAAATTTGCCTGCTCTTTTGGTTGCAAAAGTTTTAGCAACGTCCTCAAAAGATATCTTTGAAGCTAACTTATGTTCTATGGATATGATAGTAAGATTGATGAGTCGTTCTTGTTCTGTTAAGTTTCTGAGGTAATTTTTTATGATCTTTAGTTTGCTAAAACGCCTTTCCTTGCCTTATAGTGAAAATAAATATTTTTCCAGTTTTGCGCTCCCCAATGCGGCGCCCGGAGCACAAGCCACGTTTGTTCCCTAGTTACGTCACTGTTCTCTCTCACAGAACTAAATGATGCACTATACGCAGAATGGTGTAATATTACACTTGCTTCCGCTCACAGTCTTTCTAATTTAATTTCACGTCCTATTAGAGTTGTTCCGAGAACGAAAGGTGGTGCGACTCCATATTAATCTGGTATATACCATTTTTTATGTATTTCCATTATTCTGATAGCCATGTATATGTTTATCTTTTCCTATTAGTAACATATACATACTCCTAACAGTGAAACACAAACTACTTTCAAAGTTTCCTTTACTTCTAGAATTGTGTAAAAAAACTCGTGCTTTATGTAAAACATCTCTCGTCACACTTTGGGTGTAGTTTTAAGAAACAAAGAGAAAACGAGAACAAAAGTTTCTTGTTTTCTTACAAAGTTTCGAATCTAATTCGAAATCACATTCCCATCATTTTTCTTTACGAAATCACATTCATGGACTTTTATCCTTACGAAAGTCGAAAATTTCACCATTAAAAATTTAGTTATCGTAGTACTTAATATTTTGACAGAAATCTTGTTGGTCAACTTTAGAGCCGGTAATGAGTATGTATTATATGTACTATACTATCCTATTTTTTCATTACACTTTCAATATCATTTTAAGAACAAAGAAGATATTTTTAAAACGAAAGTTTCTAGTTTCCTTGCGATTTTATTGGTACCCTTTATTCTAGATTCAAACGTGTAGGAGCAAATATGAAAAGAATCAAACCTAAGACAAAATAGTAGTTTAAAATAAAATTCTGAACTATTATTTATTAAATTATTTGTCATTTTCTGAATTATTACTTGTCATTTTCTTAAATATGCAAAACGATTAAAATTGATTCAGGATCGTGCGTCATAAATGAAAAATAATCAACCGGCTTTTTGCAGCTTCCAGTTCTTAAAAACTCATGTTTGTTTCTATGTTTATCAGACTTGTTTTCATATCATTCCTCTCTCGAAGTTTAATAGTGTAATATCTTCTCTCCGGCCGGGTACATATTTTTTTTCTATAACTTCAGAATAAATTACCAGATTCGAGTATAGTTTATTTTGACACAGTCTACTCTACAAGATATAATTAGAAGATAACACATACTATACATGAAATGAACATCAGAAGCACATAACAAACATAATCATGAAATAGTCTATGCACTTGGTCTCGAACGGTAGGAGAGTTGAAGTGTCCATACGTTGTACTTTCATAGTTATACAGTAATTTATAGGCATATTTTTTATACTTAATGTAAAATGTAGTATACTTAATTCCTTAATCATATATACACATATATACAATATTTTGTACTTTCTTGAGCTTTTCCATTCACTTTTCACATATTGAAGTTTACAAAAAAAAAGTGCAAGTATTTGTTTTAATCATTACATCCCTGAGTAATTTCTTGCGGTATTTTTGCCATTACTTCTGCACACCTGAAAAAGCTGGTTTTCTTCGTAACTAAAGTGGTGTGGTAGACACGTTCCACATTGGCGAAGCAGTCGAGTACGTTGATGTTGATTCGTCTTTAACCGATGTTTGAAATTGTATCAGGATTACAAGGTAGGTCGTCACAGCGCCAGCAATCTAAGAAAAGAGATGTTAATGAATGCATAAAATTATATACAGAAACAAATGTGTCACATATTGATATGACAAATGAATGTATAAGGCCATCTAATTATTAGCAAATCATAATTGCTATAATTGAAACGCATACAGAATTATACTTGTAGTATAGGCCTATTCTTATTACATTTTGGATTATTCTAAGGATCAGACAACTATGGTTAGTGATGGTTCGCTTATTAATACTTGAAAGCAAAAATTTGAGATTCAAACCCTGGTCACATTATCCCACACAATAGCAGAACGTCCAAGGAACATCCAGTTTATTTCTTGGATATCTACAGTGTGTCCACAAGATATCACTAAATATGGATGCTTTATTATAGCTCTTTGGTATCCACACTTGGGCACACATGGTTTTCCATAAAGCGGATATTTAGTGGAACATTCCAAAATGCAGTTAACCAATAGTAAACTATTTATTTTGTTCATTAATAATTATGATTTTAATAGCAGTAGACTGTCCTAGAACAAACGTTCTTGACACGTATGTGCGATGTACGTCGTACTTGTATGTTTAAACGATCATCCGACATACATTATATATCATGAATATCCATGGACTTGGAATGAATGTATTAGACAATATACACTGTGGAATTACATGTTAGAACTGATTAAATGTCTGTATCTGAACGTTCTGTCCAAAGGCAGTTTCTAACTCACCTAGGTTTGGCCACCAAGCTAGCAAAACAAGGTAGGGTGGTCAGTTTCTTTTTTTCTATGGTTCAAGAAGAGTTAGAGCAAGCTGAAAATTAAGACCTAGAGTAGAGGCACAGGTTGAGAATAGGATTGAAAATACCATATATACAATAACTCTATAATTATAGCTTCATTAGACAGGTAATCAGTACATATCAATTAATGTTTCGTCGACAAGCATTCTAATTTCCTGTAGTGCCAAGAAGTCAGAACCTTCACAGTAGCTGTCTGAATGTGCTTAGAGAGCTTTCCTTTTGTGATGCACTTTTATCATATCGAGTTTCTCATTTCTTTTTCTCATTTCTTTTTACTTGCAGTAAATTATTTTTCGTAGATTGTTTATAGTTAAGAACGTCTTATTTACCATAAACTACAGAATGTTACGTTTACTCTTTCATTTTTAACCTCTTAATCATATGAGGCGCCTAGTATCAAAATCCGTTACATCCATTTCGCTTAGGTTCAAGTAATCTCGCAAAACGTGCAGTGAAGCTCCATATACACGCGTACAAAGCCCCATATTTGAACTAGTATGAAATGTTAAGCTTTTAAACAAAATTCTGTTTTCATGGAATTCCTTTAGATCAAACATATAACAAGCGATATAACTAATTTCGGTAAAAAAAAATGGATTTGGCGGTTTTTGATACTAGCCGCCTCATATACTATTCCAAAATGCTCGTAGAATATTTTCAAATCTATCATCGTTCCATATGTAGCACCAGTGGCGTAGGCGGAATTGCATCAAAGTAGAGTAGATTAAAGTACTCGATCTCATATTCTTTCAAGACAAGCAAGATTTATATGTACATAGTAAACGTGTATTTTTTTCATATCTTCTTCAATGGGATTTAATGCCCCGAACCCCTTGCATACGTCAATGTGTAGTGCTTTAGAAACACAATTAAAAAAATACTCGAAATATATTAGCATGAAAGTTTACAATCTTTCTGAAAACAATGTTCTGCAAGACAGTCCACAAACTCTTTCACTTCTAGATGATAGGTCAATATTCAGCTGTCTTTCCGAGAAAATACTCTCCAATATCAGCTGGGCTCAAACAAGACGAGGTAAGTCACACTTACGTCTACGACGACGTATTCTACTGTCTTGACTTCGATATTCGGTACCAGAGCGAAGTTTGTGAATTCGCCTATACAATGCTTGTTCTAAGGTGATATCCGCAATCAATCAGTTGTATAGTACGTAGTTCAAGAGATACGAACGGTACTGTGGATGACACTTTCGAAGTCAATCATGATCATATTTGGTTTAAAAACGAAGTTCAGAAATTCACATTTTTTAGCAACTTCATCTATTTGTTTGAATATGCTGTACAGTACTTGAACTCTTCATATCATTTGAAAAAAAAAAAAACAACGTAAATTTAGTACACTTCTGTATGTAAAAATGTAACACCAAAAAACCACGTGTAAGTAGAATGAAATTTAAAGCTTGAGAACTGAACAACACCTCTAACACTGAAGCCTTCACGTGCTGCAACCATGCTGCGTAAAAACGTCAAAGCATCGAATCAAACAGCGTTGGATGCGTTCCTGAGGAATCGCTTGTCACACTGCTTCTTTGCGAGTCCATAACATATCAACGCTGTCTACTGAAGGACCGTGACGAACAAGATGGCGGCCAACGACATTTTACACGTTTTGATGGGCGATTGTGCACGCCAGAGCTAGCAGTGTCTGTCGTTCCTTGAAGAAGGCTTGAACACTCCAGGATACATGTGAGCAGGCATTATTCTCCTGAAATATGGGTCTTTGATTTGTTTAAAGGGAGGTTGTGATTTCGGGCTCCTCTGATTTAGTGGCATTTATTAGCTTACCCTGAACTTGTAGCAGTCGAGCTTCGTATTGCACGCAATGGGACCCCACACTTTCGTCCTTGGGGTTCGCCAGCTTTGATGTTCGATTGCGTTTACAACGACAGCATCTGAGACGTATGTGGTCATAACTGTATGACAAGTTAAAGTGAAACTAACCCGGCAACAGCACGTAAACGACGGTGTTCTTTTCCTATCTCGGCCTGAAACGTATGTGATTCTTTGTCAATAGAATCCTTCGTGAAGGCATGCGTGACTCAAGTATAGCGTTCAGCGATACAGGCCATCGAAGCAGAAAAGTTCACATCCGTCCGAACTTCACCGCCGCTAATAGTGTAGACAACTTTTTAAGGTCCGTCGGGACTGCGGCGTTATCTTGTGGCATAGTCGCATTTCGTGGTCTACTGCTAGGTCATCGCTGCGTATGAATCTCTTCTACCCGTAGCTTCCATGCACGTATCCTTGTTCTTGTAACGTACATACAACTTCGTGATATGAGAAGCCACCTCTCGTAACCTAAGAATACGACAGTACAAACCAAGTCATCTTTTTATATTACATCCTGTGGCACCGACGAAACAGTGTCTTTGCTCATACATTTCCTATTTGCTTGTCCACACTTTACTGAGTGCTGCATAAATCTCCCTCCCGCGATACTACTCCCAGCACTTATCACCGCCTTTTGAGGTTCGTTTATTGTCTTATTCAAAATAATAAAGAGAGGGCAAATTTTTGAATTCATTGAACAAGCCTCATATAAAAAGGAAATTCTAAGAACTGCTCCCTCACAAGCATATACATGTACATTTGCTTCTGTGTGTGTGAAGTGACTGCGGTGCAAAACACTCAGGACTCCTTATACGGTGAGAAAGAAAAATCGCTCGGTGTGCATTCCACAGGAGAATCTCACCGCTAATTTTAACCATGATTTTGGTCCCGATGTTACGAGTAAAAATCGGGAATTACCCGTTCAGGCTTATTTATACAGAAGTTGGCCGAAGAGACAATTCATTCGCGCATCCCACCCAACCAGGTACATTCTAGGAACGTGCCATTTAAGTTCCATATGTATCGTTTACGTACCTGGTACTTGAGAAATGTACATTTCATATGCATAGCATGTGTCGCTAGGTATGTGCCTTTCGAGGAATTTCTGACACTTGAAAGGTACTTTTACATGCTTCACTGGAATGTGAGGAATGTGAATGGCACATACCCCATGTACCATGGCATGGTTGTGCGTAAGTTGCTTCGTATTGCGACTAGGGTTGCCAATTTAGCCACTTTGTGACTAGATCTGGCCATTTTGAGAACGTCGTTAGTCACATAATTTCCAAAGAGCCAATAGTGGCATTTTTAGCCATATGCTTTTCACTTCTATAGCCACTTTCTGAGTTTAGCCACATTTTAATATATTCTGTGTGTCATTTTGCAATTTTCTGACGTTTGATGCGTTCTCTAGGTTGTAACATTCTAAATCCCACTGTCAGAATTGTCCTCATAAAATTAGCATTGATGGTTATATTGTGACATTACACAGCAGAAAATTAGTTCAAAACCTGTACGTTAAAACTAGACGTTAAATAAAATTTTCGGGAAGACATAAGTTTAAGTATAAACTAACTCCTTAAAGAAATTCAGCCTGGTAATATAGACATCCTTCAGGAAATGTCGCTTTTCAGTGGCAATAAGCCTGAAACCGGTGAAACATCTTTTACTGATTTAGCTTCTTCTTTCACCTTCTGTGGAATTTGAAGATAATATCGACAAAATTGAAAATCAGTGGCGATTATAAATCTTCGATTGAAGAATTTTTGCAAGAAACTAGCTGAACCTGCGCTCTCTACACAGGGCATTATTCGCATATGAGCATAAATCGCCTTATCATTCCTTACAACATCTGTACATGTCTCTTTACAGACACAAGTTAAAGACGTATTGATTAAAAAAATAGCCAAGGGGTATCATAAAGGGGAGATTTTTCGATTATTTTTCTGAATATCTCGCACCGTTTGCAAGATTTGAGCCTACTTCCGGTTGGAGTTTCTAATTCATGTATAACCAGTGTTTTCTTTCTTCTTGCATGCAGTATGTAATAAGCAAATACATTACATACAAAATTAATATAATGTCAGTTATATATGGTGTTCATTGGGCAAAACACTCCCAAAAAAAAGTTCATCTTAGACTGGAGAAATGGTTATCCTTCCTTTTCCATTATTATTTGGCTATGAAACAAATGCCGGAGACATATACAACCCCTATATACAACAGTGTGGTGTTGGAATGTATAATGATTAGGATGTGATGTTTTATTTTTTTTTAAATTTCAACACTTCCAATGTACCCGTAAAAATGTAATAAAAAAATAGTGTCCATCTTTTTTTAAATATTCAATTAGAACTGGACAATCTACATGAAATTTGCAATCGATCAGTGAAAACGTCATCTGTCTAGAGCCTGTAGTTTCTGAGATCTCATTGTCGAAAAACATATATGCATATTTTAAAACAGCTCCAAAGATGGCAGCACAATTCATTTGCATTTATTTCGGAGAAGGCTTACTAAAGGCAAAGGCCTTTGAACAATAATTTAAAAGGATAAACTTTGTGAAAAATATTTCCTTAAGTAATTTATTTAAACTACACTCTTTTAAAAATATTTGTCTTTGTTATAAACGTGAAATCACAAATAACCGCAAATCAAAGGAATGAATGCTAAGGTTATAGGTTAGAACTCGGTCGCTCTTAAATGCTACTGTAGCATTTTAATAGATAGATAAATTGCTACACAGATGCCGGAGGAGGGAATGTATTTTCAGACTTAGTTTCGTGGCTTTTTTTAGAAGTACATGCTTCTACATTCGAACGTAAAAATGAAGCGTTAATTTAAGTACTCGCACCCCCGGTTGAATAGCACTGCCCTAAGGAACATTACTAACATGCCTAGTACATTCCTGGCACATGCCAAGTAAATGTGTCAAGTACATACACGGTACGTGATATACACATAATAGATACATTCCTCGGTATGTGTCATGCACGTACTTTTGGGCGGAAGTAACCTTATTCCTTACATGTGTATTTCACATGATTGCTCTATTCACGTACCTATCATGTACATTCCAATGTACCTCGAGGAACATTCTTTACACATGACCAGTATGTATTTGTGTTGGGTGGGATGTGGTTGTAAGGAAGCAGGACTCTGCTCGGACTCTGCTCCGAGCCACCCATAAGTACAAGTCAGGTGGTTCTAGTGTTCATTATTTTCTATTGTGGTGTCGAAACGCGCTCCCCGCCTTCGTATCAAGGAACGGTGGATTGAGCATTAGGATTAGTAAACTATGCGAAAACTATATGTATTCAGGTAATAACTTAGTTTGTTGAAACGCGCTCCCCACCTATCGCTAGTGTCTGTGTGAGTCGAACATTATGAACAGTGGATCATTCTGAATTTACACATGATTCAATGTTCTTTTGTGTCTTCAAATATCGAGTAACAGTGTGTTGTCTAAGATACCAAAGGAAAAATTCGAGACGACCAGACGTGAGAACGCATTCCGCATTGACGTGGATAATTATGAATCATCATGACTGACTGACTCATAGAACCAGTTACGGACCCCTGCGTCGGCTTGCGATTCAATGCAAGACAACGACGGTCTGCATATTTGCGGATCCCAAACGTTTCAGCATATCCTCTGATCTGATTGGTCGATACAGATGCGATATCACAAGACATGATCTACATATAGCACAAAATAAACGAAAATTATTGTCGGTTCTGGTAGCCGAGTGGTAGAGTTGCTCGGCAGACGCCGTGCTGTTCACACCGCTGTCTACGTAGGTGTGCGAGTGGCAGTGTTGAGTGTTTTTTTTTCAACTCACGCCGCATTGTCAAGTGGAGTATTTTCTGCTATCAAGTACTTAGTGTTTGCTATTTGCTAATTTCATTATATAGTCTAGTGCGAAGTACTGTTTTCCATTCTCAGTGAACCATGTCAGTTATTCGAGTGAATACTTTACGTTTATCATTCCAAGATGTAGTAAATAAGCCTAATACATTAGTGTTACATGAATGGATTCGTAATACTTTCAATTTGCTTCCAGATCAAGTTGTCAGTATTGAATTCGATTATAGTCGCAAACAGTTATATCTAAAGTTAATATCGCAAGTGATTTGTGAACAAATTCTCTTTCGAGTGAATGGAAAGGTCACTTATTCAGATGAACTTGGTACATACAATATTTTAATAGATTCCGCAAGTTCCAATGTGGTGACAGTTCGTTTACATTTGGTACCCACCGAATTAGAAGATCAACATATTACCCGTGTCCTATCTCAGTATGGTGATATCAAATCCATTACAGATGAAATGTATTCTACTGGCCATATCTACGAAGTCCGAACTGGTAGAAAGATAATACGCATGTGTATTAAGCGCCCTATACCTTCTTATGTGACTATATGTGGTTTACGATTGTGGTTAACGTATGGAGGCCAAGTTAAAACCTGCGCTATCTGTGACTCCCCGAATCATTTTTTGATGGAATGTGCGAAGCGCCGTCTCCCTCCAGCCGTATCGGCTTCCCTCACCAGTGCTCCAACATCTAGATCACCGCCCATGCCCGGTTCTTTGAACAAAGTGGATACTTTACCGGATGTTCATTCATTTACCAGCTTTCCCGTATTAAGTGAGAAACGTCCTCCAACTTTACAGGAAAACCTTCCATCGCCAACTATGACTTGTGATCCTACTCTTCCAAGTGCACTCACTATAAATGAACCTACTTGTCAACTCGATGTCCCCAAGAGTTTTACCAATGCACCTATCACTAGTACTCCCGCTACTGTCTCCCAGAGAAACCTTGAATCCAATACAACATCACAGAGTGACTCATCAACCTCCAGTACCATTGTGACGACTTCTCCGGATCTTCCACAACAAACTCCTCCTGCTCCAGCATTTGCAAAATCGGAAGAGGATCAGTTACCTGAAACCGCCGTAAATACTCCGTTGTCAGCGATCACGGATGACTCCCGCCAGGAAATGAGTGTTTCATGTGAGATGGATTCTCCAACTACAGAAGCATCCCAGTTTTCCGCTCTACCCGAAAAGAGGCGTAGAAAAGGCCGATCTCAGTCCTCACCTCGTGATAAACCCGATCGAGCCAATAAACATCAGAAAACTAAAAGTGTTCTCCCTGTGAACTATAATTGTGTGTCTGGTTTCACGAGGTCACGAGCAGATCCCCATCAAAGTGAACTAAGCACTAAGGTAAACGATGTTGTTGCCCCTCCAGACAAGTGATCATAGCACCTCCCACTTTAGGATGGGAATATGTGCGACAAATATTACCCGTCTTTGTTGTGTCAAGTGCATTATGCCATTTCTTGGTGCAGTGTTTATTTGGTGTATTTTTCTTCTTTTGTGGCCATTAACTATGTTTGAAACGCGTATAGCCACCATTAATATCAACGGTATTTCTAGTCTTACTAAGCAAAAAGCATTAGCCGATTACATCACCAAATCAGATCTGGACATAATTTTCCTTCAAGAGTGCAATATTGATCATTTCTCCTATCTCTTTAATCACATGTGGGAAATCAATCCTTCCGAAACTGGTTCTGGCACAGCTATTTTATATCGTAAAGATATTTCTTTAACCGACTTTTCTAAATTTCCGTCAGGTCGCATTATTACAGCCAATTATGAAAATATACATTTTTGTAACTTATATTCACCTTCAGGCAATAATAATCGTTCCGAGCGCAACTCTTTCTATCTCACTGACGTTCCCACGGAGTTACATTCTGGTACACGAGATTTGATCTGTGTAGGAGACTACAACGCAGTGTTAGATCCTATAGACTCAAGTTTCGGTTACAATACTTCTCTTACACTGCGTAAATTGGTTCAAGACTTTACGTTAGTTGACGTATGGCGTCATTATAAAGGTAACACCCCAGGGCACACTTTCTTTCGACAAAATGGATCCTCACGTTTGGATAGGATCTATGTCAGTACCACCTTAATTAATTTTGTGCGCTCCATAAACGTTCAACCAGTATGCTTTTCTGATCACTGTGCTGTGGTTTGCACCATTGATTTACCCATCCGTAAGTACTTAAAGTCCTCCTTTGTTTGGTCACTCAATAACAGCATTTTAACTGACGAGGATCTTCAGTTGCTCATTACCAATAGATGGAATTATTTAATGCAATTTAAACCTCACAAGAAAAGTTTGTTTTCATGGTGGTTATATCAACTTAAGCCTTCTTTTCAGTCTATCTGTAAACAGCACAGTAAAGACAGGTCCTCTCTTCTTAAAGAGCAATATAATTACTACTATAACTTATTATGTGAATATTATAAAGAACTTGCTCAAGGAGTAGACGTACTTCCTCGTATTAAGGAAATTAAGGCACTCCTACTAACTTTACATCGTAAAAAGAATCAAGGTTTTTTCACGAGAGGCAAAACAACAATGCTTCAGCATGAAGTTGCCTCTTTACATACAGTTAGCCGTGAAAGGCGAAGAGGTAAACAAAACCTTATTTCCAAGGTCACCTTTCCTAACGGTGACGTTCACGAGCATGATCGCGTACTCTCAGCTCTGTATGATGCATACCAGAACCTATATTCCCCCGCTCCAACCCAATCCTCTGAACCTTGCTTCGAACATCCGATCGATTCTATCACCCCGGAGGCTCGTAACATCCTCAATGAGCCCTTTACAGAACGCGAAGTTCACCAAGCTATTTTTGCGGGGAAGTTAAACAAATCTCCGGGACCTGATGGTCTTACACTAGAATTTTACCGCCAATTTCACGGCATTCTCAAGCCTTTTCTCACAGAAATGTATAACGAACTCCGAGTCACACCCACGTGGAGCTCTTCTTTTACGGCTGGCATTATGGTCCTTGTACCTAAACATGTAGGTGCGCATGATTTTGATAATTTTAGACCGATTACCCTCCTTAATGTTGATCAGAAAATTTTGTCACGTTGTCTTGCCTCTCGTTTAGAACCGTTTTTAAATCAGGTCTTACATAATGATCAGTATGGTTTAAAGCATACCAAACCTATGTACTTAGCATTAAGTAATATACGAGAAGGTATTCATTGGTGTCAGAAAACTAGTTCTCCACAGGCAGCTATATTAGCTCTTGATTTCCATAAGGCATTTGATAGGTTGTCACATGATTATATGTTTACAGTACTTGCAAAATATGGTTTCGGAGACAGTTTTCTTAATTTGATTAAATTTCTTTATACTCAACGATATGTAAAATTAAAAGTTAATGGTGCACTTACAAATCCCATCAATGTACGTCGAGGCATTGCACAAGGCTGCCCCCTGTCTTCCATTCTGTATAGCTTGGTTCTCGTGCCATTTCTTTTAAAACTGGAACAACACATTCAAGGTATACAGATTGGTGCAACAACCTTAAAATTACAAGCATTCGTCGATGATATACATTGTTTTCTTAACAGTCCACAAGAACTGTCACGTGTTGAAAATCTCATATCGAACTATGAGCGCATTTCAGGTGCTGTTCTGAATAAACAAAAGTCACGCCTGATGTGTATAAATCCGGCTGACCAACACGTGTATTTTTCTATGATTTCTTGTACTGATCGCATCAAAATCTTAGGTGTAACTTGGCAACGTCGCATAGCAGAACTATAGAATACAATTTTCATACCACAACATGTACTTTGGTTGCACTCATTCACCAAAGTAAAGCCCGGCATGTAAGTCTTGCAGGCCGAGTTTACCTGTTAAATGTTTTTATTTTTAGTCGTCTTTGGTTTTTGACACAATTATTTTCCTTGCCGAAGAAATACCTCAGTGTGATACGAAAACACACAGGGCAACTGCTGTGGCATAATCACTGCCTCAGAGTAAGTCACGAGACTGTGTGTTTATCAAAAGGTGCTGGCGGCCTCGGTCTTAAAAATATTCAACTTCAGAGCTACTCGCTGTTACTGAATCGCGTGTGTCAAACATTATGTTTATATTCCGACTCCCTTTCCAGCAAGGCTTTGTGTGTAACATTACGTCATATTGAGCTACAAGCTCCCCTGCATACACAACCATGGGCTAGTATTGTGCCATACCTCAAGGACGTATTTATTGATATTAGCTACTCGCTTATCGCACGGAGTCACCTTGAAGACCTTTCCGTAAAGCAATTATATAATCAATTTCACTCTATCACAGTTTCTGTTCCCCGTATAGCAGAACATTACCCAATGAAAAACTGGACGCAAATCTGGGCGAACATTAATGCACCGATATTGTCCCCTGCCCTGCAATCTCTGTGGTACAGTGTTGTTCATAATATATACCCTACAAACGGGAGACTCTATGAATTAGGTATCCGCAGCCTCTCTTTCTGCGGCACCTGTCATGCTCTCGATACTTTACAACACCGGCTCGATAGTTGTTCAAAGAACGTTACAATTTGGTCTCACTATCAAAAAATTATTGCCCGTATATCCCGAACAACTCCTTATACTATCACTTGTCTGTCACTAATGTTATTTCCTGATTATCACTTTTATCCCTGTACTAAACATAATGCAATTCTGTGGATCACGTCCCATACTATAGATATTCTTTTATGTAATGATTTTAATGGTAATGTGACTTTGTACATCCACCAACTTTTGTTACGCATGCACACTATTGCATTTCCAATTCGTAAACAAAAGTTTGCTAATTTTCTTGCAGCAATTTATTAATATGTCCATTGTATGTTTGTTTATGCTTTCCGATGTAATTGGCTGCTAAGAGTACAACTTTTGTTTGTTTATTGATTCTGATGTAATCGATCGATAACAGTGCAATAAAGTATTTAATTAAAAATTAAAAAAAGAAGAAAAAAAGTGGTCTAGCGTAACATGCTAGTAACAAAAATGTTTTTGGCGAGGGTTACGGACAGTTTTTTTTTACTACTTTTAAAAATGTTTATAACACTTCTTTCGTTAAAATAAGATTAAAAATAATATTCAAAAAGTGATTTAACGATCATTGTTTTAAAATTTTCATTAAACTTCTTTCATTAAAATAAGTTTGCCCTTGTACTATATAGATCCACAGCAAATGTAGTAGTAGTACGTTTGCCCTTGTACTATATAGATCCACAGCTAACGTTGTAGTAGTAGTAGTAGTAGTAGTAGTAGGAACGGGTTAGAAGCCCCGCAGGGGTTGTTTGGATTATGTTCTCGACATCAAATTGGCAAGAATGCTGAAACGTTTGGGATCGGCAAAAATGCCGACGGTCTCAAGGTGGATTGACCGGTCGAAAATTATTGTGCGTATCATAAACATATTAATACAAAAGAAAAGCCACCTATAGATCCTTAACGATTTGCAAAAGATAGAGCTCACCGAAAGGAAACATTAATAATTTGTGTAAATCGAAAAGTAGTAAGTCTTACATATTTGTACGATTGATGCAATTCGCATGTAATTCAATTTATAGCCACGATTATGTGTGTTACATACTATAGAGTAGAATTTTATTTTCTTGCAAAGTCATATCTAGCTTGTTATTTATATCGAGTTAATCTATATACTCGTTCACACAATTAACGGTACTTATATTCATATCCGTCGTCTCCAGCTTCGGTGGAGATTGAGTATAGGTATGGTGGAATTCGTTTTTGTTATGGCAGAGCTGGGAAAGGAGAGAGAGAGGGATACAGAGAGACAGAAAGGAAATAAGTAGCATATTCGTGTTAGTTAAAAATCAAGCCATAACAAAAGCGCGATTTCATACCGAACCAGGGTGCTACTAAGGTCCGAAATTGTAAAAATTTGTACTTCACACATTGTCGTATAAATTTTGAATTTAAATGCATTCTCGTCATTTATGCTTGGTATTGCAATTTTCACAAACGGTGGTGTATATACAAGACTTTACACACTGATCACCAATTGAATTAGAGACAGCTGGACAGGTGCAGAAACCACTCTGTAGAGGCTCCACTAGTGCATGTGAATGAAACGCATAACGCATACACTGCTGCCATGTACTTTCTCTCTCGGTATCCGTGTCAGTGCAGTGTGTGATGGGCAAGATGAAGAACCTAAGTGCATTTGACAGTGGTCAAATCGAAGGAGCCAGAAGACTGGATGCTCGATTTCAGAGATGGCTGCGGTACTCGGATTTTCAAAGACAATTGTATCAAGGTTGTATCATGAGTATCTGACTTCCGGTAAAACAACACACCCAGGGACAAAATACTACGCTCAGGGGCGTGTCGATGACAGGAGAAGGCGCCGACTGGCCCACTCGTAACAGCCGATAGACTGGCCACAGTGCATCAAATCGCGGAGAGATTCAATACAGTTCAACAACGCCGTGTTAGCAGCCACACAATCCACAAACCTCTACTCGCCATGGAGTACAGAAGCCATCGGCCCACACGAGTACCCCATCTAGCCACACAGCACAGGAAAAACGTCTAGCATGAGCGAAGGACACCGCCATTGGACCATGGAAATGTGGAAAAAGATTGCCTGGTCAGATGAGGTACGTTTTACATTGGTACATGCCGATGAATGGGTACGGGTGCGTCGCCAACCGCACGAGGCAAGGAATCATCAGTGCATCATGCCAGCAGGGAACTGTGTAGAGCGGTAGTGGTGGTATTCTCATCTGGGGCATGTTTACGTGGTCTGAAATGGATCTCTTAACACGTGCGACACAAATGAACGCCACTGCAATCTTCTGGATGACCATATCCTGTCATTTACTCCGCTGCAACATATGGATAATGATTTCATCTTTTAGCAGGACAATGCGCCGACCCACCGCTCTAGGATGGCAGCAGACTAGTTTGATGAGTACTCCTCTGATCTGACAACACTTCTGGCCATCACGGTCACCAGACTTCAATCCCATCGAACACATCTGGAACGCCATGGAATGACCCTTCGGGCTATGAACCCTCTTCCGATCAACATGTGGGCTCTGTGGGAGACTGCAGCAGCTATGGATTGAGATGCCACAACAACACCTCAGGCGCCTCGTCGAGTCCATGTCGCGGCAGGTTGAGGCCGTTATCAGACTGAAAAGTGGTGCCACACAGTATTAGGGAGGCGTCTCCAATTCAATGGGTGATCATTGTATACCATATACTTTATATAAATTAACTTCCAAAAATGCTTACCGAGCACAGTAGTGTAAAATCCAACGTGAAGAAACCACAAGCTGAAAATTCTATTTTCCTATGCAGCATCTGTGACGAAAAGAACTGAATCTGAAAGAAAAGATATATATTAAAGTTTTAAAAATCAACATTATTATCATACAAAAACTGCTCAAAAAAGATACATAAATCAATTGATGTAACTCATTGAAGCTGAACCAAATGACATGAGTGAGTGTAAATCTTCATGCACTGACTGTTTTAAACCTATAAATTAATGGCGTACGGTAACCATGCTACTTCTTAAGATAAAAATGATATTTGAGCGTATACACTCAGCAAGGTTTTTTCAATTATGACACTAATAGTGCGAATTAAGTTTGATTCCCGATAGTAACCCATATAATTCGGAGATGTAGGTCCACGTCTCATATAGACTCGTGCTGAAAAGAACTCTAAAATAAATAATGATAAAAAAAAAACAAGCAACCAACTAGCAAGACATACATAGTACACCCTTGGGCAATTTATTGGAGTCAAACTTCAATTTTCAGCATAATCGGATTCTTGCAGCTTTAAACATTGTTGCTGGTTATTATTCTTGTTTGTTTCAGAAAATTGGAAGTTCCGCAGTGTTCCTACAAAGTCGCATTGTAGTTAGATGTGGTTTTGGGTGAGTTTTGGTACAGTTGGTACTTTTGTTCTTTGTGAAGGGTCACTTTCTTATTTTGTATTACTTGTTATATTTACAGTGCAAGATGGATATTAGTCCAAGAAAGGAGCAAACTATTGTGACATTGAACAAAATATTTCCGTAACTCAAAGAGAGATTGCTGCTAAGTAAGGTGTTAGGGGATGTCCACATATTATGTAACGCTATTTTTGACCAATTTTTACACCCTCTCTCCCCCTTCTCACACTTCGTAACGCAAGGCAGAACTCCTTCCCCCCTTCGTTACGTAACACATTTTGATTTTTGTTTTTTGACCAACTTTGCTTATTTTGGGGGTTATTACAATAAAAAACTATTTTAAAGGTAGAATATTTTATTACAAAATGCTTGTATTCTGAATATATCGATATTTATAGTGCTTTTCGCCAATAAATGAAAGTACATATTACAAAATAGTAGAACCGCAGTAATATTTTAAACCCATAAGGTTGTTTAATTAACCAGTTCTAATTTTTTAAAACTGCATTCTGCCGTACTCATCCTTTTAGGTCACCGATGATGAAAAGGAGGAAAATACTGCCGGAAGATGCAGTTGAAACCGCATCTAAAATACTGACATCGACCTCTTTTTCAGGAATCCAGGATGCTTCGTGCATTTGAAGTTCGCCAGTGTCGACGATGCAAAATTCTCTTCCTCGTCGACAACAGATTCGAGTGGCTGCACACGTGAAAGAAGAGGGACATCTCGTTTGTGAACAAAGTTTCGAACATTTTCTTTGGACTTTAGACTTCAGTTTCTGCCTTTTAAAATTATTCTTATCCTAAATCAGTGCGAGAATGTGAATGAACTCGATTTCTTCAGAAATATAAAATCTAAAAATCAAATTTAGTACGAGATGAATACCCGACGAATTAGGTTTTTAATTCCTTATTTTGATCTGCAAATCGTGGATCGTTCCGTCACGAAAATTATTATTTCACAAAAAACAATTTCTTCTGTTTCTTCTGCGAAACCCCTTAGAAGGAAGGAGTGATAATGATTCAAATCAAAGGTTTTACATAATATTTTCAGAAATAGAGATACGAGTGGGAACACGAGGACATTTTCAAGCGGTGATTACGTTCACTAACAACTAACTCCAGAAAAGCGTGTTCCGTAAACCCAATGCTGCAATAGCTACAAAACGGAGATTTATTGTGTTCTAATACACGCATGGTTCGACTAGTCATGCTGGTGTCTAGTGCGTTTTCGAATCGTTCTGGATGATTCAATTTATTTAGGCTATAGTTTGCAATTTTCCAAAACAATAGAAATATTTATTTTTCTATATATATAAAAATGAAAGTGACTATGTTTGTAATTTAATAACTCTTAAGCACCCGACCGATCTTGATCAAATTTTCCGATCCAAATGACCGATCTTGGCCTCGATGTTTTTATCATTTCACTTTGAAGGTGCATCTTGAGGGAGGGGGAAATATATAAAAATGATCTAAAATGACCAATGTTAGTGTCAAATCCATTGTTTTAGGGGTCGATGAGATAAACAGAGACTTCGATGCTGTTTAAATTAAAATTTAACTCCATAACTTGAGGGAGGGTGACATCTATAAAAATGATCGAAAATGACCTATAGTAATGTCGAATCGGTGTAGATTACCAGTGGCACTTCCGATGCTGTTTAAATCTAAATTCAGTTCTCATTAGTACTCCTAAGAGGGGATAGTGACATGTAAAAATAATTGAAAATGACCTATATTAGTGTCGAATTCATAGCTTTTGGGGACAGTTTTAGTGCCCTTTATGTCCAAAATGAAAGTATTCTCCCCATGTGAAAAACGGGAAAAAAGAAAAGAACTGAGTAAAGTTATTTGTTTAAAAGATTGCATATAAACCTGAGAATAAAAATAAAAATTACAGCAAAGAAAAACTTGCGTTATGTAACGAAGACCTAAACCCCCTCCTTCCTTTGTCATCTTCGTAACGCAAGGGCGAACTCCCTCCCCCCCTCTTGCCGCGTTACGTAATATGTGGACGACTTCTTACCCAATGTGTCTATTTCTCAACGTAGGAAAGAGAAATCAGGTCATAAACGCTCCACTACAACTATGCCTCTTCGTGCATGTAAAATTGACCCACAGAAGAGTATTTTTGACCTTTAGAAAGATCTTGTTTATGCAGGAACTTACGTTCAAAATTCAGCAGTCCCTCAGTATTTGTTGAAAAGACAGCCTTAAGTCAAGAAGGCCTTCCGAGGGTCCAAAATTCAACAAAATTCAATGAAATGGCTTTGCCATTTTACAGCAAGATTTGGCATCGTGCTACATGTCTAAAAAAATTCAATCATTTTTCGAAGAGAACGAAGTAAACATTTTAGACTGGCCTGAAACTCAATTAACATCAATCCGATCGAAAATTTGTGGTATATTTGTAAGAATAAAATCAAAAGGGTGGACTGCAAAACAAAAGACAAACTTGTTCCCGTTTTAAATAAACTACGGTTCCATAATAATGTACTCAGGGCATTATTGTGGGTTCATTATTGTAAAAAAAGAAAGAAAAAAAACTTGTGGATTCATTTCAACGGTGTACATGCTAAATGGTAATATTTAGTTGTGCACATGTAAATTTGTGTTTTATGTGAATATATTATGTCATTGATACCATTAATTTGATCAAAAGCATACTTATGATTTATTAGATATAGGCCAAAATTATGATAAGCTTAAACTTTATTTTTTGTATAACTTTAATATTATGCAACTTGATACAAATGTCAATCGACAAATGATATCAAGCTAAACAAAATTATATACTTAAGAGCAAATCAAGAAGAAACAAACTTTTATATTCTAATATGTATGTTGATTGTTGGCAATAATGATTGATAATTATATTGTGCTTCAAAGGATTATTTATTTATTTGCTGTATATATATATACACGAGGGAGGTTCAATATTTATTGTCACTAGCATATTTAAAATACTTGAACTGTTATGGATTATGGGCGATATTGTAGCCTAATGTCTTAGATGCCTATATGCTAAATTTCAGAACCATAGTTGCTATATTAATATTCTTTTTTGTCGTTTCAGGTGTGAGAGGTGGCACCTAGCTTGAAAAATGGAGAAAACCGAACAACGAGCTGTCATCAAGTATCTTCAAAAAAAGGGGTTAAGCCTAAAGGAGATTCATGAGGACATGATCAGTGTGTTGGGTGATGGGGCTTCTTCCTACCATGTGGTAAAGAACTGGTGCCGCGACTTCCGTTGCGGCAGGGAAAGCTGTCAACAGGCCCCTGGTGCTGGTCCCCCAATAACAGCATGCACCCCAGAAAACAATGATGCTGTGCATGATGCGACTATAGCAGACAGACGAATCACGGTGCAATAGTTAGCAGATATCATGCACATCTCTGTAGGCTCAGTGGAAACCATTGTGCATGAACACTTGGGATTCAAAAAGGTGTCAGCGCGATGGGTACCCAAAATGTTATCTATGAACATCAGAAAGACAGAGTTCGATGTTCAAGGGCTGGTTTGGAGGTTATGGGAGCAAACTTGAAACAGTTCTGTGATAGATTTGTGACAGTGGACGAGACGTGGCTCCACCACTATGATCCCGAGTCCAAACTACAGAGCATGGTGTAGCGGCACAGCAGTTCGTCTCCTCCACGCAAGTTCAAGATGCAAGCATCAGAACGCAAGGTTATGGCCACAATTTTTTGGGATGCGAAGAGTGTGCTCCGTATTGACTGCCTAGAGGTTGGACACACTATCATGGGGGCCTATTATGCAGCCCTAATCCCTAAGTTACGCGAAGAAATCAAGGAAAAACGGCACGGGATCTTGTAGCGAACAGTGCTGTTCCACCAAGATAATGCTCCGGCCCACAAAAGCCATCTTACTGGTGCCGCAATCCATGCTGCTGGTTTTGTTGTGTTGGAACATCCTCTCTACTTACCCGACCGCGCCCCTAGAGATTTTTATTTGTTCCCAAAGTTGAAGGAGCACCTCAAGGGGAAGAAGCTTCACTCAAATGCAGCTATTATTGAAGCTGTGGAGGAATGGCTCACGGCTCAGCCAGAGACTTTCTTTGAAGCTGGTGTAGTGGGTTTACAGCAAGGTGGAAGGAGTGCAATACTATAAAAGGATACTTTTTGGAAAAATAATACTGCTTATAGGTCAGGGACAATAATTATTGAACCATCCTCGTATATATGCATGTTTTTCGTAACGTTAAGCTTCTTAATCTTTGCTTAATTTTTTGATACGGAATAAAACCATAGATTATTAATTAACAAATACTGTGTGTCCGGGTGAAAAATACTAATAATAAATTTGAATAACTCGAGAACTGATAGTGACAGAATCGTCCGGTTTTGCTTTTCGGAAAGAGGAAAGAATAGAATTTTATGGCCAGCAGCAAGGGCGACCATGTTGTGGTTTGCAGGGGGACAAGTATAAGAGAAATTTCAAATATAGTCTCAAATTTTGCGGTAACTATTCTAAACAGTCTATTGGGTTTTTCGATCTTCTGAAGTAGAATTTCTTCCAGAGAGGGGTGAGCACTCCATCTTGCCCCTCCCCTGATGGGCGCCCTTGGCCACCAGATGATTGAATGCTGCGAGTTTAATGGCATCCTTTACTGTTCGTCAGATAGTGGAGTGCTGATTTTGATTTGCAGAATTAAAGTTCCCTGTAAGAGTACAGAGAAGATTTAGCCAACAATACGAACAGGAAGCACCAAACCATTATTGCATTGTTAGATGGCACAAACATTTGCTGGAAGCTGGGTCTGCGTGAGTACACAACTGCAAATTCCGCATTTGACTGTGCATGATATCGTGCACAAAAGGTTACGTTTCAAAGCATACAAGCTACAGCTTGTTCAAAAACTTAACTTTAATGACAATCCTTGTAGATATAAATTGACTGTTGAAATGCTATCTCACATTGAAGAGGAAAATGATTTTCTTAAAAGGGTAGCTTTTTCTGACGAAGCAACCTTCCATACATCCGGTAAAGTTCAGAGGGATAACTGCAGGATATGAGGTATGGAAAACCCACATCAGTTTGTGGAACATGTACGCAACATGTGTATAGTATTTGTTCCAAAATCATTGCATTACTTTTCAGTTTGGGAAGACGAATAAATATGGAATTATATTTGGAATATTCAAAATATAGTACCTTGATTAAGAAAGGCCAAACTGGGAGTAATGGACATCATTAAGCAACTAGAAAATACTGCAGAGCTGATATTTCGGCTCCTTGAGGGTCTGTCTGGGTCAATTTGGATTTTATGGACACGGGTACTGCTTGGGTATGCGGATGGTCTGGTCACCAGGTCTGAGATGTGACACCAACCCAGACATAATTCGTGGCCCGGTGACCCACTTCATCACTGAACCGGACGTTCCGTTTCAATGGAATTGAATTGTTTTTTCAGAAAGTCGTCCGGTGTCCCCCCAAAAATGTAAACGGGTCTCAAAATGTCCTTTTTCTGTTTTTTAAAGCTTCCCATTTTTGGCTCGTAGTTAGGTAGTAAACAAGTAATTTCTTGAATGAGAGACCAACCTTTCTACAAGCAATGCAGCCATAAAAATTATGACATTCAAAAGACAATAGATGACCTTAAACTTGGTTTCTGTTAAATGTTGAAAGATAAAGTAAACATTAAAATTGGAATAAGGTTAAATAAATAAAAAGAACCTGGTTATTTTGAAATGATCGATACTTCTTTCTTACTGGAGTGAATGAGATCACAACGGCTTTATCTAGGTTGATTGTTACATTAGGCCAGTTTTGCCAAGTGTCTAGTTTTTAACTTTCTAAATTTGGTCATTCTACATTTTTGCCATATTAAAGTATGTAATAAATACAAAAATTCTCAAAGACATAAACTTAAGAGTTTAAACCCTGCTCTCGATAACATTCTGTGTATGCCACTAACACAGATAGCTCACTATTGAATCTGAACTACTTTATGTTAGTTTCAATGAGAATCGAACCAGATTATTTTTAAATCGTTGTTTGTGTATTTCTGTAAATTATATCATAATTTGCGAAATATGATGAAATCTATATTAACTACCGAAAATAACTACGGTTTATTTTCCAACCTAAATTAAAAAACAACTTATTTATTTACCTCTTCTTTTGTTTCAGCATCCATCGTGGGACTTCGAATCTTATGCAAGAGTACTCCAGTGCGTTTTGCCTAAAACGAAAGAGGAACATATTTAGATTAATTACAGCTTTTTTTTTTTTTGCATATTATAATGTTTTATTTAAATATAGCTTTCAAACTAGTTATTACAGCGCAATAAATTTAAAATTATCTTGAAATTTTAAAGATAATCTTAGTAATTCTCTTCTATTTGATGAGAAAGAAATGATTTGCTGCTGTTGGAATACTAAGTTGACAAAAGAGTGCTATATACCTACTGCTTTTTTCCTGCTTAGATCTTGCCTCTACAGGATGTCTAACATCTAATAGTCTTCTGTATATTACATACGTCAGCAATATGTGATATAAGTCCATCTGTATATGAGATCTTTACAGCCTATATATACGGCCATACGGAAAGTACGTATAGATGGAACACTTATATGGAAAATATTATAAAACATACGTTTTCAGTTATAGCTTTGCTGCAGAATGTTACCTATAGTCATACGTTAAGTCCAAAAACTACAGGATTTACGCATGTAACCTACGTTTTTACGTACGCCACATACATACGTTTTCTCTGTGTGGAGGGAAGAGATTTTTTCTTTATTTTTTTCGAAGATTTTAAAAAGAATACGACAATTTTGCTCTTACTTCATAAATAAATATTTCAGTAATACCTATAGTGCGCCCAGGGCGGTTCGCGAAAAAATTGGTTAGAAAGCCTGAGGTTTAGCCTGTCCCTTTCAGCACCGAGACTATATGACACAAGGGTCCTACAGCTTAACATCGGGATATGAGCTCCTGCCGGGATCGAACCCGCGTCCCCTATATCTAGACGCATACGACTTGTGAGGGAAGCCCACACCAGTAAAAATTAGAGTTCTATTGCTTCAAACTAAGGATTAAAAGACTATCTAATATATTGTGTCATACATTAGGAACGTTTTCTTCTCAGTGTGTGATATGATTTATTTTAACAAAAGAGAGGGAGAAAGTTTTGTTTGGTGACACGTAATTTCTATTTATTATTATTTAAAGAAAGACCCAATATATATATAATTTTCAAGCTACACAATACCATTAGGTTTGGACCGCGGTTGCTCAGTGGTAGAGCACTCCCTTTCTAATGTGTAGATGCCCTACTTCAATTTCAGCGCGAGCTAAGTAGGTTTGTGATGAACAAACTAAAAATAGCCACAAAGTTCCGGTTCCGGCGGGACCGGTTCCACGAGGAGCCGGTTCTCGGAGATTCGATTTCCAGAACCGGTTCCGGATTTGGATCCGAAAACCCGGTTCCAGAACTGGATCTTAGGAACCGGTTCCAGACCTGGATCCGAAAACCCGGTTCCAGAACTGGATCTTAGGAACCGGTTCCAGACGTGGATCCGAAAACCCGGTTCCAGAAACGGATCTTGGGAACCGGTTCCAGACCTGGATCCGAAGAACCGGTTCTAGAACCGGATCTGTTCAGACCCGACAACCGGTTCCACCAGAGCAACACAGTGTAGATAGATTTCTAGGATTCTCGAAATTTCCTCCCACTTTCTACATTCCACCATTTCATTCTTGCTTAGCCTCAGAGCATAAGAAAATGAAATCTTTGAGTTTAACGTCCCACGATTATGCCCTTTAGGCTAAGGGAAACAATGACGAAATCAAGTGAATGGTGATGGAAGAATGGTTGAATGAGAATTGGGAGGAAACGGACACGATGTTGTCCACCACAAACTTACTTGAACCGGGATCGAACCAGGGACGCCATGCACTAGAGGTAAGCACTGTACCACTGAACCACCGTGCCCCCTTATTTTTATACGTATGTAAAATACATTGTAAAAATCATTTTTGATTTCATGAGGACCCGCGGAAAATTAAGTCACTACAAAGGGTCTACGAGATCAGAAAAATCAAGAAAAGCCTTATTAGATAAAGGTTTAAAGTTGGAAGTTAAGAAAAAAACTTTAAATTTGCATTCTATTAAAAAGTTGAGATATGACACATTTCGATGAGGTTGACTATATTTTCAGAACATGTCAACATGTGAAGACATGGCGCGACAATCTTGCTCTGAGATAGCTAAATCTTTTTGGGAGTAGTTAATCATTGATATAACATTTTAAAAAGTACTTTAATATTTATATCAATAAAGAACTTTCTATATATCAATATAAATTCTACTTTCCAAATTAAAAGTTACAATAACCTGTTCTCTTTTGAATACATTAAATACAATATATGACACTCTTAGTAAAGAAAAAAGTCAATTATTTATTATGGACAGTTATGATTTGAAAGTATCCTGAATTGTGCCCTAACTTTGAAAGTTATATATGTGATCGAGTTATTTGCATGCAAAATAACAGATTTTAACAATATCTACTAGGAGAAAGGCCTTTTGAAACTTTAGTCAATAATAACGCTAATACTAAAACAATGTATATTTAGTAGTTTTTAACATACCTTTTCAGTAACCTGCTCACATGACCACGTGATTACAAACAATCTACATATGTAAATTAAAGGCCAAAGTCCTTCTGCAATAACACTGTTGATATTATCAAATAATTTGTGATAGACATATACCCAAAAGAAATACAATTTAGCTATTAATAAAATAACACAAGATAAAACCGCAGCAAAAATAGGAATGCCAAACAATGATGTGAAATCTTCAATATTTTGACAGAACAAAGCATGTTTACGTAAAATTTGACGAACATCTGCTGCTGACAGAGAGTTGGATGATAGCGCACTTAGCTTTGACACAAATCTGAAATCTTGCTCCAACTGTAAGGGTCGTATTGTTGTTGACTCGTAACATGGATGTTCTGTTGAAATGCGAGAGTTTATGGCTGAAAAGCATCTGGCAAGTTTAGTTAGAATGATATAGACACACAAATCAACGGGAATTGGCGGTAATCTTAGGAAATAATAGAAAGTCAGAAAAAGTCTTCTAGAATCCCGAAAGAAATTTGTAAATGACAAACAATCATACACATTTACAACCACAAGAACAAAAACATAGGTTCCAACACAAAGTTGTGAAACATTGAATTTACTTGATGGAATTTTCAGTTCTGCTTCATATCCTTTCATCAACTGAATCATTTCTTTGATTTTGTAGAAATTCTTTATGCTAAAACCGTACGAGAGTAAACCCGAACATGAGACAATTAATAAGTCAAGATTCCATGCGATCAGCCCTGTTGACGTTAATATACTGTCTTTATAAATATTTTCACGTATTAAAAGAACAATAGCAAAGAACGTTAAAATAATCAAAATCGTCCAAGATACGATAAATAACGCAATACTGACGATGGACATTCGCACTGCACACATATTGTTCAGTACCTACTGGAGAACAGTCAACACCTCGAAGAGTCGCACGACGATTTTCTACAACCATAATTGATTTGACCTAGTTTCTGAACAACATGGCGCTTATATACCTAGGTACATATTATTTACCAATCAAGATAATAAATACACCATTGCGTGGTTATATAGCTACTGTACTTACATTTGATTGTAATAGGGAACTGTCATTTATTTTTATCTCTTGAAATATCTCTTACTATCATGTTTTCTGAGCTTATACTAACTTTGTAGTGTGTACGGTTTTCTCTAGAGAGTGTTATTCACGGGAACTTATGATAGCAAATAGACTTATCTTCCCTTATTTATACATCATTTATTTTGTTTGTCAAAGGGATTTGACATTTACACAAAGGTACTTACTAAAAGTTGAGAAACAAGATGTCATTTCTTTTCGATATTGATTAACACTTTTGTGTTCATGTGAAACCATAATAAAGAATATGGCACCTTATTTGATAGAAAGAGTTATTGAACTATCCTGAAAAACTGCTTATGTTTTGTTAATCATCCTTCTTATATCGCAGCCATTACAATTTGGACGAATTACTAATAAATGTTTTACTTGTACCCTTTTCCTTCATGCTTATAAGAAATGAAGATCTAAAAGTCCTTTTTATACATATATGAATAACTGGAAACCATAACACGGTATAAGTAACATTTTGGTCAAAATACCGATAAGTTAATAAATGACAACTTATACTGCCACTGTTCCCACCCATTCATATGACAAGGAATGTACCTCTTTGGAATTTGATTAATGCTACATCTAATTTCATTCTTCGGAAAATTTTTATACTTTTTGATACTTCAGAATCTTCATATCCATATTAACTGGTTTCATACATTTTCAATAAATAATTAAGTCTGGAGACCAGATGGATCAACAAATGATGCTGTGTGGCGGTCCAGAGGAATTCTAGGAAGTGAAAGATGCGATTCTTTAGAACTCTGGGGCACGATCAGGTTTGCATTCACTTGAACATTCACGATCAGGTTGCCATTTTTAATCTTCTGATTATGCCAACAATGCTCTATGGCAGAAGGCTCATAGAAGCTTGTGCCCCGAACTGCCTTCCTCCTATCTTGAAACATAGGGACATCTCTGCGATATTGTCGGACCGAAATTCCAGTTATTTCATGAGTCCAGTAATTATGCTCACAAAACGTATTACTTCCAGTGTTTATGGAACATTTTGAGGTATCATGTGTCCCATAGGTTGTTTTTGGTCAATGAAACAATAAGATAACAATGTGCTTATTCACGCTGCTGAATATATTGTGATGTGGTTCTACGAACATCGAAATGAACTACGACATCTCTGGGGCACTGACCATGGGTAGAGCGTGTTCTTTTTCCTAAACTATCTTCCACTTACTGTATTATCTCTTGCTTTGCCATCATCTATGCCCACTTCAACTCTCCTCCACTTTTTCGGGATCTGATCTTTTGATTAAAAAAAAAATAATTATGTATTATGTGTAATAGTAAATCCCTGTATTTTCATGCTGTAAAAGTAACGTTAAACGGAACTTCGCGCGGTGGAACGCAGCGAGACATTGGTTTTCCGTCGTATCTTGGAAAAATATTTGGCATCTATTAAAGTCGTTCAAGAAATGCTACATTTCCAATGCATTATTCAGAAAGAAGAGGTAGAAAGAAAAAATAATATTATCTGGGAAGACAGTCGAAAAAATGATGGTGCGTAAAGTTACGATCTAGATGAGGGTGTGGAGATAGTATTCAACTTACTGCTTCCATTGAGTTAAAAAAAAAAACGATTGTAAGTGCATCTTAAATCAAAGGTATGTCATACATTCATGTAAATACGGTAAACTGGGAAGACTTGAGATTAATTTTCTCTCTAAAACAAATGCATAATTAGAGTTGGCCTGGTATAGAAGCACATTATTATGTAGTGGCATAACTGTTAAAGCAGTCTCGCAAGCAGGTCAAAGAATATATTTACATTGAGCCGGAGTTAATGCTCAACTCATTGCTGTGCACATTGAAGCAACCTACAGTATCTTGTTAGTCACACAGTGTAAGCGAGCGCAGTCTGATGCCACCGGAACTGAACAGATTCTGGGAGAGGATCATTGTGGCCCTTTTCGACGCATCGCTGAAATGTCTAAAGTGCTTAAGAATCGTGTAGGTTGTGCCATTGTGAATCATATTATACGGAAATATGTGGCACAGAATGCTGAGCCCACCACACCGACGAGATCAGCTAGAAATCAGCTTCTTGTAAAGAGATCCCGCCGCTATTGCGTGTGTTTGGCGTTAACGACCTCGAAAAGTCCTCTAATAAGACGTGCAATGGCCAGGAAACGCTGCATATCGCAGGCTATAATCAATCGCGTCATTCACAAAAATTTCCGCCTTACGGTTGTTTGCAAGAGCAGTGTACACGCCCTGGAACCATGTCATGTAACTGAGCGAAAACTGCAGGAGGTTCGATGAACCTCATTTCGCGGATGATCGGTGAAAGTTCGTTGTTACCCTTGATGAGGTGTGGATTTACTTCACGTGCTGTGGTAAAGTTCGTGCCATTACATAAAGACCTGTTGACGCCAAGAGCAGAAGCACGTTCTTCCTTTAGTGTGCAGAGTTTCCCAAAAGGGTTCATGATTATGGGCGATTTCTCGTACCTGGCCAAACTGTGCTTTCGGAAGATAGAGCGAAATGTCAAACTCAATACTGCGTACTAGAAGATGTCATGACTGAAATGTACCAGCATGAAATTCCAGCATTGTATGGACAAAGTGTGAACTAGGTTGAACTGTACCAAGACAAGCTACACGGCAAAAACATGTCTAGAATTCTATCACTGTATGAAACACAAACTGGAATTTCGGCAATTCCCTTCTCTGACACCCGTGTCAAGAGTCCAAATGTCAATCAAATGGATTATTGTACTTTCGGACTTCTCTAGCAGTGCCTGCCCCTTCGTCGAGTTTGCACTGTCTCCGGCCTGTAGAAAACCTGTAAAGAGGAGTGAGATGTAGCACCCATGGTCCAGCTGCATCTCAATCTCCTGCAATGGAAACTCCGATAAAAGGCAATAGTTAATAGCGGTGGTCTACAGATCGAACACAACTTTTGGTGAAAACACGGCATTTCCAAGGAAAGTGGAACATTCAAATTTGGCTGAATAGAAACCAAAAACAAGAGGCCAAAGAAACGCAAAACATTTTTTTTTTATTCTGGAAAAAAGGGATGATGTCTTACTAAATGTATGTGAGGAAGATATTTTATTATTATTGTCAGGTTTGCTTACTCTGAGGGAAGAACATAGATTGAAAGTATTTGAGAACAAGATCCTGAGACGAAGATTCGGACCCAAGAGGAACGAGAATGGGGAATGGCGGAAGCTTCATAACGAGGAACTACATAGTTTATACGGTTTACCCAACATTGTTAGGGTCGTCAAGTCTAGGAGGCTTAGGTGGGCGGGTCATGTAGCTAGAATGGAAGAAAGTAGAAACCCTTTCAAAGTCTTGACTGGAAGACCAATCAGAAAACGACCATTAGGAAGACCTAGCCGCAGATGGGAGGACATTATTAAGATGGATCTCGCAGAGATTGGAATACAAAGTAGAAACTGGATGCAGTTAGCTAAGGATAGAAGTCAGTGGACAGCTTTTGTGAACGCGGCATTGAACCTCCGGGTTCCATAGGCCATAGAGTTAGTTAGTTAGTTAGTTATTGTCAGGTTTGACAATATTAATAAATGTAACAACCTCTATAATCTCGTGGATGTTTCTGAATTGTTTTGTTGTTGGTGACTGAAAGATCTCTCTATATATCCCCATCTTCGACAAGAAATGACCATTTTCCTTTCTTAAACATCAATGAAAAAATCCATGATATGTGATTTTTACCATAGTTTGCCATCACTGATGTATTTCAGTATAGATCCAGCAGCTTGAAATGAAACTGATGTTTTTCGCTAATCTCAAGAAGAGGTAATGGTTTTATCTGATTATCTTATTAGAACTCAGGAAATTGAATACGTGATAAAAGAAACATAATAATAATAAACTGATGCAGTTTTGATAAAACTTCGATAACTCGATTCAACTGAACACTCAAATAACTTCAAAGACGATCAATAAAATGATTAGGAAACGGTAGCTACAGCGATCACGTAACGAATTAAAAATTAAGAATTTGTTGGAAAAATTAAGAAAATCCTTGAGCTGAAATCCAGGGGTAAAAATGGATCTGAAAAGGTGGAAGGACGGTAGGTAGCGGCATGACGCTACGCCGTTTCCCTCCCTACCTTTGGTTATTGTAATTTTTTAGGAACTGGGGGGACGTCGTGCATATCTTTTTGAGGCGGGAGAAGGCGTCCCCCCGCGTTCCCTCGCACTTTTATCCCTGCTGAAATCCCAAACTGTTGAACGCTCAGCATATATTTCCAGCCCGATCGAAGAGAAAACGTCTTGAAAAAGAAGTTATGGATAATGGTTGATACTCTCGCTTTTCATTGGATGGTGAATAAGATCGATAAATGTCATACATTAATTTAAGACATACGGAACGAGACACGATATTGGCAGTTTTAATTGAAATGTTTTTAGAGAAAAAGACCTGTAGCTTAGCAACAAATAAGCAAAGGATAGCATATAGATAGACATAATAATAGGATGGAATATAGTAATTGGAAACTAGATTGTCTAGTTTTTAGGTCTAAACTAGGTAAGTTTAAAATCCAATTTGTTAAAGAGCTTTTGTTTCTGTGGCGATGAACCTTCCAGGCCCTTAAGATTTCTTTCGTGGCCAAGCGGTTAGCTTACGTGCCTTTGGCCTGGAACATCATGGGTCGATTCCCCGCGAAAGCTCATGTGGCTCGGATTCCACGTTTATTCAGTAGGTCCACATCTCATATAGTCTCGCTGCTGAACGGGACGTTAAACTCGAAACCAACTCAACGCAACTTCCAGGCCCTTAAGTCATGTGGTTATACCAAAAATGTTTATATTTTAAAAATCAACACTTCAAACTAGCTACACAATTTATACACAAGAACATTATATACTAGTTTGAAACTGTACTGACTATTATAAACTTAATAAGGAAAAACAATGAGAAAATAGTACTTACCTTAGCGGTAACATTTTGGCACCACCATGTAATTAAATATAGACGACACATAAATATTAAAGGCCAAAGTAAAAGTGAGGCTGTAATTCTAGGATCCAGGTGTACATGAGAAATGTTTATAATATTGCACCAAAGGGTATTCAGTTTGGACACAATCACCAGGAAAGCACAGAGAGTCCCGAGAAGAATTGGTACTCCAAATAACAAAGAGAACTCCTCAACAATGTCGCATAGTAATTCGTGATTATGAAACAACGAAAGAAGCTGTTGTTTGGAAAGAAATGGTGGCTTAACACTCGAGCATTGAACTAAGTTCACTTTACAAAAAGATCGAAAGAGTGTAACATGCATAGAATGTTGTTGAAGGTGGCGGTTCAAGGCTTCGAAGCATCGGGCAAGTTTCGGTAACAATAGAAACATGTATGCATCGATCAGAACAACACCAAATCTCATTAAAAAGTAAGGCAAATGACTGATCGGATTTGTGCCTCGAAAATAACTTCTTGAGGTAAAAATGCCATTCACATTGGTCACAATAAAAACAATAATATAACTCCCAAAAAAGAAATGATACAATTGAAATTTCCTTTTCTTAACATCATATTTTCCTTCGATTCGTTTTAGTTTTGCAAGAATGTCGTTGCTTGCGCTGAAATTTTTAATAGAATAACCATAGTTCAGCAAACCAGACGTGATAATTATGGAGATGTCGAGGTAGAAGGCAAAATGATGAGGTGTGAAGTCTACCGGTGCTGTGAGCTCGTAGAAAAGTTGAGAAATAGCACAAACGTTAATCAGAAAAAATATCAACCAAACTATGATTTCTTGTAGTTTGAAACATCTCAGCATAATGTTTATGATTCTTGGTTATTTTTAGTGCGTCTCTATTTTGTAACTTCGGTTTACTGAATCAAACATTGACTAAGAATTCTTCTCCAAAAGGACAATTCGATCTTTCTTTTTGTGTGAATCTAATATATCTATTGACTTTATTATCTCTATTTGTTATCATTTGTAGGCTATTCATATGAACAATTAATATAGTTTGTAAGCTGATCTGTTGATGAGATAACATAAATAAATTTGAACTCTCTTTTTCTTTTCAGTTTCTATACCTGTATATTATGCCAGACAAAGGGTGTTAGCATAAGGTGTCAACGTTTACAGAGCTAGGCGCCGTTCCATTTCACGTCACGTTACAATAACATGACGCTAATACGTCTTTTTCTTTCTTATTCATTAGTGAAGATTAATATAGGCAGCTCCACCTAGAGCGATATGAAATAAAGTCGGCTTATAATTATATAAAACACCAATTTATTCAACCACTCCATATTATTTTTAATATTTTTTGACTTCTCAATAAGCCTTATTTCCGTATCTCTTTCAACGTATTACGTTATTGAGCACGGAATCTTCTTATTGTACAGCCATATGCAAAAGGAATATCGTCTATCAAGTAAATAACTTTTATTAAAAATTGCTTCTCTTCCCTTTATATGTTCAAAATTTCTGAAGGTTTCAACGGGAGAATACATTACTGACAAAATTGGAGAATACGCTATTGTCAGTGATGTTGTTCAATATTAGCGTAAAATAATTAAATTAGAAGCAAATAGACTAACTTCTACTGTCAACAATGTAAAATGGAACAGGGAATTTGAACTACTCCATAACCGCGGGTCTGTCCTCCGTTGTCCTGCTAATGAGTATTTTCCGGAGACCTAGACTTACCTAGGTAAGACGTTGAAGGACATCTCGAAAAGGGAATTACAAATTCGTTCTCAAATTGCCTGGCGGTCTCAATAACAAGATGAGCATGAGAGGTTCGGTTGTCTCGTCTCGAAAACCTCACGGACGATCAGACGGTCACTCAGACCACAAAGCACACAAACATTATTCATACACACAACAAAAACACACTGGATAAAACGATTCTATGCTCATTTATTAAAATACTATTAAAAAAATAACGTATTGGAAAAACAATTAGAACACTGAATATATATGATTATAATTATTTTCACTAATAAAATCACACTTCGTTTTTTCACTACACTATAGCCCTTTATCAATTATATATGGAAGCTTATAATTGGGATTTCACTACAGATACTTTTCCCACACCATTAATGCACTTGGGAAATTAGCACTGTGGGAGTGAAATCGGGATGGTCCCACGAAGTAGTATTGTTGCTGGTCCAAAACATTCTTAGAGGTCGACGTTAGCCTTCAGCAAAAATATGTAGTCACAAAATGGAATGATCATGTTGGAGGGCGCGTTTGTAACTAAGGCGCACTAGGTATGTGAACCTGGGATTTCAGTGATTGGGGCTAGCCATAACTAAGTTCTTGACTGGCTAATAACGTATGCCCCTTAGCACAACATTATGATTGATGCTCGATGCAACGTACGTGGTTGCTGCTTACAGTTACGGAGTAAGACTTCTCGAATTCAGAGGTTCGAGATACGAGCTGCACTGATCGCTTGATCAATGCTGGCAGTTCATTCCAAAAAACACTCAGGTTAAATCACCTGTATGTACACTCATGTCCAAATTATTGTCGCATGTCTACAAACATGTTGTTGTAGGAATATAATTTGATAATGAATTCGCCCGGTATTTCTTAGTATGTTAGTATGTGTATAATCGGCAAATACATGTATATAGCAAATTTCATGTCAAAAGAGTAGTAAATAACAATAAAACGAAAAGAAAAAACTTCCTTGTCCATTTAGCAACATTTATGTTTTACTCATTCTAATTTTCGTATTTATAATTCTTTTCCTATGAAATTTACCACAAATATACATTTACCGATTATACACATAGTAAATTATACAATATAAAAAGAATTGACGTTAAGTTTAGTCCACTGGTCACGACGCACAAGACATTGCAATAACTTGGGTCTGGGAACGTTTAGATAACGAACTGGTAAAGCGATGTGGCTGGCGTCGTTCTGGCGCTCAAATATCTGGTGTGCTCTGGATCGCAGTATTTCCATAAATGATTGGAAGATACACTTGATTCAGTTCCAAATAACCATAGAACATAGTTCCTGCATATTAATAAGTCAGGGAGAAACACTGAGAACCTTCGTCGCTCACTAAAATGTTCTCACCACAAAGCAACTTTATATATATATATATATATATATATATATATATATATATATATATGAATAAGCGATGAAAGACTTCTTTGTCCTGTTACGTGGGAAGAAAAACAGTTCCTATCGAAGAAAGTAGTTATTTGCATCGCGGAATAAAGTATAAATCGAAAAATAATTACTGTCTTTACGAAATATACAGAGCGTCCACAAAAATACTTCTATAACCTGGTGACATTTATAACTCTACGCTAAAAATTGAAACCACTCCCAGGAACAAGATTATCGTGGATTCAAACATACATATAAAACACCTTATCTGACCCTTTTCTTTTATTACATTATTATTTAGTTGATTTTGTGTTTAACGTCTCTTTCAACACCGAGCTAGTATGTGACATGGACCTATAGCCCAATATGGGATCCAAGCAGTGCCGGATTTACGTATAAGCAAAACAAGCTATAGCTTAGGGTCCCACACTCTTGCGGGCCCAAAACTTAAAGGAAGAATTGAATGCACATTTCTAAAATATAAGAAAAACAAAAAATAAAGTAATATCTACATATAACTACAGTGCTTCGTTTGTGTAAGCCCTTATGATGAAGTAATTGGGCTCCTTCTAGAGGAAGTTCGGGTATTATGGAATAGTTGGATAATATGGAATACCTCATTATCTCGTCTGTGGTGTGTTGCTTTCAAGCAGAGATGCTCCCATAATGCTCTACAGTCAGTCTCCTTGTGATTATGCCATTCGTCGTGTTGGTAGATGTGAAAATCTGATTTCTTTTTCATGAAAATTTTTACAGGTAAGTGTTTCACAGCCTGTATTTTTCTATTGAAAAGTAATAGAACAACAATTCTTTGTTTACTATGACGTTGGATATAGAAAGTGGTAGTTTGATAAGCGCCATTATCCTATACGCCTTGGAATGCGCCTAACATTTCTTTCGTTTCCAAGGTGGTGTGGAGGGCAATATGGAATACCCGCAAGAAAAACATGATATTCCGTATTCCGTATGGGTAGATTACAAAAATATCTATCGGTATTGGGCAATTAAACATACATTTTACATTTATGACGACAGCAATGCTAAGTGTATTTTTTATTACAGCAAATTTTCTGATTATACAAGGGGTGAGCTTGATCCAGTGTTCATCATGTTTAATGTGAGCCCACAATAACTGTGCCGATCCTGAAGGAGAGTATTATATTTATGACTTTTGCCAGTAATCACATTCAGTTATGGCTTGGCATTCAGAATTTTCATATATTGTCACTGTATTCATTGTATGTTCAACAGAAAACTCATTCCTTTTCTATACGGCATTTGTAGATCATGACACCAGGGGCTCGATCATTCTAAACTATTTTACTGGAGCATATATTGGTTCGTTTAGCCAAGATTCCGTAACGGGGGGGAGAGGGCATGATATGAAATTCTGAAGGCTCAGGAGCTTTATCAACTTTACTATCAACATATAATGGTTTGTTAGGACAATAAAATGAGGATATGTTGGTAAGTACTTTAATAACAAACTATGAAGAAATCTCGAGTAAGAAAAGAATAAAAAAAGTATTGAATAAGATTTTACAATATTTACGTTCCTTTCATTGTTCATTCAAAAAAAACAATTTACCTTTCATTATGATCTCAGCTATTATGAAAAGTACATATTTACTATTATAAAAAGTACATGTATTGCTATTTTATTTTAGCTATTATATAATTTTATGCTTCAAAAATCTTTTTTTTAAAAAAAATCGGTGTTTAATTCCATTTTTTTAAATGAAAATGAGATTTATACATGCGCAACGGATCTTCTCAGTAAAAAAAATAAAACCGTAAAAAAATCAACAAATAATCCAGGAACTTGTGGTGAAGTCACTCCACGCGAGAGATTCGAATCGAAATTAACATATTTGATATATATATATTTAATACAATTAAATACTATATTCCGATGTTTTGACAGTTTATTGTTTAATTCAGTCAACAGACTCCTTCCATAAATCATTTAACATAAACAAACATGTAACATAAGCGCAAGAAAAAAAAATCCAATGTATCCAAGAGATAATTCCATAACTGACTTATTTTATCTACGCCTCATACGGCCTCAAGTGTGATTTTATTCCAGTACAATTAGTTATTAAACAGTCAGGCAGGGTTCATATATTATGCTAATTTCGGCGCTTGCATTAAACATTTCAATTGTAAATTCATAATCACCATATTGGTCGACCTCTTAATTAATCATTTCCGACATTTACTTACATCGATATACACATCTTTCATATTAATAACGTACATATTTTCTCTTAACAACTCATTATTACTAAATATCTATATGAATATCTTATACTAAAGAAAAAGAATAATAAAGACAGTGAAATATGATGGCCCCCTCTAAGCTAATCTACACCTAGCCATGAGATGAGGATGATAAGAAAGTAGAAACAAATCCACAACAGTGCAAGCCTTCTCAAGATTACAATATACCGTACATCTATAGACAAGAACCTCTGCCACATTTGCTTTGATTCGAAACGATTGAGAAAATACGTTCGGGTTTGGAACCCAGCTGATAGATAACTTTCATATCCTTCATCACATTCACACGGTTTTGAAGAATGAAACTAATTGAGGTAGAGGCCGAGAAAAGGACAGTCTCGTTTAAAAAAATTGTTATAAGGCAGTTGGAAGTTAAATAGTTCTTAACTACTGTCCTCCAGACTCCAACTGATATTACATCTTGGAAATTAATATAAACAAGAATACGAACAGGATATGGAAATACAATACTAGCACTACGTAAAAAGATTCCCGGTTTAGCGACTTCATAGCTTGAGACGTTAGTAAATGTAAAATCTAGATTTGGAATTTAGAAAGTAATACGACGTACAGGTGTGAATTTAAACTTAAGGAAAAATTATCATATGTTGACTAATATCGAACTCATGGACTTTCTTAGTTCTGCACTAAAGTAATATACGACGTGGAATATAAATTATAGTAAACATGACAAACAATTTTTTTGTTATTCAACGTATTATCATTATTATGGATTTTTTTATTTGTAAAGGTATCGAACTCGAGACCACTGCTAAACTATTTATCTAGGGACATAAAGGACAAGTTAGAATAAGAAGGTAACATAAATGGTTTACACTGAATTTAGCTATTTATTTATTATGGAAGCCAAAGTAATAAGATATCCCCCTTTTTCTCTTTTCCATTCTGGTGTGTGCGACCAGCGACAAGGTTTAATGACAACACATCATAACCTCTCTATAACCAAAATAAACAACTTGTAATCCCATGATCTATCTTCCAAAACGTACTTGCAAAATAATTAGTGCATGTCTTATTGAAAAATGTTAATACTTTAATAGTATATTCAATTTGTATCAATCTTTAGCTTTCACATGGATCACTTAGGAGTAAATAACTGTCTTTACCTGATCGTCTGGTGAAATTCTATGCTCGACGATTCGTGAATTATCCATTTATTAGCTACTGTTCTGAAATTAATATCTGACATAGATTAATTTTAGAGTATTAACATTCATATCCCCTCTTCTTCCAACACAAACACACGTTCTTACACCTAATTGGCTATTATCATTTCCCGATTACATAATTTAATGATTTCTCGCACACCCATTGGCTAGTAACAACTTCCGGGCTGACTTCCGCTAAAATTCAATCATGTCATCCTTCCTAATCAATAAATGAAACCATAATTACAAATAATATATCGAAATTTTAACTTGAACGATTATACTTCATCCAACCAGTAAATATTGTTAAAATTTATGTAAAATGCTCTATAAAACTGAATTTTATAAGAATTATACCATTTATTTGTGCCAAAAGCTATATTTCATATGGAAATATACATGTGTATACTCCTATATACATATGAAAGGAAATTAACACAATAAGTGTTGTTTTTTTATAAGATGATCCATGAGTTCTCATCAGTACACAATTCCATCCCTAATTTCTTCCTAAGTAGTAATATACTATATAATTATCCATAGTTACTTTGTCATAAACAAGGGGGGGTTGAGGGGCACCTTGCCCTATGTCCGTATAAACTTTAATTTATATCCAAGTTTTCTGTCATCTCCAATTAGTATACAGTAACAGTATTTTTCTTGTTTCAGCCTAATTATCTATAAAAACTGAATAATTAAATGTACAGTAATTTTTATTATCGTTTATGAGGGCACAGATTAACAATGCTTACGCCCACTTTATGAATATTATTTAATGATACGGCCTACTGTTAAAAGTGGGTCGTAACATTTTTCCCGGCGGCTTAAAGAAAAAAATCTTTCATAGAAAGTTTTTTTATTTGAATTCCTTTAATAATTCTTGTCTTTTCTCATCGGAACAGTCAAATAGCTTTATATTAGATAAATTTTGACTGGATACTTCTCTCCCTTTTAAATCTTTTAAACAAACAAAGTTTCTACTCACTTTCGTCACAACAAAAGGACCATTATATACCGGCATATACTTATGTGTTATTTTTTTATATGCATCTGATTGGAAATGGGTTTTTACCATTACCAAATTTCCCTCACAGATTTGTACGGGTTTTATCGATTTTGAACATAGTTTTCTAACTCTTTTAGTAAACATTCGAGGAACCACTTGTATAAACTTATGTGTAATTTTGTCTTGCTGCAGTTCTACCGGCCATGGGAAGTTTTCTTTGAATTTATGACTAGCTGAGAACGACAGAAAAATCTCCGCTGGCGTGCAATCAGTTGTACTGTTATAAGAATAGTTTAGTAGGTCCTGTGCTGGTTTTACCACCTCTTTCCACTTAGCATGGTTCTCCTGGCACATTAGTCTAATTATCCGATTGAGTTCACGATGCGAACGCTCTACGATGCCATTACTTTTTGCGTTGTATGGAGTTGTTAAAATATGTTTAATTTTGTGTTTTGAACAATAACTTTTCCACCTGTCTGAGAGGAACTGGGGGCCTTTGTCTGAGATTAATTGGTTAGGGTATGGAATAACATTGAAATATTCTTTTTCTAACGCACGAATAATTTCGGTAACTTTGGAAGTTCGTAAAGGAATATAACAAACGAATCTAGAGTAGACATCTACTACTGATAAGATAAAGTAGTATCCATAACTACATGGAAGTTTCCCAACCAGATCCACACATACCTTCTGGTGTGGTTTAGTGGCTTCAATATGCAAATCCTCTCTTGCTAAAACTTGATTGGAGAACTTAGTTTTAGCACATAGTTCACAATTTTTAATATATCTAGTAAACGTTTGTCTTTGTTTCTTCCAAAAGAATAAGGTCTTCGCTAGTTTTGTGCATTTGTTGACTCCAAAATGCCCCGTATTATGTATACATTCTACGACTCGATTGATTAACGAATTTGGAATTAGTAATAACCAAGATGTAGATTTAGCCTTTCGTACAAAAACTAAGTTCTTTTCTACTTTTATGTTCTCACACATCGGCGAATTCTGCAATTTTCCTTTTAACTGCTGGCAATAAGGATCATTAGTCTGACTATCTGAGATTTCCTGGTAATCGAACCAAGTGTCCGAGTCATAAGTTATAAAATTTACCCGGTACTGTTCCAGACTATCCGACGAATCAGGAGTATTCCTACTCAATATATCAGCAATTTTGTTGTCGGTCCCCTTGATATGCTCAAAAGTTAAATCAAAACGCTGTAGCTTCAAGAGCATCTTTGTAGTCCTAGTATCTAGGTTTTGGAGGGTGAAGGCATAAGTGACTGCACTATTATCGCAATGAACCGTGACTTTTCGTCCTAAAATATAATAATAAAAGCGTTCACATAAGAAAAGAACGGCTAATAATTCCAGTTGGAAGATGGAGTAAGAAACTTCATGTAGCTTCAGCTTCCGACTGGCGTACTCGATCACGAGGATCTCCCCTGTTTCATCGTATTGGGCCAAATATCCAGCCAAATTTTCGATGCTAGCGTCGCAGAACAAGTGAAATGGCTTTGTAAAATCTGGTTGGCTAAGCGCTGGCGGTTCACTAATAAGAGTTCGCAGTTGTTTAAACAATTCAATTTGTTCTGGAGTTAAACTATATTTTCTATCTTTCTTTAACAGATCAAATAAAGGGGCCGTTAAAGAAGCAAAATCAGGAATAAATCTTCTTCTCCATGACAGGAGTCCAAGAAAAGATCGTAACTTCTTTTTGGTTGTTGGAATAGGGAAGTTTTTAATAGCTTCATTCTGTTTCGGATTAACTTTCACTTCTTCTCCGTTCACGACATGACCTAAAAATAGAATTTCTTTTTGGAAAATTTTACATTTTTTGAAATTCAAAGCGAAGTTACCAAAAGTGAAAATTTTGAATACCTGTTCTAAATGGGTGAAATGATCTGAAAGACTTTTTGAGTAACACAAAATGTCATCGAGATATACTATTATAAAATTTCTTGTGTCAAGCCCAAAGTACGAATTCATCACATTTTGAAAAACACTAGGGCTTGACTTCAGACCCATTGGGAGGACGCACAGAACATATTGACGGCCTAAATATACGAAGCTAGTACATTTATATGAATCCGGATGAAGTTGTACCCCATAGTAACCCATTGTTGCATCCATGGAGCTAAAGATATTAGCTCCCGCAATCCTTGTAATGATCTCATTAATGGGTTCTACTTGTGACCTCGGAGTAATAACTTTTACGTTTAGAAGCCTTAAATCAATTACCGGCCTAACGCCCCCTGAAGACTTTCGTACACAATGTATGGGGTTCCGGTAACTGCTAGGACTTTCCTTAGCGATGCCTAGTTTTATCCATTTCTGAATCTCTGCCGCGAATTCAGTTTGCATAGATTGAGGAACAGGATAAATTTTACCAACAACCGGTTCATCATCTGTCAATTCAATTCTGTACGGTTCACATTTGATCGGCTTCGGATACTCACAGAAAAGTTGTTTATATTTTAACAATAAACTCATTAATTTAGATTTTGTTTCCTCGTCTAAATCATCACGCTCTTTAATATAATCTTTTAGCTCCTGCTCCGAAATTTCACCATAATCGTTCTTTTCAGTAAATGTAGTAGTTCGTTCTATCGAATGTTTACTGTATATATTTTGACTTAACTGAACCAATAACACTTTTGGATAGGCAATGTCTAACTCCACAAACTCTTGATTATTATTTTGCAAAATCAATTTTTGATTTCCGGTATCTAAAATAACATTAAATTTCCTGAAAAATGGTGCTCCTAGTAACAAATCTGCTTTCATATCCTTTACAACAAATACCGACACATTAAACAAATTATCCTGTATACTTAAAGTTAATTCTATAGATCCTTTTATTGTAAAGCTGTCCTTCCCAGCAAATGCACTTAATTGTATTCTGGACGCTGGTCTTAATTTTGCCGATCGAAAAGAATTTTGTATGGTTTGCCAAACGTTATAATTTAGGAGGCTTACCTCTGATCCAGTATCCAAAATACAATTTAAATTTATTCCCCCTACCTCACAATTCACAGTTGGAGACGGAGAAACTTCTAAATTCTTTATATTATTTTCCTCTTCTTCCTTAATAACAAATCTAGTAAGAAATTTTAGAGGAGTTATCTCTGCTGGTATATCGGAATCTAAATCGTCCTGTTGTAACGGGGAGAGAAGTTCCGATGAGCAGACGCCGTCTCCCCTTAAGGGCGGCTGCTCGAGATGTTTTCCGAGGATTGATTATTTCCAGCCGACAAATAATTAGAATTATTCGAATACATCGCCGCGGCTGAATATGGAGGATGTAAAGACGAAGTCACAGAAGTAATTACGGGTATGGGCATTGGCGAGTTAAACAGAGTTACCGCAGGTTGCGAACTGAAGTTTGGTTTCATTCCATAAATATTAGGAGATAAATATGGTGGTGGTACATTAACACATCCCGCTAATGACACTGGAGTAGATCCACCATGCGGACCAGGACCCCAACTTAGTTGTGGAGAACTAAACCGTCTCTGCTCATTCCAGTTCCTGCTGTTACGGTTCCCATTATAATTTCGATTGAATTTAATATTTTGTCTATTATTTCTATTATAACCACCACTAAAACTCCTTCTTTCATCATTCCTACTTGTTTTGATAGGGTCAGTTTGGACAGCATTATCTGTCTTAGTACGCTTGTTTCTATCAACGCCTACCTGCCTAACTGTAGGTCGTTTTATTGACGGTTTTAATAGATTAAAATTTTGCCTTTCCAGATTTGAAGGGTGTCCCTCCATGTCTTCAAGTCTCATGGTTAGTTCTTGAACACTATTCACGGCTCCTAACTTGAAGATCTTTGCTTCTTCAGCAGGTAAACAATCGAGAATCAAATCCTTGAGCTCCTGATCTGATGGAGAACTGACCACGGAATGATAGTTGTCGATTAGGAACCATACGAACTCAGATAATGTAGAGAATTTTGATTTGTCATACCTCAAGGAATAAAGGCGGCGCTTCTGCGCTCTCTCCACTTGCGGAGATATATATTGGAGTTTGAAAAGTCTGACAAAATCTCTGAATGTTCTAATTTGATTTTCTACACTTCTATACCAAGTTTTAGCAGAAAGTTCTAAGCAGTTATTAATAATATACCTTTTATCTTTTTCCCTAAGACGATACATACCCATGGTTTGCAATAAATCTTCTAGAAAGATTCTAGCTGATTTTGTAATTTTCCCATCGAATTTGGGAAAATGGTGTAAATTCCTTAGATATTCTCTTGATTTTCTTTCCGTATCACTGTCAGACGATGTATTTCCCTCTGTACTACTTTCTCGAATTCTTTCGCTTTCAGCCGGGCAACGATTTACTCTTCGCGCTCTACCTCGCCTACACCGAAATCGGCGTTTACGATTTGAACTATTATTATGGTTATTATTGTTTGCTTCTTTTTGGTCAGATACAGACATAGTGGCAACACTGTCACTATGTTCCCTTTCAGTTAGTAAAGACTTTAGTTGAGTTTCATTCTCACTTCCGCTCGAATGTCTCCATGGCTTCGGGTTTCTCGGAGAGGAACCTAACTTCATCCTCCCTTCCCCATTACACCTTTCGTGTCTGTCTAGGCGGTTTGTAAGTTTGTTAATCCGTTCACCTAACTGACAGAATTTTTCATTACACTTTTCAGAATTTCTACGAATAGTAACAGCTGTGTCCCGTTCAAAACCCTCTATTCGCTCAAGCATTTTCTCATTCGTTTCCTTCATAATTTTACAATTTTCTTTCGTCAAATTCAGATTAGAGCTACAATTTTCCTTAAAAGTATCCACCTCTATTCTTAATCTAGACATATTTTCAGTTACAGTACCTAATCTACTATCTACATTTTCAATTACGGTCACAATGCTGTCATTTAGTTCCTTTTCTACATTTACTAAGTTTTCTTTCAACTTTCCTACATCTGCCACGATATTGTCTAAATCTTCCGTACATTTCAATCTAACTTCATTTAAGTTTTCAGTAAACTGAGTTTTTACCAACTGAATATCTGACTTTACGATCGACAACTCATTTGACACTTTAGCATCTAAGTCTAAGATAGAAGATTTCATAGAACTAATGTCTGATTGTACGAGTTTAAAATCTGATTTCATAGAGTCAATATTCAAAATCATTTCAGAGCTCATTTCAGTCTTCACCGACATGATTTCAGTTTTAACGGATGCAATTTCAAAACTCATATTAGTTTTAACAGAGTTCACCTCAGTACTGACTGACTTAAGTTCAGTTTTAACCGTATTCATATCTCTCGATATGCTTTGCTGAAATCCTTCCATCATATTTTTAAGAGTTTCCAATAACTTTTCACCTCCAATTTCCACTTCGGGAACGGATTTTCTAGTCGCCCGTTTAGCTTTTCGTAAAACTCTAGAACTACTCTGAATACTTTCAGGAGCATTAGCATCAAAACCTAAGGTAAGTTCATCCTGACCAGAGACACCACTCTCTTCTGGCAAACTAGTTTCAGTAGCTAACACGTCTTCCATTAATACGCACTTCTGACACAACCAATCGCCATTCTTTTGCTTAATTGTTTCGAGTTCTAATTCAGATAGCTTAATACATGTCACGTGATAATATACTCTACATTTATCACAACAAACAGATTCGCCACTGTTTGAAATACGTTTAGCACCACAACATACATGAGCCTGTGGCTCGACGTCCATTACGTTGAAATTAATTAACATTTTTTTTTACAGATTAATCGCTTATCGCACACACCCAAACTGAAAAGTTAGGAAAAAGGGGTAATATTACGTGGAGTGATATATATTACTTAATAAACATTTAATCTCTCCGCGGAAATAAGCAACCCACTATAGAAGTTGTATACTTCTAATCCTGAAAATCTGGAGTCGCCAATTTTTGTATTGCTATTTTATTTTAGCTATTATATAATTTTATGCTTCAAAAATCTTTTTTTTTAAAAAAAAATCGGTGTTTAATTCCAATTTTTTTAAATGAAAATGAGATTTATACATGCGCAACGGATCTTCTCAGTAAAAAAAATAAAACCGTAAAAAAATCAACAAATAATCCAGGAACTTGTGGTGAAGTCACTCCACGCGAGAGATTCGAATCGAAATTAACATATTTGATATATATATATTTAATACAATTAAATACTATATTCCGATGTTTTGACAGTTTATTGTTTAATTCAGTCAACAGACTCCTTCCATAAATCATTTAACATAAACAAACATGTAACATAAGCGCAAGAAAAAAAATCCAATGTATCCAAGAGATAATTCCATAACTGACTTATTTTATCTACGCCTCATACGGCCTCAAGTGTGATTTTATTCCAGTACAATTAGTTATTAAACAGTCAGGCAGGGTTCATATATTATGCTAATTTCGGCGCTTGCATTAAACATTTCAATTGTAAATTCATAATCACCATATTGGTCGACCTCTTAATTAATCATTTCCGACATTTACTTACATCGATATACACATCTTTCATATTAATAACGTACATATTTTCTCTTAACAACTCATTATTACTAAATATCTATATGAATATCTTATACTAAAGAAAAAGAATAATAAAGACAGTGAAATATGATGGCCCCCTCTAAGCTAATCTACACCTAGCCATGAGATGAGGATGATAAGAAAGTAGAAACAAATCCACAACAGTGCAAGCCTTCTCAAGATTACAATATACCGTACATCTATAGACAAGAACCTCTGCCACATTTGCTTTGATTCGAAACGATTGAGAAAATACGTTCGGGTTTGGAACCCAGCTGATAGATAACTTTCATATCCTTCATCACATTCACACGGTTTTGAAGAATGAAACTAATTGAGGTAGAGGCCGAGAAAAGGACAGTCTCGTTTAAAAAAATTGTTATAAGGCAGTTGGAAGTTAAATAGTTCTTAACTACTGTCCTCCAGACTCCAACTGATATTACATCTTGGAAATTAATATAAACAAGAATACGAACAGGATATGGAAATACAATACTAGCACTACGTAAAAAGATTCCCGGTTTAGCGACTTCATAGCTTGAGACGTTAGTAAATGTAAAATCTAGATTTGGAATTTAGAAAGTAATACGACGTACAGGTGTGAATTTAAACTTAAGGAAAAATTATCATATGTTGACTAATATCGAACTCATGGACTTTCTTAGTTCTGCACTAAAGTAATATACGACGTGGAATATAAATTATAGTAAACATGACAAACAATTTTTTTGTTATTCAACGTATTATCATTATTATGGATTTTTTTTATTTGTAAAGGTATCGAACTCGAGACCACTGCTAAACTATTTATCTAGGGACATAAAGGACAAGTTAGAATAAGAAGGTAACATAAATGGTTTACACTGAATTTAGCTATTTATTTATTATGGAAGCCAAAGTAATAAGATATCCCCCTTTTTCTCTTTTCCATTCTGGTGTGTGCGACCAGCGACAAGGTTTAATGACAACACATCATAACCTCTCTATAACCAAAATAAACAACTTGTAATCCCATGATCTATCTTCCAAAACGTACTTGCAAAATAATTAGTGCATGTCTTATTGAAAAATGTTAATACTTTAATAGTATATTCAATTTGTATCAATCTTTAGCTTTCACATGGATCACTTAGGAGTAAATAACTGTCTTTACCTGATCGTCTGGTGAAATTCTATGCTCGACGATTCGTGAATTATCCATTTATTAGCTACTGTTCTGAAATTAATATCTGACATAGATTAATTTTAGAGTATTAACATTCATATCCCCTCTTCTTCCAACACAAACACACGTTCTTACACCTAATTGGCTATTATCATTTCCCGATTACATAATTTAATGATTTCTCGCACACCCATTGGCTAGTAACAACTTCCGGGCTGACTTCCGCTAAAATTCAATCATGTCATCCTTCCTAATCAATAAATGAAACCATAATTACAAATAATATATCGAAATTTTAACTTGAACGATTATACTTCATCCAACCAGTAAATATTGTTAAAATTTATGTAAAATGCTCTATAAAACTGAATTTTATAAGAATTATACCATTTATTTGTGCCAAAAGCTATATTTCATATGGAAATATACATGTGTATACTCCTATATACATATGAAAGGAAATTAACACAATAAGTGTTGTTTTTTTATAAGATGATCCATGAGTTCTCATCAGTACACAATTCCATCCCTAATTTCTTCCTAAGTAGTAATATACTATATAATTATCCATAGTTACTTTGTCATAAACAAGGGGGGGTTGAGGGGCACCTTGCCCTATGTCCGTATAAACTTTAATTTATATCCAAGTTTTCTGTCATCTCCAATTAGTATACAGTAACAGTATTTTTCTTGTTTCAGCCTAATTATCTATAAAAACTGAATAATTAAATGTACAGTAATTTTTATTATCGTTTATGCGGGCACAGATTAACAATGCTTACGCCCACTTTATGAATATTATTTAATGATACGGCCTACTGTTAAAAGTGGGTCGTAACATACGTACTCAATAATGTCTTGTAAAATATTTTACAATATCTGCGTTCCTTTTTCTGTTGAATCAAATGCTAATAGAACTCCTTTTAGATATAAATTTTTGTTTTTATTATTCCGTCAACTACTGTCGGTTCCAAATAACAGGTTAAAGGAGCAGTAGAAAATTGTTTTTGAAATTACATGTTTGATTCTGCAAGGATGCGATGACGAAAAATTATGATAAAAGATGTCCACGCTGTTACTCAACGGCACTATGCTTTCGGAAGCTTGAAATCTCCCTGACTAGTAGCAGAAATTTTGAGAATTCTGTAACTTTTCTAGAAATTTCAAATTCCCTGACTCTTCCAGGATATCTCGCTCACCTCGCCACCATGTATTGCAAGTAATACAAATCTCCTCATAAGAAAGAATAACCAAAAGCTTCCTGTAGTTTTTTATTTTTATTTTTAACGCTTATTTTTCTTTTTCTCATTTCATTTTGTTTCATCCTTCCTTAATTGTTTTCATTTCTGGTCTCGAAAGGGGGGGTCCGGACTCCCCTTGGCTACGTGCCTGACTGGGAATTGAAAACGGGCGCGTATGGTAGTCATGTAGCCAAAACAGGGTTCTATTATGACATTATTATACGAGGGCAAGTCAAGAAAGACTTGGACTGATTTTTTTCCCGGCAGTTCTGTTAATGTTGGAGCTTCATAGTTTGGCATACAAGTAGGGTGGGTCTTGCTGTGCATATATATAAAATGTTGTGAAGGAATCATTGCATGTTTGGTAACCACGACTTTTTATTGCAGGTGATGTTCTGCGCCGCCTCTAGAAGTCGCCTGTAGAAGAAATGGAGTCATTACGAGATGAACAATTTGCAGCTATACGGTTCTGCTATCGCCTGGGGAAAAGTGCAACAGAAACTCTAGGAATGTTGAGAGCAGCCTACAAAGATGACGCTCTGCCACGAAGTACCGTGTTCTGGTGGTTCAAAGAGTTTAAAGAGGGCCGAATGACAATCACGAAAGCTGGTGGACCAGGGGTATCAGCGTCAGCTGTTACTGAGGTGAACATTAACACGGCAGCAGTAATTGTTAGAGAAGATCGCCGCATCAGTATCGACGATCTGGCAGCCGCACTACGCATATCTCATGGCAGTGCCTCCAAAATTTTGCATGACCACCTCCACATGAGCCGAGTGTGTGCGCGATGGATTCCGCGACTCCTGACACCAGAGCAGAAGGCCGTTCGAGTGGAGACTTGCAGGTAGCTGTTGCAAAGGTTTGAGGATGGTGGAGACGCCTACCGCACCGTGCGACTTTTTTCTATTCCCTGCCCTAAAATCCAGACTGTGTGGACGCCGCTTCTCCGATAATTCCGAGGTTCTGAAGGCATCGGAGGCGGTTTTGAAGGACCTCTCAAAGAATGGCCTGCGACACGTGTTTGAGGACTGGAAGACTCGAATGAAAAAGTGCATTCAAATGGGCGGGGACTACTTTGAAAAGGACCATGTGCCTGTTGCTGAGTAATAATAAATTGCCTAGAAAAAAAATCAGTCCAAGTCTTTCTTGACTAGCCCTCGTATATAATACTTGCAGTATCCCAATATTTGTATCTAAATATTTATCGTATATACAAATGAATTGTAATTATGTTTATTTATTTGTTCGTTTGGTATACAAATCCACACCGTCGACTTGGCATACTTCAAAGTGATTTAATTGGAAAGAACATAGTCTAGAAGATAAATAGTCTCTATAGAACTTTTTTGTTCTTATCCTAACGGCAGAAAAGGAGGTTCCAAAAGGGAAGAGATGGTATGATAAATATGAAGTATTTCACTAATTTTTCATTTTAGGAAGGTAAAACTCGGCATGTAAATTCATTTCTAAAAACAAGTTGATATACACATGGCTTACAATGAAAAAGAAAAAAAAAAACTGTCAGGCTGACACTCCAAACATTGACTTACGTGCTAAGGGAGGGGAACGGGCTTGAAAAGGGAAGATGTGGTTTGAAATTTATGTAAAAAAATATTCCTCCTTGGAATATAGCACCGTTTCCCAACCGGTGTACCGCGGCACACTGATGCTCCGCGAGAAAATCAAAACAACATTATTAATTCTATAGCAATCAAATCGCAAGACATAGGGAAAAATGTATATTTGTATTACTATACTATTACTGAGAGGCACATTACTATGAACCTCTACTATGAATCTACAATTTTGAGTTTCATACTGTGCTACTTTTCTGTACATTTTTAATGTTGAAAAAAGTAGTTGTCATCTTTTTGTGACCATTATTGCTTCTTTATTGTTGCAGACTATTTCATAACTTGAAATTTTAAAATATCATTCAATCCTTTTGACAATGCAAATATGCTTACAAATTACCTATATTTGTGTTTTAAAAGTAGAAGAGATTTGTTTGTTCGTTCATTATTTAGTGATCTTTCTTCTTAGTGAAAGGTTGGATAGAATTTTCCAAAAAAGAAAGTGTATTAAAAAACCCTGAGTCCTATATCTCATTGCAATTGTTTTCTATTTTTAAATTAGAATGAAAAATAAGCATAGGCTAATGATTTGCACTAGGAGGGGGGGGGACCAGTGATCAAGCATTCTTCTCTGTGAGAAAGAGATTAGTAATCACAGAAAAAAATCACGGTACTTTATATCTACAAATAATAATAATGATATTTATGAGTGTGTCGCGATAATTCAAGTTACAATTACCTGTATTGTACCGCAAGTTGTAAAAGGTTGGGAAACCTGGTATATAGACTCATTTTTAAAAACAAGTTACCATATACATATGACTTATAATCTGAAAAAGAATACTGTGATGGTTATACACTTCTTGGGAGAGTGGGAATAGGGTGAAATGTAAAAATAATTGTAAACGACCGATATTAGTTCGAATCCATAGTTATAGTATTCCTTGAGATGAAAAGTTACACTCCAGATGCCATCTCAGTCCAAGGGGATAGGGGAGTGTAAAAGGGTGTAAAAGGGTGAAAAATGAAATGTCCATATTGACAGTGATAAGTTTAGGTTTAATATATTTTTTTTTAAATTAAGAATTAAATTTCTGGACTGTCGACATCGATGGCTATTTAGCCCGTCACGTATATGAGGGATGACTCCCCTCGGCGAGCCGACTATCCGATAAAAGGGAAGGAAGACAGGATTGGGGAAGGAAGGAAGCGTCCTAGGACCATTATGTTAGGTACAACCCCGGCATTTTCCTGGTGTGATTGACGGAAATCCAGGAAAAACCTCACTCAAGATGGCTGGCCTGAGAAAGTTTTACACTTTTTCGACTGAGTGTCTCCACCTGAGTGTCTCCGATTAACACTTTTGTGTTCATGTGAAACCATAATAAAGAATATGGAACCTTATTTGATAGAAAGAGTTATTGAGCTATCATGAAAAACTGCTTATGTTTTATGTTAATCATCCTTCTTGTATCGCACCCATTACAATTTGGACAAATTACTAATAAATGTTTTACTTGTACCCTTTTCCTTCATGCTTATAAGAAATGAAGATCTAAAAGCCCTTTTTATACGTATATGAACAGCTGGAAACCATAACACGGTATAAGTAACATTTTGGTCAAAATACCGATAAGTTAATAAATGACAACTTATATTGCCACTGTTCCCACCCATTCATATGACAAGGGATGTACCTCTTTGGAATTTGATTAATGCTACATCTAATTTCATCCTTCGGAAAATTGTCATACTTTTTGATACTTCAGAATCTTCATATCCATATTAACTGGTTTCATTCATTTTCAATAAATAATTAAGTCTGGAGACCAGATGGATCAACAAATGATACTGTGGCAACCCAGAGGAATTCTAGGAAGTGAAAGATGCGATTCTTTAGAACTCATTCACGATCAGGTTTGCATTCACCTGAACATTCACGATCTGGTTGCCATTTTCAATCTTCTGATTATGCCAACAATGCTCTATGGCAGAAGGCTCATAGAAGCTTGTGCCCCAAACTGCCTTCCTCCTATCTTGAAACATAGAGACATGTCTGCGATATTGTCCGAAATTCCAGAAACATAGGGACCGAAATTCCAGTTATTTCATGAGTTCAGTAATTATGCTCACAAAACGTATTACTCCCAGTGTTTATGGAACATTTTTAGGTATCCTGTGTTCCATAGGTTATTTTTGGTCAATGAAACAATAAGATAACAATGTGCTAATTCACGCTGCTGAATCTATTGTGATGTGGTTCTACGACATCTCTGGGGCACTGATCACGGGTAGGGCAATGTTCTTTTTCCTAATCTCTCTTCCTCTTACTGTATTATTTCTTTCTTTGCCATATCTATGCCCACTTCCACTCTTCTCCACTTTTTCGGAATCTGATCTTTTGATTTAAAAAAAAAATACTAAATTATGTGTAATAGTAAGTCCCTGTATTCTATGCTGTAAAAGTAACGTTAAACGGAACTTCACGCGGTTGAACGCAGTAGGACTTGGAAAAAGATTTGGCATTCATTAAAGTCGTTCAAGAAATGCTACATTTCTCATGCATTAGGCAGAAAGCAAAAATAATAGTCTATTATCTGGGAAGACAGTCGAAAAAATGATGGTGCCAAAGTTACGATCTAGATGAGGATGTGGAGATAGTATCAACTTACTGCTTCCATTGAGTTAAAAAAAAGGATTGCAAGCGCATCTTAGACTTACTAGAGACATAAAATCAAAGTATGTCATACATTCATGTAAATACGGTAAACTGGGAACACTTGAGATTAATTTTCTCTCCCAAACAAATGCATAATCAGAGTTTGTTTTCTGGTATAGAAGCACATTATTATGTAGTGGCATAACTGTTAAAGCAGTCTCGCAAGCAGGTCAAAGAATACATTTACATTGAGCCGGAGTTAATGCTCAACTCATTGCTGTGCACATTGAAGCAACCTAAAGTATCTTGTTAGTCACACAGTGTGATCGAGCGCAGTTTGATGCCACCGGAACTGAACAGATTCTGGGAGAGGGTCATTGTGGCAATTTTCGATGCATGTGTAAAGTGCGTAAAGTGCGTGAAATGTGTGAAGTTCGTAAGTTTCATGTAGGTTGTGCCATTGTGAATCATATTATACGGAAATATGTGGCACAGAATTCTGAGTCCACCACACCGACGAGATCAATTAGAAATCACTTCTTGTAAAGAGATCCCGCCGTCATTGCGTGTGTATGGCGTTTTCGACTTCCAAAAATCCTCTCATAAGACTTACAATGGCCAGGAAACGCTGCATATCGCAGGCGATAATCAATCGCGTCATTCACAAGAATTTCCGCCTTACGGTTGTTTGCAAGAGCAGTGTACACGCCCTGGAACCATGTCATGTGGCTGAGCGAAAACTGCAAGAGGTTCGATGAACCTCATCTCGCGGATGATCGGTGGAAGTTCGTTGTTACCCTTGATGAGGTGTGGATTTACTTCACGTGCTGTGGTAAAGTTCGTGCCATTCCATATGGACCTGTTGACATCAAGAACAGAAGCACGTTCTTCCTTTAGTGTGCAGAGTTTCCCAAAGGGTTCATTATTATGGGCGATTTCTCGTACCTGGCCAAACTGTGTTTTCGAAAGATAGAGCAAAATGTCAAAATCAATGCTGCGTACTACCAGATGTCATGACTGAAATGTACCAGCATGAAATCCCAGCACTGTATGGATAAGACGTGAATTAGGTTGAACTGTACCAAGACAACGCATCCAGCTACACGGCGAAAAATGTCTAGAATTCTATCACTGTATGGAACACAATCTGGAATTTAGGCAATTCCCTTCTCTGACACCCCTGTCAAGAGTCCAAATGTCAATCAAATGGATTATTGTACTTTCGGACTTCTCTAGCAGTGCCTGCCCCTTCGTCGAGTTTGCGCTGTCTCCGGCCTGTAGAAAACTTGTAAAGAGGAGTGAGATGTAGCACCCATGGTCCAGCTGCATCTCAATCTCCTGCAATGGAAACTCCGATACCGGACAATAGTTAATAGGGGTGATCTACAGATCGAACACAACTGGTGGTTGTAATGAATTACATTTATTTAAGATTCGGAAAAAAAGGGATGGAAACTTTTGTCAGCTGTTAAGCACTAGTTACTAGTGGCGCCGTTTATGGCGACCGGTAGAATTATTTTGTACTTATAGCGCTTTACAGGCGATAGCGTCATAATCATTCTGAAAGCCAAACTGGGAAAAAGTCTACTGGAAACTATACGAATAGTTCATCTAATAAGTCAATTTTTCAAGTTACATATCGAATGTACGTCGCTATAATTCCGATTGATACCAATGGTTTAGTCTGGTATATTAAAATATTAACTAAAGTTGGAAAAGATAAGTGTATTTTTCAAATAGTTCTTTTTTAAGTGAAGTGATTTAAATATTCCGAGATATATGGTTAAAGAAGTCTAAAAAGTTTAATTGATAGTGGCATATATTGGGAAAAGTGAGTTGTAATGTGTTATCAATATATTGGTGAGATATATTATATATTGTATCCAGCTATATTTGATGTCTTTGGTTCGGAATCTTCAAACTGGTGAGTTACAATTAATTATTTATTTTGGTTATTGGGCCATTTGCTTATGATTAATCAATGTAGTCTAAAGCCCTTATGGCAGTGTGTAAGGTCCAAAACCGATATTCAGTTGGTTAATTGTTTCTTGTTCATGATTTTCATGCAGTTGAGATTTTTCATAAATCGTTATTACATAATAATCATTGAGTTTCACTTTTGTACCCTGGAATATACCTATATTTTACGGATAGATGAATGCTAAGATAAGAGCTATCATATTTGCTTATTGTAGAAAATTATTGGGTTCGATCCCACTACTAAGATAATATCGGAATTTTATGCGCTACCTTCCCAATAAAACCTGCCTTTATTAAATTAAATAAAATGGAGCGAGAATTTTATACCCCCTCTCCCAGTGACGATACCGAAGACTAACTAGTTTAGGTAGTAAGTACATTACATAAACTTTCAGAATGATTATATTTCTATGCTGCTTATAAGAGTTAATTTTCTGCAGGTAGAAGCAGGTTGGGTTGGTTTCTGAGGTTTCCATTTAAAAAGCTAATATATTTCATAGTATGAAGTTTGCATTTAGTGATAATAAGGCAAGAAAAATAGGAAGGGATGATTTCTCTATTCGGTTGTAGTTTTTCTGGTGCTGCAGTGTACTTATGTATGTGGTTGATATCATTTATCATTATTTTATATATATATTTTCAGGAAAGTAAAGATAAGTATAGACTGTGAGATTATATACATATATTTAGTTATCATGGCAAATTGGCAATTAAATTTAAACCATTTTGATAATGGCGACGAGGGATTATTTATAAACAGGAATAATGAATTGTTGGACTTGTCATTTTTGCAAGAAAACGCCTCAGGGGTAGAAAATGAAGTTAGACGGATGCCTGCTTCGAGTGGCAGTCCTTTCGTTGTTACAAGCACAACTCAGCGTGCAATGACCTTGGGAGCAGATGGTTTAGATAATCCCTGTAATGTAGGTGCATTTTAGAAGGGAAAATAGCTGATAGCCAGCCGAATGTAGCTTGTGTTAATGAAAGAGAAAAAGATAAGGAATTTAACAATAGTAATAAATATAACCCATTTCTTCCTTTTTGTACTTCTTTTTCCAAATTAACTGTAGATGCCGTAAAATGTAGTTTCCAAAAATGTAAATAGAGTTCCAGTATGTAATGGGAGCAATCATCATAGTTTGTTTATGTTTGGGATTGAAGTATATAATATAACAAAATTAAATTTATTCCCTGTGGAATCAGTATTAATCGCTGCCTTAGGGAAAACTAGCGATTGTTTACGTGAGGAGTTGTTGAGTCTTTTTGCAATTACTCGCGATTGGATAGAAATATGTAGACATTTATTTCGTAAATTTGTGTCCCCATTGGCAAACATTGAATTAGTACATAGTTATGTGGATCGATTGCAATTACCAGAAGAATCAACATCGGATTATATTAATAGTGTAGTTGATAGTTATTCCGTTTGTATGGGAGTAAGAGTTGAGAAGGATATACTAGAATATGTGTGGAAGGGGATCAAACCCGATATCCAACATGAACTATTTCGTTATTCTAAACCTACATCCTTGGATGAATTAAAATCAGAAATAAAACGTTATGAACTATTTCAGAAAAACGTTCAGGTATATAATGCACTTTCTACAGGAAGACGAATAACAGATAAAAAAGTGTTACAGTGTTATTCTTGTGGGGGCAACCATAGGGAAAAAGACTGTTATATGGATAGACTATCACGTAGTAGTTGGCAAAAGGGATCACCATTCCGTCAAAATAGAGATCAACGGTTAAGGTCTAGTGCTCATGTTGATGAAAAAATGGTTCAATCAGAAAGACGGCAAACGAACTTAAACCATATGAGCGTTCGTAAACCTACATTATATAAACTTAATGAGGTTAGTGGTAAAACCAGTGGTGGTTCAGATAGACTTGTAGCGGTTTTTATAAAAGGATATATTTTGGGAAAGGATTATACTGTAGGAATAGACACTTGTGCATCTGTCTCGATAATAAATAGCGCTAAGTTTCAAGAATGGAACTCAAGATTAAAGGTTCCCATTAAGGTGAATGAAGAACTGTTTACGGGAACAGGTGTTAATAGACAAACCATATCATTATCTCAGTATGTAATCCTACCTATTCGTTTTCGAACTAAGGTGTATAGACTCAAGTTCTTTTTGATGGAATATTTAGAACCCACGTTTATAATAGGAATTCAACAGTTAAAGTATATGAGAGCACACATTGACTTAGTGGAAAATAAGTTTGTTTTGACTAGTGAAAAAGTGGTGATACCTATTAGTTATTTCCCAAACGGTGACTTTAATAAGCTGGATGATTCTGCCCTTAAGTTTTTATTCCGTAGTACCCCCTATTACTCTCAGACGTTAGATGGTGGTATGAGTGGTGAACCTGTTACGATGGAAGGAGAGAGTGAGCAGATGAACAGCGTTGCCAACCGCAGTTATTTCCTTTGTCAGAACATGGATAGTAAAACGTCAACATGTCGAATACCAGTTGATCCACTGCTTGCTGAAGGAGATCCCTCTTTACAAAGGTATGTTGAGGATCTTCCTAATAGGTTTCCTAATGTATTTAGGGATAAGATAGGGAGATTAAGGGTTACCAGTATGAAATAAAAGTTAATAATGAAGAGCCTATTAGAATGAAAGCGTACCCTATGGCACGATCCGATCAAAAATAACTAGATTTAATTTTGGATGACTGCTTAAAACAAGGTATAATACAAAAAAGTAATAGTAATTGGTCATTCCCTTGTTTCTTGGTGAAAGGAAAGACAGATGAGAAGCGACTCGTAATTAACTATCAATCCTTGAACAAGAGACTATACCTAAATCCTCAGTTTACACCGCGTATTGAGGATGTGTTAGCTAGTGTATCTGGTGGGAAAATATTTTCTGCCATTGATATAAAGAAAGCATATCTGCATTTACGCTTAACAGAAGGTTCTTATAAGTATACCGCTTTTATGACTCATCGAGGACTATTCGAATTTAAATATTTACCGTTCGGACTTTCTTCTGGAAGTTTTATGTTATCAAAAGTATTAACAGATATTCTGTATTCATTAAAAGATGAGGGTCTAGAATGGTTTTATGATGATGTTTTGTTGTATAGTTCAGATGTAGATAGTCATAAAAAGTTGTTAGATAAAGTTTTAAAGAAATTTGAGGAATATGGAATAACAATTTAATTAAGTAAATCAAAGCTATTTCAGACAAAGATTCCATATTTAGGATATATATTAGAAGATGGTCGTATGTATTTAGATCCTTCTAGAGTAGATATTATCAGGAAGTTACCAGCACCCCACAATAGGCGCGGTTTAATAAGTTTACTGTGTTTTCTACAATATCATGCAAAATTTGTACCTCATTTTCAAGAAATTGTGGAACCTTTGAATAGGATGAGGTGCCCTAAGATGAAATTTAAATGGGGAAAAGAGGAGCAAAGGTCATTAGATCAGATTAAAGAGTTATTTGAAACTCATGTACTATTAAAATTACCTGATATGAACGCGAAGTTTATAGTCAGCTTAGATGCAACACTGAAAAGTCTTGGGGGAACGATTCTGCAATATGGTAAAGATAATGTGTTGAGACCAGTGGGATTCTTTTCTAGACGTTTACGACCTTATGACTTAAATAAACCCATTTGTCTTCTTGAATTGATGACCGCGGTTGAAACCATTGAAAGGTTTAGAACATATTTGCATGCAAAATTTGAATTACGGGTAGACAATCTAGGGTTAATGTATGCCATAAGGAACATTAAACGAATTAAGAAATATGAGAGTTTATTATATCGATTGTTTTCATTCGATTTTGATGTTAAACATGTTCCATCTAACTTGAATATATCTTCAGATTATATTTCAAGGATCCATGATCGGGATATGTTTGAACCTGTGGAGATAGAACAAACCCACGATAATGAGGTAAAGAATTTATTGTTTGTAAATATGTGGAATATGCCTTATGCTTGTTTGTCCATAAAAGAACATCAGAGGAAAGATGTAGAACTGAACAGTATAATTGAGAGGCTAGAGAAGAGAGAAAATGTTGAGAGCTATAAGTTAATAAAAGGTATATTGTGTAAGAAAACGAGAGCAATTAAAAATCCTTGGAAAGTATGCATTCCTAAGAAATTAACGGTACCTATTATGGAATTTTACCATAATACCATTTTACCCGGAAATTACATGGGGGCGCAGAAGACAATTGCGCGTATCTCTAGTAGATATACATGGCCTTCTTTAGTAGAAAATGTTAGGGAATACGTACATTGTTGTAAATTGTGTCAATTAAGCAAGAGTGATAATCAGAAAAAGATAGGTCAATTAGTGTCTACTTTTGATAGAATCATAAATGGAAGATGGTATACGGATATATATGGACCATTAGTTCCGTCTCGTTCGGGCAGGTATTGTCTCATTGTATTAGACTCCTGTTCCAAGCGTGTTTGGTTGGAACCAATAAGACTATTGTCGAGCCAAGCTATAATAAATAAATTGTATAAGATTATGTGTAGATTCGGATTCCCATACGGGGTTAGTCATGATAACGGATCTGTTTATGTATCAGCTAAGTTTAAAGATTTTCTATATAGCCATGGTATAAAAGATATCCGGAATTCACCGTATCATTGTCCATCTAATAATGCCGAGAGATATTTAAGAGTGCTTGGTGATAGTCTTAGGATATATTTTAGCAATAAACAGACGATGTGGGACACGGGTCTACATGAAATTGAATTTGCTATTAATTCAGCTGAACATTCTGAGTTAAAATGTACTCCTATGGAGATGACTTTTAATTATAACGTATGTGACCCTTTAGATATTCGCTGGAAAATAGACGAATTAGATATACGAAGGAGAGACCCAAATATTTGGGCAAATGCTATGAAGAACATGGAATTAGCGTGGTCTGGAAGAAAACGTATGTACGATAAGAACAGAGTGCAGACATCATATTCTATAGGTGATCAAGTATTATTAAAATCTCAGTTTAAGTCTTCATTGGTAGATAAAATAACTCGTAAATTGTGTCCTCGTTGGACGGGGCCATATACGGTCGAGGCTTTCTTAGGTACCAATACCATCCGTTTAAAATCTGTTAATGATCCACCTGATGCTCGTAAAGCCCACGTTTCTCAAACTAAATTGTATAGGGTACCACGTAATTTGGATGTAACTTAAGGTGAATTATACAGATTGTAATTAAAAGGTATACCTTGTAAAATATAACGTATTAAGATATTGTATATTATTAATTCTACAACCGAATTATGTTGGCGTTAAATAGCCAGTTTTAGTAGTCTCTTTCTAGTCAAACGGTTTAGAAATTTTAAAGTGTTACTTATTTTAAAAGAATTGTTATTAGTATTGTTATTGTTATTGTGTAATTGTGTTATGTTTGTGCTAATCGAGATATTTTTAAATTCCAGGCCTGGAAAAATCGGTTGTCATATGTTGTATGGAAAAGTCGTTAGTCAAGTATTGTATGGAAATCGTTAGTATTTTGTCCGGAAACATTTATGAAATTGTTATATGGAATTGGTTAACTAATTGATAAGATGTCTATTATTTTGTTATATGGAGATTGTACCAGTTTATATAATCATTCAAGATCGTATGAAGGTAACCATGATAATTCGGAGTTTTCCATTATTTTGTCAACCTGTGGATTAATGAAGTAAGTGACTTATTTATTATGTTTATATATGATGAATCTTCAATAATGTAAATTTATGAATTTCCAGGAGGTTATGACGTAACGACTTGTTTAATACTAATACTAGGGAATAGTTTTATTTGGTGTAGATGGTGTATGGCAGTAAGAATGAATGTATGAAATGTATTATATGGGGGAATATTTTAGTTTCTTTATTTTATTTTGGAATGGATGGTTCGATGTTTGATGTACTAGTAGTTATAGATGTTATAGATGTTCCTGGAAATATAGAATTTGACAATGGGCAAACTAATCTATCTCCTCGGAAAATCATAAGATTTTAAGGGGGGTGTTAGTTGTTGTAATGAGTTACATTTATTTAAGATTCGGGAAAAAAAGGATGGAAACTTTTGTCAGTTGTTAAGCACTAGTTACTAGTGGCGCCGTTTATGGCGACCGGTAGAATTATTTTGTACTTATAGCGCTTTACAGGCGATAGCGTCATAATCATTCTGAAAGCCAAACTGGGAAAAAGTCTACTGGGAACTATACTACTGGGAATAGTTCATCTAATAAGTCAATTTTTCAAGTTACATATCGAATGTACGTCGCTATAATTCCGATTGATACCAATGGTTTAGTCTGGTATATTAAAATATAACATAAAGTTGGAAAAGATAAGTGTATTTTTCAAATAGTTTTTTTAAGTGAAGAGATTTAAATATTCCGAGATATATGGTTAAAGTAGTCTAAAAAGTTTAATTGATAGTGGCATATATTGGGAAAAGTGAGTTGTTAATGTGTTATCAATATATTGGTGAGATATATTATATATTGTATCCAGCTATATTTGATGTCTATGGTTCGGAATCTTCAAACTGGTGAGTTACAATTAATTATTTATTTTGGTTATTGGACCATTTGCTTATGATTAATCAATGTAGTCTAAAGCCCTTATGGCAGTGTGTAAGGTCCAAAACCGATATTCAGTTGGTTAATTGTTTCTTGTTCATGATTTTCATGCAGTTGAGATTTTTCATAAATCGTTATTACATAATAGTCATTGAGTTTCACTTTTGTATCCTGGAATATACCTATATTTTACGGATAGATGAATGCTAAGATAAGAGCTATCATATTTGCTTATTGTAGAAAATTATTGGGTTCGATCCCACTACTAAGGTAATATCGAAATTTTATGCGCTACCTTCCCAATAAAACCTGCCTTTATTATATTAAATAAAATGGAGGGAGAATTTTATACCCCCTCTCCCAGTGACGATACCGAAGACTAACTAGTTTAGGTAGTAAGTACGTTACATGGTGAAAACACAACATTTCCAAGGAAAGTGGAACATTCAAATTTGGCTGAATAGACACCAAAAACGAGAAGCCAAAGAAAAGCAAAACATTTTTTTTTATTCTGGAAAAAAGGGATGATGTCTTACTAAATGTATGTGAGGAAGATATTTTATTATTATTGTCAGGTTTGCTTACTCTGAGGGAAGAACATAGATTGAAAGTATTTGAGAACAAGATCCTGAGACGAACATTCGGACCCAAGAGGAACGAGAATGGGGAATGACGGAAACTTCATAACGAGGAACTACATAAGTTATATGGTTTACCCAACATTGTTAGGGTCGTCAAGTCTAGGAGGCTTAGGTGGGCGGGTCATGTAGCTAGAATGGAAGAAAGTAGAAACGCTTTCAAAGTCTTGACTGGAAGACCAATCAGAAAACGACCATTAGGAAGACCTAGCCGTAGATGGGAGGACATTATTAAGATGGATCTCGCAGAGATTGGAATACAAAGTAGAAACTGGATGCAGTTAGCTAAGGATGGAAGTCAGTGGACAGCTTTTGTGAACGCGGCATTGAACCTCCGGGTTCCATAGGCCATAGAGTTAGTTAGTTAGTTAGTTATTGTCAGGTTTGACAATATTAATAAATGTAACAACCTCTATAATCTCGTGGATGTTTCTGAATTGTTTTATTGGTGACTGAAAGATCTCTCTATATATCCCCAACTTCGACAAGAAATGACCATTTTCCTTTCTTAAACATCAATGAAAAAATCCATGATATGTGATTTTTACCATAGTTTGCCATCACTGATGTATTTCAGTATAGATCCAGCAGCTTGAAATGAAACTGATGTTTTTCGCTAATCTCAAGAAGAGGTAATGGTTTTATCTGATTATCTTATTAGAACTCAGGAAATTGAATACGTGATAAAAGAAACAAAATAATAATAAACCGATGCAGTTTTGATAAAACTTCGATAACTCGACTCAACTGAACACTCAAATAACTTTAAAGATGATCAATAATATGCTTAGGAAACGGTAGCGACAGAGATCATAACGAATTAAAAATTAAGAATTTTTTGAAAAAAAAAAATATGAAAAAAATCCTTGAGCTGAAATACCAAACTGTTGAACGCTTAGCATATATTTCCAGCCCAATCGAAGAAAAAACGTCTTGAAAAAGTTATGGATAATAGTTGATACTCTAGCGTTTCATTGGATGATGAATAAAATGGATAAATATCATATATTAATTTAAGACATTTTGGACCGAATTTATACGAAACGAGACACGATATTGGCAGTTTTAATAGAAATGTTTTAGAAAAAAAGACCTGTAGCTTAGCAACAAATAAGCAAAGGATCAACTCAACGGGACGTTAAACTCAAAATCAACTCAACTCAACATCCAGGCCCTTTATGTCATATGGTTACACCAAAAATAAATAAATTATAAAAATCAACATTTCAAACAAGCTACACAGTTTATACACAAGAACTTTATTTACTAGTTTGAAACTGTACTGGCTATTATAAAAATACATTATTTTATACTGTACTTCTAACTGAAGGCTTTTTTACAGACTGAGAAAGCAGAGAAGCCAAGAAACGAAATTTTGCATGGAATGTGGAACGCAATGAAGAGTCTGGACTTCTTTGTTTTGAATCGCCCATACTTCAACCGCTGACCGCAATAGCAAATTTTATAGGTAAACTTAATAAGAAAAAAACAATGAGAAAAAAAGCACTTACCTTAGCGATAACATTTTGGCACCACCACGTAATTAAATATAGACGACACATAAATATTAAGGGCCAAAGTAAAAGTGAGGCTGTAACTCTAGGATCGAGGTGTACATGAGAACTGTTTAAAATATTACCCCAAAGGGTATTCAGTTTGGACACAATCACCAGGAAAGCACAGAGAGTCCCGAGAAGAATTGGTACTCCAAATAACAAAGAGAACTCCTCAACAATGTCGCATAGTAATTCGTGATTATGAAACAACGAAAGAAGCTGTTGTTTGGAAAGAAATGGTGGTTTAACACTCCAGCATTGCACTAAGTTCACTTTACAAAAAGATCGGAAGAGTGTAATATGTACAGAATGCTGTTGAAGATGGCGGTTTAAGGCTTCAAAACATCGGGAAAGCTTCGGTAACAATAGAAACATGTATACATCGATCAGAACAACACTAAATCTCATTAAAAAGTAAGGCAAATGACTGATCGGATTTGTGCCTCGAAAATAACTTCTTGAGGTAAAAATGCCATTCACATTGGTCACAATAAAAGCAATAATATAACTCCCAAAAAAGAAATGATACAATTGAAATTTCCTCTTCTTAACATCATATTTTCTTTCGATTCGTTTTAGTTTTGCAAGAATGTCGTTGCTTGCGCTGAAATTTTTAATAGAATAACCATAGTTCAGCAAACCAGATGTGATAATTATGGAGATGTCGAGGTAGAAGGCGAAATGATGAGCTGTGAAGTCTACCGGTGCTGTGAGCTCGTAGAAAAGTTGAGAAATAGCACAAACGCTAATCAGAAAAAATATCAACCAAATTATGATTTTTTGTAGTTTGAAACACCTCTGCATAATGTTTATGGTTCTTGGTTATTCTTAGTGCGTCCCTAGTTTGTAACTTCGGTTTACTAAATCAAACATTGAGTAAGAATTCTTCTCCAAAAGGACAATTCGAGCTTTTTTTTTTTTTGTGAATCTAATATATCTATTGACTTTATTATCTCTATTTGTTATCTCTCTCATTTGTAGGCAATTCATATGAACAATTAATATAGTTTGTAAGCTGATCTGTTGATAACAAAAATCAATTTGAACTCTATTATATTGAAACATTTGTGTTGCTGCTGAAATACTGCGATTCGTTAAAGAAAAACATGATACTACCATGTAATTTATTCGTGACAATGGTGGTGGGGAGTAATTGTTGTATCATATTTTCCGAGAAAAATGCCAGACAAAGGGTGTTAGCATAAAGTATCTACGTTTACAGAGCTAGACGCTGTTCCATTTCACGTCACGTAACAATGACGTGACGTTAATACTACTCTCTTTCTTTCTTATTTGTCATTGAAGATTTCGACATTGGCAGCTCCACCTAGAGCGATACGAAATAAAGTCGACTTATAATTATATAAAACACCAATTTATTCAACCACTCCATATTATTTTTAATATTTTTTGCCTTCTTAATAAGCCTTATTTTCGTATCTCTTTCAACGTATTACGTTTATTGAGCACGAAGTCTTCTTATTGTACAGCTATATGCAAAAGAAATGTCGCCTATCATGCAAATAACTTTTCTCTTTCCTTTATATGTTCAAAATTTCTGAAGGTTTCAACGGGAGAATTTATTACTGACAAAACGGGAGAATACGTTAGTGTCAGTGGTGTTGTTCAATATTAGAAGCAAATGGACTAACGTATTTCCACTGTCAACACTGTAAAATGGAACAGTGAAATTGAACTATTATTCTACGCTGAAAATTGAAACTTCACTCTCAGGAACAAGATTATAGTGGGTTCAAACATACATACGTATAAAACACCTTATCTGGTCCTTTTCTTACATGACATTATTGGTTAGTTGATTTTGTGTTTAATGTCTCTTTCAACACCGAGCTAGTATGTGGCATGGACCTATAGCCTAATATGGGATCCAAACCACACGAACTTCCACTGGGAATTGTAAAGGGCGCGTATGGTAGTCATATTGCCAGAGCCGTAGCTAAGGAGGGGGCCAGCGGGGCGCCCGCCCAGGGTGCTGATACCAAGGGAGCGCCGAACGAGCGAGGAGAAAGAAAAAGTTGCGTTAGACATGAATAAAAGATGAATCACCCCCAGAAACTCGTATTGGCGTCCTATTAGATCAATATTGCTATCGGTTATCAATGAAATACATAGATTTCTTGAAAATTTTCTTGCTCGCTTCGCTCACAACCCAAGAGTTTGAATAAGTTACAACAAGTTTTTACTTATTACTTAAAGAGTTATTATAGCTGATTTCTTAATGACATGTGATATACAAGGTGCCGAGTAATAACTTATAGTGTACGCAGGAGCATTTTCAAAATCAGAAACGAGCAAAGTCGTGTTCGGCGTTTTGACAGTGATGAGTTTGCTCATTTCAAAACGTTTTTCTACCCATTCGGATTAATCACGACGCAGAGTGGGGCCAAAGCACTGAATTCTTGGCAAAAATAAGAATTCGCAATATGAAGCAGAAAATTGAAAACATCCAATAGTTCGGTGTGTGCAGTGGCTACAATAATGTTGTTTCGACATTATTCCATCAAGAACATAGAATTTTACATCATAAAAGGGAATTATCCTTATATTCGTGCCTAAATTATATAACATTATATGATTGGCATAAACAAACGCGTGGGCAATATGCTTTTTGATTTATCAATTTACGATTGGCTTACATTCTTACGCATTAAAGGGAAAAGTGTACTTATTCATTTTACAACTGAAGAGTAATAAAATTGAAGAAAAGTTCTTGCTTCTCATAATTATTTCAAAGTTGTGGAGGACTCGTTACGACAATGAAGATGCAAGAACGCTTCAATATAAAAATTATCTAATCAGAAGTTCTCAATATGAATATATTATCAGATATATTAAACACATTCTGATTTACAAGCATCAGTAACCGTTCAGGTTGTTTTATATTACATCGTGAATTACTTGAGCTCATTTAGGGCTTGATTGGAACACTCTGAGCTGGAGCGAGCGGAGGCTCAGTTGATTCCAATGTCACTTCTGTGCACGCATCACAAAAAACACAATACTGAATTGATCAACACCATTTTTAATATGATTCTACTTTATGGTCCATAGATTGTTTAGCAAACATTGGCGTTTCAAAATGTCGCTACCATTAATCATATATGTTTGACTAGAGTTTGGTTCTGTTGGTGAATGCCAGAGAAGTATGACTAGATTTTGGAAACAAGATAGGTCGTGGGGGCGAATCCCCCAACGAGGTCAGGGCAAAATTCCCAGACTCGACCTATATTCAACTTTGTCACTGCGTGCATGGGAATCACACGTATAATAACCTAACTCTTGTTCTCACATTCATCCCAGCTCAATTCAAAAGCAGCATTACATCCAGAATGCGGTTTTCATCAAACATTTTCATGCTCTATATTTCCCAAAAGTGCAAATATGTGCAGGTTTTCTCTTTGCATACAGTAAGAACAATGTTTCCGCTACGACATATTAAAAAATCAGAGACATATTATGCCATATTTTCTACTAAAGTGCCATTCTATCGTTTGACCATAGTTTATATGCTTTCAGTACCACAGCATTTTCCAAATATGATATTAAGTACGGGATTATCATAGGGATATGATAATGATATTAGCATCATTCCAAATATGATTATTGATTACACATCACATCAACATTCTAAATATACAAAACGATACATACATGTCGGTCGTGTCACCATGTTTACCAGCCACTGAATATCTACACGCAATGTAGGAATAGTCGCATTCAAAGTCAATTTCCTATCTTCTGTCACTAACCATCGCCTCTCCGGCTTCGGCGGATAACCAAATTTACACGTCCCATGAGTTCATTGTAAACTGCTTTCACTTCTTTTCCTGCACACTATCTTGTGTACACTATTAAGGTTTCATTATAACAAATTATATCGACTCAATCTTTTACTTCATTTTTCGGGTTTTGCTAAGAATTGCCTGGTTTGGCCCCACTGTGCGACGGTGAGAATGAAGGTATAAAAGTGAGAAGAGTAAAGAGACACAATGAAGCTGCTATTTGCTCGGGAATATTAAAAATAAAGGTAAATGAAGGGAACAATAAAATTTTCGAACTTCAAGCAGTTGTAGAATAGGGGCTTAAGGGATCAGAACTTAGCCCAACGAAGTTCGACTTTTTCAGACACTAATCACTACCAATGACTTACTTTTAAATTCCATTGACATATCAAATGCTTCCAATTTGGAGGAATTTATCGGGGTTATTTTTCATCAACTTTTTGTATCGCCAGCATATTATTTTGTGCATACTTGTCTAGTTGTGTAATGTTTTTATCTATCTACATACATACAAAACATAAGTACACACACTATTTATATATGTACGTGTTAGTGTATTTTAACATGTTAATTAATAATAAGTACATTAAATTCAGAACTTTCATTCATTAAGAAATTAAGTAATTACTATAATTTCCGACACATGTAGTAGCTAAAGTATATTTTGGATTTTAAGTACAAACATTGAACATTTTCTTCATCTCCATCGATCAATATTTAGAAATTCACAAAGAGGGATCCTTTTGAATTTCTATTACATTTCACAAAATATTTCTTACCGTAAAAAGATCGAAATTAAAATGTTATTGATGTGGTCACATACAGATAGAGATGCAAAAAAGCCGGCTTTTTTGAATCGATAGTTTTTTCACATAAAAAGCCGGCTTTTTTGGAAAAAAACCGAGAATTTTGGAAATTTTGGCTTTTTTCATTTTCATGATTTTTCTATCCAAATAGCTTTCTTATAGTATATTCTATAGTTAGATAAAATTTCCACGACCTGAATGCCATATTTAGCTCTGTAATTCACCATCCAGATGGATGGAGCACATATTTTACGAATTAAAGCTAACATGAAGAATGTAGTATTTGAGGGCAATTTTACAGGTTATTTAACTTTATTTCAACTTTTGAGTTATCGACATTTTTTTCCTTCTCTAGATCATTTTAGTTTGTCATCCGTGTTTCATTTCTAAGAGCTTAGTACTCCAGCTTCTAGCACGAAAGTTAAACTTACGTTTTTCTATATATCCGTCAAAGCATACGTTTTTCAATATGTCCGTCAAACCGTATTTCCACATTTCTGTTATACTGTAGTTGTGCAATGATTTAGCAATAATTTTCCAGATACAACCTTGAATACCAATTTATACAAATAATCAATAGCGGATTTAGAAAAGTACTTTGGGAGGGGTTTCTCTGATTGTTTCGTTTTCTAAAAAGTCCTAATTTTATTTGGGAGCAGCTTGAAGTTTATGAGTACAGGCATAACTAATATTTCGTTTCGTTTATATGTTTAGCAATAATCTTCCGGATACAACCTTGAAGATCATTTTATACTGAGAATCAGTGGCGAATTTTAAAAAAAGTGTTTTGGGAGGGGTTTTCTTACTACTAATGTTTAGTTTTTCTAAACATTCGTAATTTTTATTTGACGGCAGCTTAAAGTTTATGAGTAAAGGCATAACTAATAGATATTTCGTTCGTTTTAGACATTCCACAACTTTGGAGAACAGGCTTCAGTCCGAAAGACCGATCCTCTAACCTTCGCAAAACCGTCACTGCTGGTAATTAGTAATAATAACGATTTAAAAACAATAAGAAAGGAAGTCGGCCAACTCCTACACTCCTAGTCGGCCAGTACACGCACTATTTCTACATTCTCAGATGGAATGAAGGAAGGCTTTGTCAGAATGGTCGAATGCTGGGTTGAATCCCGGACTTCCCGATAGAAGCGCAAAAGCCAACCACTCAGTCACGTTTGTTGTGCAGTTGTATTTAGCTTAACTTAAATATATTCCGTAGTCTTTTTTTTTTTTTTTTTTTTTTGTTCCGTAATATGTTGAATCCCTCTTGTTAAAAATTCAGAAAACTTGAGGACTGGGTAAACCGTGATGGTGATCAAGGGCGCCCATGTTGTGGTTTCCAAGGAGGGGCAAGTATAAGCGACGTTTCAAAAATAGTTTCAAATTTTGCTGTAACTAATGTAAAAATCCTATTGGATTTTCAATATTCTGAAGTACATTTTCCTCTAGGGGAGGCAAGCGCCCCTTTATAACGAAATACTTTAGTTTGTATAATATTTACCTGTACCGTGGGCAAAAAGTGCTCATAAATATGTAATATACTTAGTGGAATGTTCATTTTAAATTAACAAAAAAGAAGAATGTTTTTAAGATATGTAAGAGATTATTATGGGATAGTTATGGCTATGTACATGTTATGTGTTGACCTAGTCAAGTGAATTTATGTATTTTACGGTCTTAAAAACAATATTTAAGACATATCAAGCAAATAAAGGTGAGACTAATAATCTTTGAATATCTGAGTTGATTTGTGCATAAAGAAAAGTAATTATCGCTTCGTAACTGATATTTTACAAGACGAACCAGGTTGACGACGCTTTTCTATAGAGTCGTTATAAAAATTTGGTTTACCAAACCCGGGACTTTTGAAAATTCAGTTCCCGAAGAAGGAAAGTAGGGCTGAATTTACTTGGATATTACCATTTATGAATACGAACTTAACCGTATTACGAAGCGGTAAGGTCATCAAAAGAAAAATGGATAGTGAAATAGTGCAACAGGAATCTAATACCAGTAATCTAGGTGAAATTAGTGCAACACCAAGTTTGTCATCTGAGGATCGACTTTTGTTAGCTGTGCAGCGACAAATTATGCAAATGACGACTGAGATAAAACAAACCATGGAACAGAAGCTCAATGAATCTAACACAAACATGGAACAGAAGTTCTATGAAGCTAACCAGACCATGGAACAGAAGATAGAATTGAAATTCAACGAAGCTAACAAGACCATGGAACAGAAGTTCTATGAAGCTAACCAGACCATGGAACAGAAGTTCTATGAAGCTAACCAGACCATGGAACAGAAGATAGAACTGAAATTTCATGAAGCTAGTAAGCAGTATGAAGAATTAAGTAAACGAATAGAACGGATAGAACTGAAATCTGACGATACGAAACAAACAATCGTCCAGGTGATGAACGACATATCTTCGCAGTTTGAAGAGAAGTTAAAAAGGTTAGCCGATGAGTGTCAAGAAAAGCACGATCATCAAAATCATGAAATCTGTGCTGTAAAAAAGGATTTAACGTTAATAGAATCTTCCGTTAAACATCAAAAGATCCAGTTGGCTACTATGCAGGAAGAAATTAAAACGTTACAGGCTAGAGACACCATTTATCGCAATAATCTGGGCAGTGATCGCTTCGAGTTTCCCCAATCACCGGATATAAATACGCCTTCGCCGGAATCTGAGGAGGATATTATATTAGAGGAAAATTGTCCGAAGATCACTGATGAACGAAATATAAATGGTATCATGACACAGCACGCTACGGACCGGAACAATCACACCACAAGAACAAGGAGTGAGAAAAGAAAGGTAAAGTTAAGTGTCAAGATGAGCGAAATCAAAGCCATGAGTAAATTTAGTGGTAAGTGCAATGAAAATGCTAGTTCTTTCTTAGAGAAGTTCCAAGACGAATGCAGTATAATGTCTATCGACCGATCACAATACATGAAATTAATACCCCATGTATTACTCCCACCTTGTTCCTTATGGTTTAAGGCAATACGTGATCACATTAGTACATATGAGGAATTTAAAGCGGCATTGATCGCGAATTACGAAAATGACTTTTTGCTGGCAAACAGAGATGCCACTCTTAGAAATCAACATTTCAATCCTCGATTGCACAAATCTATTGTAGAGTTTGTTGTAAATGTCTATAATGAATTAAAGGTCGTTAATCCCTTGCAATCGGAATCAAGAATAATTGCATCGATTCGCAATTTGCTTCCATTTAAATTACAGCAGATCTTATTTTCCACACAGTGTATGAGTTTCAGTCATTTATTAATGCTTGTACAATGCTACGAAACTCAATACCATGCTATGAATCTAACACAATCAGGAATGGGTAAAAATAAGAATAATTCAGATCATTTGGTCCCTGTTCGGAATTTGAATATCCGAAGTGTGAATAATAATGAACCGAACCTAAGACGAGTATACTCTAGCAATCAAAATGAACAAAATAGACAAGGTTATGTAAGGAATCCGCCTAACCTAATCAACCGAAGTAGACACAAAAATAATAGAAATACATGTCGAAATCCTAGAGATGCTATCAATCCTATGTATAGACATAATCATTGTTCACGAGATGGTACTTCGTATCCAAATTCAAATCACGATGAAAGACAGGTACAACCTAATGTAGAACCTAACCACGATTGTGCGGTACAATGCACTTTATTAGATTCATATGCCAGTGCGAATGTAACATGATTACTGTTAACGAAATTAGGTTAAACCCATGTTGGTTATAGATTCTTGTGAATTTTCGTTTTAAAGTTTGTGTTAATATTAATAATGAAAACGATGATCATAAATATTTGAGATGCATCTAGTTAAAGAGTTAGTAGCACCCAACATTCTTGATCAAATAAATAAGAATGAAAAATAACAATAATAATGAAAAATGTGTTTATTTAATAACAAAAAGGTGTCTTTTGTTTCTGTAAAATAAATTTATTTACTTCCATTTGATTATTCAAACGTAGGTTATGTTTAATTTTTATTCTTTCTTATTAATGTGAAGAATCATAATTCAATTTATAATTAGTTAAAGGCAAAATTTATTTTATATCAGATTGATTTGTGTTTAATTATCAAAGATTATGTTAAGAATAAGATCCATTCTATAAAATCAATTATTCAATGACTACCTTGAGTGAAATTCTTCTTTATTTTGGACATCTTAGTGCTACTATGTATACATTACAATTGCAACATCTAACTTATTTGTTATACAATGCGCCCGAAAAGAACAAATATTATTTGTCACATCATCGTTTGTAATAATGATCGACACTAGTAATCTTGATAATTTGTGTTTCTCCCTCGTTAATTATATTCCTAAGCGACGATGTTTTTTTAATGATAAAGAATAAATAATAATGTAATAAAAGAGAAATATTAATGAAATCAAAGATTTATTGTAAATGTATTTATGTGAATGATAATAACTAATATTTTATATATATATGAGGGATAACAAAAAAAATAATGAATATATATACGAGGTGTGATCAAAATATAAAGAACATATGTAATGTACAAACATTAATCTAATCAGACCAGTGGTTCTTGAATATAAAAGCCAAGCCTACTCATGACTTTTATATTCAGTCCCTTTGGCGGGCGACATTTTCTATAACGAAATACTTTAGTTTGTATAATATTTACCTGTACCGTGGGCAAAAAGTGCTCATAAATATGTAATATACTTAGTGGAATGTTCATTTTAAATTAACAAAAAAGAAGAATGTTTTTAAGATATGTAAGAGATTATTATGGGATAGTTATGGCTATGTACATGTTATGTGTTGACCTAGTCAAGTGAATTTATGTATTTTACGGTCTTAAAAACAATATTTAAGACATATCAAGCAAATAAAGGTGAGACTAATAATCTTTGAATATCTGAGTTGATTTGTGCATAAAGAAAAGTAATTATCGCTTCGTAACTGATATTTTACAAGACGAACCAGGTTGACGACGCTTTTCTATAGAGTCGTTATACCTTTAACCCCCCTGATGGGCGCCCTTGATGGTGGTTATAAAAAACTTGACTGTAGAATTTCAAGAATATACAGAACCATGTGCAGCCTTTAATTGTATCATACAAATCTAAGTGTTTCTCTTATGTTTTATTTTAATTTTATTTTGTTTCAAAAAGAGGGTATGGAATATTTTGAAGTAAAAATACTACATACAATTTTGCTAGTTATTTGTGTATTTTTTTAAAGAAGATTTTACTCTTAGGGTTGGCTCGTTTACACCAGCTGTTTTTTTTAAATAACTGGTTTAAACTAAAAAAATTAAAAGAACAAAAATGCGAATCGTGTGAACTTCATGGTGACGTTTCACATGTCAAACCATCTGCATTAGTCTTATTTCCTTTTCACCTTTTAATCAAGGTGTCCCATGTTCAATTCTCGGTCGAACCACAACCCTTCTTTCATGTGTAAACCAAGTACTCTTTCGGATGTCACTTTAAGCGAAAGTCTTCTCCTTGATAACCTCGGTATTACGTAAGGATGTTAAGCCTAAACATACAAAACGAAACCAAATTATATATTTCTGCATGCCTGTTGTTTTATAAAGAAGCGAAGGTTGCTTAAATATATTGATTAAAATTGGTAAAATTTATCGATTGCCTACTTAGCTTCCAACATTAGCTTGGATTGGACTTTCAATGATACCTACATACTAAATTTGTAATTTAATACCTCAGTTTTAGAAAAATAAACACACTGCTGAACAAGACTGCACTTATTTAATATAAAAACACATTTACACGTGACGTTTCGATCTTCTATCCAAGATCCTCATCAGACGTACACTCACGTCTGATGAAGATCTTGGATAGAAGATCGAAACGTGTAAATGTGTTTTTATATTAAATAAGTGCAGTCTTGTTCAGCAGTGTGTTTATTTTTCTGATTTTATTCGTAAGACGCTGACTATGATTGTGTGTCACTCAGTTTTAGCGTACTGATTATAATGCGTTGACCTTTAAATTTTACATGCAAATTAAATTTTACAGGATTTTCCCGTTATTGTTTTACATTTAAAAGAATGACGGGATTTTCCCGATGGCTAGGGCGGGAGTTTCTCAATTTAAGAAATTTACTGACCGGACTTCTTTAAGCTTATGGGACCTCTTCCAGCATAACCCCGTTGTTGAATAATAACACCAAGGCGAAACAAACTTATTTCTGTGAATATGTAATATAAATACATAAAGCAAAATATCTAAATCAAAAAAACCTGGTTTAAACCCCAAAAAAGCCTGGTTTAAACTGCCCCCCCATAACGGGTTTTTGGCATTTTCAGAAACAACCATGGTTCTTGCCAGCTCTGCTTACTTTTGTATATAGGAGGTTAAAATGTGTTTATTATATACATTGGTTAATCCTTTGGAATTCATAATGTAAAAATGTTGAAGTAAAATTGTTTAAAATATCTTTTCGAAATTCATGGTTTACTTTCGAGGTTTTATATTATTATCGGCATCAACCACTAATTAAATGACTTTCTGTGTTATAGAGAAGCGAAACAAAGTCTGCTTTATCGATTTAAAGCAGAATTTTGAAAAAAGCCCAAAATTTCCGAAGCAAAAAAGCAAAGCAGAAAAAACCGAGTTTTTTTCCAAAAAAGCCGGTTTTTTTCCGAGCCCTTGCATCTCTACATACAGAATAAAATTCAGCGTAGCATAACAACAAAAGTTGCTTTTCTAATATATATATATATATATATATATATATATATATATATATATATATATATATAGTAAGGTGAGTGTAGAGGGCGCCGAAATCTCTAGCTACGGCTCTGCACATAGCCAAAACAAGGTTCTGTTATGGCATTATTATAGATAATACTTGCAGTATCCCAATATCTGTATCTAAATATTTATCGTATGTATACAAATGAATTGTATTTATGTTTATTGATTTGTTTGTTTGGTATAAAATCCACACCGACGACTTTGCATACTTCAAAGTGATTTAATCGAAAAGAACATAGTCTATATAGGACTTTTATGTTCGTATCCTAACGGGAGAAAAGGAGGTTTCAAAGGGGAAGAGATGGTATGGAAAATATAAAGTATTTCAGTAATTTCTCATGTTAGGAAGGTGAAACTCGGCATGCAAATTCATTTTTAAAAAAAGTTGATAAACACATGACTTACAATGTAAAAAAAATACTGTTGGGCTAAGACACCCCAATCATTGACTCACGTGCTAAGGGGAGAGGAGGGGCTTCAAAAGGGAAGATGTGGTTTAAAATTTATGTAAAAAATAGAGTATCTCTGTAATTCCTCTTTGGTATACCTATAGCAGTGTTTTCCAGCCGGTATACCGCGGCACACTGATGCGCCGCGAATGGACTGCTGGTGTGCCGCGAGATAGTCGAAACAAAATTATTAATTCTATAGCAATCAAATTGCAAGACAGGGAAAAATGTATATTTGTACTTCACATTACTATGAACCTCTATTATGAACCTACAATTTTAAGTTTCAAACTGTGTTACTTTTCTGTACATTTTTAATGTTGAAAAAAGTATTTGTTATCATTGTTATAAACATTATTGCTTCTTTATTGTTGCAGACTATTTCGTAACTTGAAATTTTAAAATATCATTGAATCCTTTCGACAAAGCAAACATGCATACAAATTACTTATATTTGTGTTTTAAAAGTAAAAGATATTTGTTTGTTCGTTCGTTATTTAGTGATCCTTCTTCTTAGTGAAAGGTTAGATACAATTTTCCAAAAAGAAAGTGTATTTTAAAAAACCTTAGTCCTATATCTCATTGCAATTGTTTTCCATTTTTAAATTAAAATGAAAAATAAGCATAGGCTAATAATTTGCTACGGAGGAAAACAAGTGATCGAGCATTCTTCTCTGTGAGAAGGAGATTAGTAATCACAAAAAAGATCACGGCATTTTATATTTACAAATAATAACAATGATATTTATGAGTGTTCCGCGATAATTCAAGTTAGATCTGTAGTGTACCGCAAGTTGTAAAAGGTTGGGAAACGCTGGTATATAGAACTCATTTTTAAAAACAAGTTGTCATATACATATGACTTACAATCTGGAAAAAGAATACTGTGATGGTAAGACACTTCTTGGGAGAGTGGGAATGGGGTGAAATGTAAAAATAATTGTAAACGACCGATATTAGTTCGAATCCATAGTTATAGGGTTCTTTGAGATGAAAATTTACACTACAGATGCCATCTCAGTCCAAGTTTAACTCCCATCGGGATAGGGGGTGTAAAAGGGTGAAAAATGAAATGTCCATATTGACAGTTTCATAGTTTTTGGAATTAGGAATTACATTTCTGGGCTGTCAACTTCGATGGCTATTTAGCCCATCACGTACATGAGAGATGACGTCCCTTGGCGAGCACACTATCCGATGAAAGGGAAGGAACAAAGAATTGGGGAAGGAAGGAAGCGGCCTGAGACCATTATGTTAGGTACCACCCCAGCATTTGCCTGGTATGAATGAGGGAAACCCAAGAAAAACCTCACTCAAGATGGCTGGTCTGAAAAAACTGTTACACTTTTTCGACCGAGTGTCTTCACCGGAAATCGAACCCAGGACCACTTGCACCATCATAGCTTTTGGAGTCGCTAAGCATATTAACGACATTTAATATAAAGTTTAATCAAGAGTTGATTGGGGCAACGAATAAGGCATTGGTCCTTATTTAATCTATCCAGTTCTTTATTTTCAAATATTGTGCATAAAAAATATCTGTCATAAAAAACCCTGCCTGTCATTAGAGAAATAGGCGAAGGGGTATATGGATGCTCACAGATAATAAAGCCAAAAGTTGAAAGTTCTAATCTGTCTTAGGAACTAGGTATTATTGCTTTTTTAAAATGTAATTATTTTAATAAGAAAGAGAAACATTAAATGTTGATAGGTAGAGGTCTGCGCGGATGCGGATATCTGCATGAAAGTGGGTATTTGCGGATATATATTTATTTCCTGTGCGGATAGCGGATAAAGTTGCGGATATGGTTTCTACATCTTTTTCCTACCTAAAAAAACGCTATGAAATTTGAGGTGATGGTAGAAAGAGCACTAAGAAACGTTTGTTTTGAATTAAAAGTTTTAAAACCGGTTGAAAAATAACTAAAATCAAATATAAGTGTGTTTGAAGCTTGTGACTCAGTGACAGCAAAAGAACAAGAAATAACAAGAGAAAATTGTCCTATTGTGTTTTTCAATATAATTAGCAGCCGTTTTGTAGATGAATGGCATCTCTGACCTAAACAGAACGAAATGACTGGCCTCTTTGTTACTGTACCGCTATTTACTCTTAAAAAGAGGGAAATGAGTATTGCCATCAAAGCTCCTGTGATAAAGCTGAAAATTTTCAGACCATTGGACTTGAAGATGAAGAAATGTATTGAAATAAAGTTTTTCTAGCCTGAGAGTCAGGAACCAAAACCCTAATTTAACACACAACATACCCTTCCATAAACTGAAAACTGGTCAGCAGAATTATCTATGCCTTTTGTGACAAATTGGAGAAGCACGTAGGTCACCGAAATAGTAAACAAATCACATCATATTCAGCAGCCAAAATCTAGCAAAATAGGCTCATCTTTCTCTCTCTCTTTCAAAACAAAAATCTTCTTTATTGTTTCCTTTGAATTCCTGACGGATTGAAGGTTTATAACAGCAATTGTTTCTCTCTCTCTCTCTTTTCGCGTGTGTGTGTTTCTATGTATGTATGTTCTAAGCCTTTAGTAAAGAAAGAAAGAACAACTAATGCGTTGCTTCTCCGATCCTTAGTGTGTCCAACAATGAGTGGAGGCTGCAAAGAAAAGCAGTAAGTTCTAAACTTCCTCTATTGCCTCTTCCCGAAATTAAAGGTATAGACCTCCTATTTCTATTCGAAGTTATTTTCACTTCTAGTTTCAGTAAATGTGTGGTCATGAAACATGCAGATTGTATTGCGTATTTGCGTTGTTAGTTTCGTCACTTTTTTTTAATTTAGTGCAATTGCTGATGCTAGTGTCAGTTCAGGATATGTGAATGTGCGGTGCTGTGATTAATTTTTATTTCCTAATAACGATCATTTCTATTTTGCTCCTTTTTCATGTGTAATGATGAAGGTTAAAAACTTAGTGACGTGCTCTAAAATTACTTGATAGAGGGAATGCCACTTATGTGGCATTATTTTGGTCCGACATCTGCATTTGAAGACCTTGGGTAAGTGCATAGATAGCTCATTAATTTCTAATTTGTATCTGTACGGTTTATATTACATTTTATTTAGCGTAGTTGGTGTTTGATCGCGAGGAAACTGATATAATGTATTCTTTCATTTAACTCAGAAAACTATAAGAGATAGCTATTTAAAATATGTTTAAAACTATTTTCGAAATCATGACCATTATAGAATATGTAAGTTGTATATATTTGCTATCTCATTATCTGCGGATGTGGATGCAGGTGCGGATAGAGATGTTGCGGATGCGGATGCAATATTTTGTATCCGCGCAGACCTATATTGATAGCAATAACAAGACAAGTCAGGAAAAAAATAATTGAAATTAAGAAGTCAGCTACACCAATTAATTTACACCAATTACTACACAGTAATTTTCTTGAAAACATATATTTTTTTTACTTTTAAAATTTATTTTGCTTGTTGAATTTCTAAAAGCAATCATGCTTTTACTTTTTTACTTTATTTTATTTTTATTTCTTTTCAGATGTGTTATGAAACATCGTCAAAGCCTGAAATTTTGTTTGAATTTGTGAATGTTATCCTCTGTGTACTAGATGATCTTGCTTTACTCAAAAGTAAAGCTGACTGCATATGCGAAGGCTGCTATCGATATTTACAATCAAACAAAAGCTCTAACTTACAAAATACATTAAATTTGTATTATCACCCAACTGACGTCACTGTGCAAAGTTCCATCTTTGTATGACGTCAGGAAATGAGTTAAATTAAGGTTGCAAAGTTTGAAGGACACGATTGAACCACGTTTAAAGCAAAGCATGTATTAAGAAGAATATCCTGAAATCTAAGTATCGTTCATACATTGTAAAAATGAAATGAATGATATTCCAAGGTTATTGCTCTTGTATATATCCCAAGGTTATTGCTCTTGTATATGTCCCAAGGTTATTGCTCTTGTATACATCCCAAGGTTATTGCTCTTGTACAGCGGTGGACACTTCTAAATGGTACACCTTAGCCGTAAATCTCCATATGGCTGTACCATTTAGAAGTGTCCCCCGCTGTACATGTCCCAAGGTTATTAATCTTGTATATGTCCCAAGGTTATTGCTCTTGTATATATCCCAAGGTTATTGCTCTTGTATATGTCCCAAGGTTATTGCTCTTGTATATATCCCAAGGTTATTGCTCTTGTATATGTCCCAAGGTTATTGCTCTTGTATATATCCCAAGGTTATTGCTCTTGTACATGTCCCAAGGTTATTGCTCTTGTATATATCCCAAGGTTATTGCTCTTGAATATATACCAAGGTTATTGCTCTTGTATATATCCCAAGGTTATTGCTCTTGTATATGTCCCAAGGTTATGCCCTTTAGCCTAAATGATTGATGAAAGCGATTGATTACGAAAGAATTGAGAGAATGAAACTATGAGAAAACGCTTACAGACACGAGAGAAAGCTCACAGACACGAGAGAAAGCTCACAGACACGAGTTGTCCACCACAATCTTTAGTGGTCGAACATCATACCGAACAGATCTCGCACAAGAGATGAACGTTTTATGACTTGGACACTGTGCTTTTTATATATACGTTATAAATGTTCTCATTTACATCACGAAAAGAAAACAATAAAATTAACGCTAATGAGTTATCTTCGTTTCTATCCCATTGATTTATACAGGGGGATTATTATTTCTGTTTTCTTCCAAACGAACTGGAAATTTAATGATTTAAGTTAACTAATTCTTTCTTCAAGTCTAGTTATAAGACGTTTGCTTTCTCAAAATAAATTTTTATTTTATATAAAATTAATATAGTTTAAATCAAATTTTATTATTAAATATTAAATCAAATTAAATATTAAATCAAAATTTAATTTTCATAAAGTAAAAGACATTTAAATAAGAAATAAGTTAAATCAAATCATTAACCTTTTGGAACGGCTTATATATATAGAAGACGTCCTAAAAGCCGTCTAAGTCTATGATTGGGTTTTGGATGACTTATTTGACAAATTAAAACTGCAAGTGGGGCTTTTTTTTGTCGAGATGTTCTGTATAGCACATTCGTCCTAAGCGGAACGATCGACTGTGAGTTTTTTACACCACTGCCGTGATTGATTAAACGTGCTTGCGTCTCTCCGGTAAAATGCAGCAAGGAAGAACTGTTCCAGGCTAAGCTGGAAAGCAGCTGCTTGTCTGTAAATGTTCAGTGGATAAGTGTGGGAAAACTGATTCTAAATATCTTAAAAGTGATTTGTTAAAGTATCGAGTGATTTTACAGTATTGCATTGCATTATTGAGTGTTTAAACTGAAGACGTGGAAGTGAAGAATAGAAAGCAAAATCTAACAATGATAGTTATTGACACAAAAATCAACATGTGGAAACAACATAACATAACAAAGTAAGTGGACTTACTCACTTCTTCCACTAACCTGTCATAGCAAAAAGCGTAAAAGAGTCTAGCAAGTGGCCGACACTTATAGGGCTAAAAAAAATCGAAAGGTCCTACAGACAAGGAGATAGAATTCTGGTTTCACCAAGTTCAGAAAAATCTGGTGGCGCTGACTGAACACCCAGCTCTTTATAGCAGATCAAACCTTAATTTGGTGGTTTGACTATTTCAGTACGCCTTAGTCATTATGCAAACAAACTAACTTTTAAGTCAGTTGGGTTGCATATCTGCAAGGGATAAAATCATAAAATTTACAGAAAACAATAAGAAAAAAAACTAATAAAAAAATAGAGTTAAATTTCCTCTTCTAGGGAGAGGTATCTCCTCCATGGTTAGGGAAATAAACAATTAAACATAATAAATCGAGTTTTGAGATATTCAGGTGGTTCCTATATGTTGGATAAATTAGAAGAACAAGGATACCTAATGCATCCAAGAATGAATACGGTATATCAAGACCCAACACATTTATAGTTTACGAGTATAAAAGACAAAGGAAGACTAATGAAAAAAAGGAAAATGGAGTCCCAGCAAATAAAAATAAAGGTGAAAAAAGACAGACTGTCACCAAACCAAAACAAAAGTTTCATCAGAAGAGAGGATGAAAGAACATATGAACGTTAAATATTTTAAATGCTGACAGAGGGATAGGTAAATAAGAAAATTAAACCAAGCATTTAAATTAAGAAGAAAGTAAAGCAAATAGAAAAATCTTGAGTATTGAGTTAAAAAATTCAGAGAGAAAACGAAACTAATATAAAAGAATTATAAGGAAAAGTGATAAGTAGGATACCTGCTCATTACTGCTTTTAATATTTTAACTAATCACTTATATTTTATTGCTCTTTTCAGCTTGTTTCGTTTCAGATAACGTTCATCTACTGTCTGTCTGCATGTATGTTTCTGTCATATAAATAAATAAATGAATGATAAGTAAGGTATGATTTAATTTTTTGGGTACCATGCAATAATAAAAAATAGTCTCACCTCAATTTGTTGAGAGTGATAAGCCAGGAGGAAAGGGAGAAAAAACGACATAAAAGTAAACTAGAGCAAAAAAAAAAAAAAAAAAGGAATAGGCCAGTTGCGACTGCCATGAATAAGCATGTAGTAAATCAGCAAGGCAGGGGGACCTGGAGAGCACGAAAAAGCCCAACAACTGTTAAATTTCTGTTCAATTCAAAGTAGAAAAATGAATCCTTACATCAATCAATGGACTAAAAATAATATGTAAATACTCAACACCGTTAACGAATATGAGCGTTGTGTTGAGGCTACTATTTTGCCAATATTTTAATATTATTTGTCATTATCGAACTAAATTTACGTTAATGAATAAACCAAGTAACTTCACTATTTCCACTGATAAAGCAAGTGCAAGATTACAAAAGCTACGTTTTCAAGTTGCAAAGTTTTTTGCCTGCTGGATCTATTTGAATGCAACATGTTTCAATATTTTCCTTAACTTTTGATATATTTATTAGGAACACGTAAATGGAACAATTTGAGCGAAAGTGAATTTTTGAATTTTTATTTTTTTCAATATATAGCTTGAGCGTTATCTCGGCTATTCCTTATTGGAGTCAATCTGTTAATATCTTTAGGGGGTAACTGTGACTTGCTTGCGTCCATTAGTTTATCCCGATAGATGTTGAACGTGAGTGAATTTTTGAATCATCTTTCCTTTCAAAAATAGATAACTAAACATATTATATCGACAGAGTTTCTCAATAGAAATGAAATGAAATTTGTAAGTTTTACGTTCCACAGTTATGCCGGCTAGCCTAAAGAGAACAGTGATGAGAAATGAAGGAAATGGTGGAATGAAGAAAGTGAGGGGAAACGGGAGAATCCCGAGAAAAAACCCCACGCGGTGTTTGTCCACCACAACGTTCACTTGAGGCGAGCTGGAATCAAACCAAGGACCCCGTGCCCCAGAGGTGTACGCTCTACCACTGAACCACCGCCGCCCCAGTTTCTCAATAGAGTCAATATGCTAAAATGTTCAGAGATAACGATGACGTACGGATTTTAGTTACTCTACACTATAACTCTTGAGCGAAAGAGAATTTTTGAATTCTTTTTTTTTTTGTAATAAATTGCTACAGACATTATCTTTGCCAAGGTTGTTAATGGAATCGATCCGTTAACACCTCCGCTGGTGCCTTAACAGTAGCTATTCATACCTCATTCATTAATAAATATACGTTTCTTCGTTATCCTCTCAACTGTCTTTAGCAGAGTTTATTCTTTAAACTTTCTTGTTTCGGAAAAAAATCACAATTATGTCTTTTATTATAACGTTTATCCTCCAATAGTTCAATACAAAACATAATTATTGTACATTCCGTAATGTAGCACATTTCTTTGGAGCCTACTGGAAATAAATGATCCCAGTAGAAGATTATACTTGACTAGGGTTCCCATTATATTCAGAGTTAAAAAACGGGACATTCTATAGAAATTCACAGCATAATCAGTGTTATGCACCTGTTTCTTGCTGAAATATCAGAATTAATTCTTATTAGTTGAGTATCGATAACTAATAAAAGCAGTATGTTTCTTTAAATATCATAGGAATGATATTAACGTAGTTTTGCAGATAAACCGAAACTGTTGTTAGTTTTGAACAATGTTTGCGGGAGAGATGATATAAATCCAAGACAGTCTAGACTAAACCTGACGTCAGCAAGGCCTTAACTTGACCCATCCATTTCGGTTTTAGTGAACTACAAACATGTATAATATTACGAGGTGTGTTCAAAAAATATCGAACCTCTGGGTGGTAAAAGTAAATATATTGATTTGGAAATCCGAAACACTAATCCCCTTTAAAGTAGCCTCGTTAGTAATGAACACACTTTTCCCAGTGCTCCCGGCTTGTTGGAAACAATTCTGGGACGCAGTTTCTGGAATGGAGAACAACAATACAGTGGCATTCCGCATGATGTCTTCTCTTGACTCAAATCGGGTCTCTTTACTGGGATTTTCAGCTTCAGAAATAACCACAAGCCACACGGAGCCATGTCGGGTGAGTAGGGAGCCTAACGACCCACAAGAGTGTTGTATTTGGCAATGGAAGCTTGAATCAAATTTCGCAGACACTCTCCCCATGCTCAAAATTATTGTTCAAAATTGAATTTGCCAACCAGATTGAAAGGTTTCCGCTTGGGTATCATCAAGTTTTTGGCAAAATTTAATGCAATATCGCTGCCCAAGTATTTCTGTCATTTTACAAAATGAAAATAAAATCCGACTTCTACTCACTACATTTCAGTCGCTGGCGATTTCTGTGGGCGAGGAATAACTGTCCCTGAATGTCTTCTCTACATCTACACTGAAGAAGGTCTCTCGCGATTCAATGATTTACACGGGAAAAATAAGGTTAGGTACTTTTTGAACACACCTCGTATTCTAACGGGGAAAAATGTTTCGATACTTTTTGAACACACCTCGTATATCTAGCGGGGAAAAATAAGGTTCGATACCTTTTGAACACACCTCGTATATCTAAGGGGTAAAAATAAGTTTCGATACTTTTTGAACACACCTCATATATCTAACGACCTGATACCGTACAGATTCATTATAAACTGAGTTGATTATTTAAAAAAAAAATTATTAAACCTTCGACTCGTAAATAATAAATAACATACTAAATGTCTTAAATACTTACCTCTCGCACAACTCTTTCACAGCACCATGTAAGAAGGACGAGACGAGACACAAATATCATAACCCAAGCAACAAGAAGCACAATTAAATTCAGGTTATCGATCGTTGCTAGATTTCTTGAGACACAAAAATAGAGAAAATAAGACTTACTAACAATTAGAACGAAACAACAAAAAACTCCACTCAAGAGTGGCATCCCAAATATCTTATTAAAATCTTCCATTAAATCGCAGAGTCTATCGAATTTGCGAAATAAATTACGGATAATATCAGCTGATTTGTAGTCGCACATTGACTTGATTCTATCGATAGGTTTAGTATAGAACATGTAGTACGTCGATGATGGTGTGGGTATTTGTAAATCTAGATATTCATCCAACTGTGTATTTAATCTAAGAAGGCATTTGAAAGTTTTATTAAGTATAATAAATACTTGTATATCAACTGGCATTGCAGCAAATCTTAACATGAAATATGGTAAATGAGAAACGGGACTTGTTCCACGAAAAAACCTTCTGGCACCGACACAAGAGTATCCGTTTGTCACTACGAAAACTACGACATAAGTACCCACAAGGATATTAAACAGTCTGAATTTACCACAATTATCGTCACGCAGCTCCGTTTCTAAACATGTCAGTGTTTTCAGAAGTTCCTTGACATTTTCTACATTCTTCAGACAATAGCCGTAAGAAATTAAGCCACATAAAGCTATTATTAATATATCCAAAATCAACGTGAAATGTTCTGTTGTTGACGCATCTGGATCAGTTAATTCGTAGAGAAGTTGTAGAACCGCACAGATAAGAAGTAGGGCGTATATCACCCATAACATAAGAAACGTAATAGATTTTGCAACATAAACCATAATCTATGCAATTTCAATGTGAATGTTTATTGAATTCTGAGGAAAATAGGGTATTTATGAGAGATTACAGTTTAACAGCCCTCTTTAATGCCGAGGATATATATGAGGCTGTTCTGAACACTTAAAGTGGAATTCGAACCACTGGACAGTTCCAAAACAAACAATTCCAGAATAAGGAACAACAAACATAACACTACATACATTAAACTAACGTTATATCCTGGAACAATGTCTTAACTTGCAGCAATAGAACACAAATATTTAACTACAGTGTTGATAGTACGTTAGCCATATTGAGTTGAAGAAGAGAAAAAGTATTTACATGCTATGTACGTAATTATCCTATATTGTATGTTTCTGATCTAACTGTAGATATCCAAGACAATTATACTGTGCTAATATTTCATTTCTTATGACGTGACAACGTAATATCAAATTTTTCTTCTTTTTTTGTGTACATGACAACTTTCGAGTATTTGTCTTCAGTTCTCTACGAGTATGGTAGGAGTTGAAAATTACTTGTTTACACAAATATAGAAACGGAAACAAATTGTATTAAGGTCAAAGGTTTCTATCAAGGAGAGTGGGAGGTACTAGAACACCTCACCTCCCTTTTGCGCTTTAGGATATTACCCAGCAGTCCCGGTAGAGAAGTCATAAAATTATTTTACTCTGAAATTTTCCACTTCACATTTTCAATTCAATTTTACTGTATTTATCAGAGAAGTATTAGATTGTCTAAAAAGCATTGAGTATTTTGAACACAAGAGATTAGGACCCCAATTCGCAGGAATATGAACCGCAGCGGGTTGAGCGTAACGTTATTTGACAGCAAAGAGTTGAAACTAGTAGATGTGCGCCAAATGTTGAAATACCTATAATCAGAGTAAAACTGCGCTACATTTTACAATTTTATTTCGATATAGATACTAATGCTCTGTAGGCCCGTAAAGCGATTCGTGATATTTATAGGCAAGTTGAGTTGTGAAAAACAACAACCAAAAGATGATTCAGTAGCTTTCGTTTTGCAAATATCGATATACAAGATGATCCTCGTAGTTGGTGACTAATCACAGCAGAAATAGATGATATTCTGACAAAGGAAGAGCACCCATCACCAAACATGGTTAAACTATCTATTGAACTATCAACAAACATGGTTCGCTGCAAAAAGAAGCTTGACATTTGTGTGCCAGATGATTTGAAAGGGCATCGTGTCACGAAATGCTGCCGCCGAGGAAAGCGATACATTTGGAACCGTACTGTCTTCATATAGTGCGAGTAGCTATTCAAAAGAAATGTCCGGAACTTGCACACAAAAAAGGGTGTCGTATACCACTCTGACAACACAGACTGCATACATTTTTCAAACTACCGACCAGTCAGAAATCGAGAGAACTTTTCTGGGAGGATATAATGCACCCATCCTATAGCCATTACGTGGCACCGTATGATTATCATTTGTCTATGTCTGAAGATCTCTTAAGTTAGAATGATATTAAGTTAGTTCCAAAAGAAACGTGTGGGAACTATGTGTCACATTTTTTTGGGGACCAGAAACCACACAGTTCTACAGTGACAGGATTATGGTCTTGGAAAACTGGGAAAAGTTCATCGACCATAGTAAAGAATGTGAAGTTTCATAATATTAGTTTCAGGTAATAATAAATACGTTCTCAATTTTGAATTAGGGAATTAGGAATTAGATTTCCGGGCTGTCGGCATCTATGGCCATTTTGCCTGTCACGTAGGAGGGATGACAACCCTCGACAATCACACTATCCTAGGAAAGGGAAGGAAGGAAGCGGCCTAGGGCCATTATGTTAGGTACCACCTCGGCATTTGCCTGGTATGAATGAGGAAAACCCAGGAAAAATCTCACTCAAGATGGCTAGCCTGAAGAAAAGCTGTTACATTTTTTTGACCGAGTGTCCCACCGGGAATCGATCCCGGAACCGCTCGCACCAAAGGTGAGAGGGTTAGCGACTACGCCACATGGGGCCACATTTGAATTCCAAAGGCTCAGTACTTCTTAGACAACCTGATGTTTGTGTAAAGAGTATGTGCGTCACCGCTAGGTAAAGGCAGACTACAGTAGTCACATCAAGCTAGTTTACAGTGTCTTATTTATCTACTTAGACAGTACATGCGTATCAACAACAAATTCTTTCAGCAAAATAAAAGGTGTCAATTATTGTTGCAAACAACGATCGCGTATATCTTTCATTTAGACAATATTTTAGTTAAACAAAAAATTAACATTTAAGTGTTAACGATAGCCTTAGGCCATTAACCCTTGCACTGCCTAGGTATTTTTTTTTTTTTTTTGTAATGCAGACTACCAAAGGAGAAGTATTTTGTACCCACCCGATAAGAGTAAACATATCTCGCGAAAGAAACAAATCAGAAACTCTCACAAAAATCTGCAGTGACCGTAGTGAACAGTATACGGAATAAAACTAATAGCAATTTACTATACTGTCACCTACGAGTGACACTGCTAAATGCCAGTCACATCTCCTACCAGTGGGGAGGGGGATACTTTGTGTCCGCTAACTTAAAATAGAAAATTTATGAGTCAGTCTAATACAATGACTGAAGTGAACAGTACACGGGATAAGACTAACCGCCAAATTCAGAAAAGGCGGGAAACAGCTATTTATTATACTGCTATTCAGGAGTGGATGCGAGTCAGTCATATCTCCTACCAATGGGGGGGGGAGTGACTTTGTGCCCACCAACTTAAAATAGTAACTTTATGAGACACACTGACGTTCAATTTCCACCACCTTATAGTATATGATTTAGCTAAATATGTTGAGCATTTTTTTTTTACAATTTTAAAGAAAAGATTAGAAGAGTAGTTACAAAAAAAAAAAAAAAAAAAAAACACTGCGGTGCGCACAAAGTGCTCCCCTCGTTGCTATTGCGAGGGTTTATCATAGAATATGCTCTCATCTTGTTAGTGTCATAATGAAAAGCTTTATGAATGTATATTTCAATATCAGTTTTATCTAAATGTGTGTCATGGTTTTCGTACAGTATCAGTTTTAAGGCATGCAAATTGATTATTTTATGTTAATTTTCTGGAAAACGTTACATGAGCTTTTACACTTACGCATATCATTTTATTCAGATCATATGATCTATCAGTTGGTATATGTATCATCTTTGGAATATTCCCCGTCATTAAAAGTTAATATTATTGTAGAATTTAGATGTCAAATAGATTATGTACATGCTATTCTATTTACGAGGGTCATCCAGAAAGTAAAGAACGTTTTGGAATTGTTAAATAAAAACAATAGATATCAGCACAAAACTTTATTTACAAAGCCACAGCACCTTAATCTACTTTTCTATGTAATCACCATAGTTGTCAAGACACTTGTTATAACGTGGTTCCAGTTTTTCAATGCCTATGTTATGCTCATCTGTCGCCAAAGATTTGAGCCAGGCTGTCATTGCTTGCTTCAATTTCTCATCGTTTGCGAACTGTTTTCCACCCAAAAATTCCGTAAGTTTCGAGAATAACTGAAAATCACTTGGTGCCAAGTCGGTATTCTGAATTGCAACTTTGAATTTTCCCTTCAACAAGTGATGGCCTTCCACTCCGACCTTTCTCATGCACTCTGGTCCTTCCTTGATTAAACATAATGCACCATTTCCTCATTGATGGCTCATTCATTGCACTATCACCATAAAGATTCTTTATTTGCTTATAAACTTCAATAAACTTTCTGTGCGTTCAGATAACGAATGACACTTCCTACTTCACATTTGACTGGATTTTCGATTGGTGCCGCCATTTTGAATCACTGCAAGGACAAATAGCGTGACCGCACTGCATTGAGACTCGGCTCACACTGAGACAGTGTTGCCAGAGTCCTAGCTCTGGAGTGGGCTGAAAATAGTACCCAATTGAAACAAAAAGGGCTGAATTCAATATTTTATACCATCGGGGGTAAAAGTGTCGGGGAACGCGGAGGGACACAGTCTCCCCACTGTCAGAAAATATCTGTGGTGTCCCTCACTTTTAAAAAATTACAATGGGCAAAGATAGGTTCGCGTGACGGCGGGACGTCATGCATCCCCCTACTTTTTCAGATCCACTTTTACCCCTGAGTGTAATACATGGCTCTATAACATAAAAGTAACAGAGGTAAAGTTCTATAACACTCCCCCCTTTTTCAAGAGTTTAAATCAAGAAAGTTTTTTTAATTAATTTTTAAAAACATCCAAATAGGACGACTAAAATTTCTACCACACTGCTTCTTTCTCGCCTCCTTTATGCCCGGCGGATGCGTTCATCTAGCGTCATTTGTTTTCCGGTATAGTTCGAATTACGAATTTTCTACACAACGTTCGTAGCGTTATGTAGTGTAACGTCACAGATATGAATGTTCAACAGCAGTTTTTAAGAGTCCAACACACAGTATGAGTAACGTGAGATGTACGAAAAGTTTTACTGACACTTTTAAAAATGTGACAAGTATTTGTTAAATGGTGCTGAATTGGGTAGAATTGTACCAACTTTTTCACAAAAGGGGCTGAAAATGCCTGCGTGGCACCAACGGGCCGATGAATGACAAAAAGGGCTGAATTTGGTACAATTGTACCAAGTGTGGCAACACTGCACTGAGAGGTAGGAAGTAACTAACTGCCGCGCACGCGATCGCAGTGTTGCTGGTAGGGGGTCGGCGCCGCGCGAGATGCTCAATCGTTCTTAATTTTCTGGACGGCCCTCATATAAAAGGCGAACGCCTTAGTGAGTCAAACTAATTCTTAACAGTAGGCAGTCACACTCATATATGTCGTTACCTGCACTATTGCTTGGATGCCTAGAGCTAATAGATGGCGCTAGCGTGCAGGAAACAATTTTAAAACTGTTGTGATAATTTAACTGCAACTTTAGAAACTGCATTCTTTCAATATAAACATTTCAAAATAAGGCAAGGACCGTAGTCATCTATTTAGATTTTGATCATTAATATTTCTAGAGTAATATTGGGCGGGTCAAAATGATGAACCCAATTTGAGAAATTTATAAGGAAATGTAAATCGATTTCTGTGACATCATGTAATGGATTGATTGTAAAACATATGAAATTTTTAACTAAAAAAGTAAACGAGGTAAAATCAACTTACCGTTTGAGACGCCTTTTCGCAGAACCAAGTAATAAGAAACAGTCTACATATATGAAGCAACGGCCACAGTCCTGTGCATATAAGCATATGTATGTTTTCAGTTTGGGTATGATAAAGTTTCGACCAGAAAAAGTACAATTTGGATATTATCAAAATCAAACAACATAGAACTGCAGTCAAAATCGGGAACCCGAACAATGATACGAAATCTTCAATAACATTACAGAAGAAGTCATGTTTACGCGAGAGTCGATGAAGAACTGTCGCATGCACACACTTTGATGTTCTTTCTCTTACCGTAAATCGAAGATACTGTTCTGGAGGTTGCATATTAGTTGATTTGTAGTAACTGGGATAGTTAGTTGAAATCTGAGAGTTCACATACGAAAAGCAATTAGTAGCTTTAGTTAGAATGGTATAGAAGCACAAATCAAGTGGTATTGATGATTCTTTGAGGAAGATATATAAAAATAGAGGCACTCTTTGAAGATTTTGAAAGAAATTTGTGAACATCAGACTAGCATACAGATCAACACTGACTTGTGTAATGACATGCAATGTAACACAGCAATTAGTTATAGTGAACTTATTAGGTGGAATTTGAAATTCTGTTTCCTGCATCTTTAACAATTGAATAACACATTTGATTTTGCGGAAATTTCTGATGCAAAATCCCCAGGATACTAAACCAGAGAATCCTACAAGTATCAAATCTAGATTCCAAGCAATACGATCCATCGACCTTGAAATATTGTCTTCCTGTACATTTTCACGTATGAGAAGCAGTAATGTCAGAAATAGTAAAAGTATAAAGAAACCCCAAGATACGATATAAGCTGATTTTGTTAAGATGGACTTTCGTGAAGGATGCATATTACTAAAAATCATCCAGTAGTGACGTTCTATTATATGTGAAACATGAGTGACTTAATAGGAGCACACAACACTTCAGACACAATCGATTGCACGCACATATACGTATATCTTGTCACAAAATAACACTAATATATTCCTTTACTTATTTTCCTTCTATTATAAATATGTTACATGACATTAGTAGTTCCCATTATTCTATGTGAAGATTCTATCTTTATTTACTATCCTTTGTAATCGTTACCATTGTTAAGGCTAAAGTTTTTTTTTTCTTTTTTTAAGGTGAAACCATTAATGGCGACAGACGTGAAGACTATTAGTAGCTTGGGCAAATAACAAGCAATTTTATCCACAAGTATCTCACGCAACTCTGTTTCGTTGAGAAAATGGCGTCAAGTTGTGACAATTTTTTTCTTTAACGGTATTCAATACCTGTATTATATTTGCTTTTATTTTAACCTGGTGATTTATATAAAGAATTATTTTTTATTTTCTTTTTACTAATTTATTGTTCAAATCAGTTTAAAAATACCTTAATTAGTGAAAATTGAACTTTGCTTGTATTAAGAGACAGAGTAATCAATGTCTAGTTTCTTTGGAGCTTTGAAATCGAAGCTGAAAAGTTCATCTACAATTTCCATAGTTTATTATATAATATCTACAGGAAAAGGTTCTTCAGGAAAATTTGCCTTTTACGTGTAATAGAGTTATCAGAACACAAAATTATCTATAATTAAATTAGGGTAATGGCTTATCCTAAAATCATCTAAATATTTACAAATATAAAGTCTCCTGACACACATTGTGGAACTAACTTCAATCAACTTCAACTATTGACGATAAGGTATTCACAGCTAGTGACTTAATAACTGTACATAACAGTGACATACAATCAATCTGAATCAAGCGAATCCTGCTTTGTATTATACTCATTGTTTTACAATATGAGCTCAGTGAATCTGATCATACAAGATATAATTTTCATAAAGCGACTACACGAAATTCTAAGCTTCAATAAAATTCTCATAGCATTGTTATACAGTTAAGTACACATCTTGAGGAAATTTAATCAGCGAATCGGATGTTAGAGAGAACAGGGTCCATTCTTACTCAATCATGTGTTGTTTCGACATCATATCTGAACCATTCAATCAACTCTAACATTTTTTTAAGGAGTTTAGGTTACAAAAACTTTTTTGCATGTTTATTCCGTCTGTCTTTGTTTGGGAGACAAAAGATATCTATTTTCTTTCCAGCCTTAGAAAAAGGTAGATGTAAACAAATCCACCTGACTACCAGTAGGTCGATGACCAGTGGTTGGTTGTTGGACTCATTGTACTAGTATCCTACCGCAATATAATCCCTACTAAAATAATAATTTCAAATAAAGATATCTGAATTTATCCTGCAGGTTGTGATAACAAACGCAATGATAATAATATTTAACAACAGATGTAGCTTTATTTCAACCTCACACGTATTCGGACATATAGTATTTACTGCGCATGCGAATGCGTTCACGCGCCTTCCTCACTCATTTAAAATTATTGTAGAATGCAGTTTCATGGCGACGATATGTAACAATAATTCATTTTCATCTCGTGTTATAAAACACAAAAGAGAACAACAGGAATAGAGACAATCTCGTTTATATAAGGATTTAAGAAAATATATATCTCCAACATAGCAGTAGTCACTGTCAGTCCGTTAATTATTTACCAACAAACTGTAGCCTTACACTTTGGAAATTATGCGACGACAGTAAATAAGCAGACGATCTTGCTGTTCACATCTCTCGCTGCCGAAGCACGTGTGAGCCGTGGAGTAATACATTTCGCTTTGTTTACGTCTAATTTGTTCTAAGGCTGGAAAGACTGTACAACTACTTGTTGGATCACCAATTTTATCCAGGATGTAGAAGATCAACAGTTAGGAATTAAGTACGTTGACAAAGGTGATTCGTCCACCGGAAAGGGGGTAGAAATCAACCATTTCCGGTTTTAACATTGATAACTATTGGGGAAATATTTAATAGATTGCGAGAAGCTGTTTTATGAAATAGCGTTTATCAACGAATTAGCGTTTTAAGAATAGGTACCATCTTCTTAACTTTTTATCCTAATCGTAAGTGGCAGACGTCAAGCATTTTTGGATTTAACGTTGATCGTTACAGAAAAAAAAAAAAAAAACATTAATGAATAGCAACAAACCTTTTTCTGTAGTCAATTAAGTGTCTCAAGAATATATTCAATTTACTCTTTAATCTCTCTCTCTCTCTCTACTAAAACCGGAAGTGATAGAAATCGACTACACTCCAAGTTTCAAAATAATTTGAGAAAATATTACGCCATAGAACCAAATCTCTTAACGTGCAGTGGACACGGTGGCTCAGTGGTAGAGCGCTCACCTCTCGTTCATGGGGTCCTTGGTGTGATCCCCAATCAAATAAGTATTTGATAGACAATATCGTGTACGTGCGTTTTCTAGGGGGTACTCCCACATCCTCATCCCACCAACTCTTTTCCATCATGATTAATTTGCCTTAATCATCTCTCCCTTAGCCTAAAGGACTTAATTGTGGGATGTAAAACTGAAAGATTTTCATTTCATTTGTATTCCATGCTGTACGAAGGATCGTATCTCAAAATCTCACTTTTTTCGGACATAAAAAAAGAAATAATAATAATAACGTGGACAGGAAAGCAATTCAATATGTAATAACTCGTCACCTATTCCAGATAATAATTATGTGAAATTATTGATCAGTTATTGCATATTTAACGCTTTCATTCTCTGTAGAATTATATTTCATTCTCTATGTTTGAAAAAGTGAGATTTTGAGATACGACTCTTTGTCAAGTTGTTGACGATATGGTACTGCTACTTCTTAAAACGATCAATGATGACCAGTGAGGGAATACATGTACTGGTTAGATTTAGAATATCAAGTTCCACTAAGTTTAAACCGCCGAGTCAATCCTGATCGTGGTTTGGTGGCCAAGTTCGGAATCATATTGCCACGAGAGGATAATCACCCCCCCCCCAATTTTTTCTCTAGATTTTAATGGAAGATGTATAATGCACCAAATCAGGTGTGTAACAACAATGGAATGGAATTTTCGAAATAGAAAGTAGGGGGAAATTATATTTGATTCTTACTGTACATATAAGTTATTTTTTGAATACCATGTGTGATTATAGTTTTGAAGTTCTGAACACGATTCATCTGACTACAGTATGCCGAACACGGTAATTCTCTTCATCAGTTAATAGAATTTATTATTTTCTCCATCTGTTTTTTTTTTTTTTGTCTAATACATTGCATTGTTTTAAGACAATCAGGAAATTTTTGCTCACTACCGTTCACGAAGTAATTAGATAAGAGAATATCGCTGCTTTACTCATACCCTCATACAGGCCCGTAACTATGGGATGGCCAAAGGGGTTCAGCTTACTGTGCTACCACTATCAGCTCGATGAAATTTTCAGTTTTTTGTTGATATGTATGCATATAAATAGGGTTCGGAAGTTGAAGACCTAAAAATTGCATAAAAAGGATCTATAAAAATACCTAAAAATATCTAAAAAAAAGGACCTAAAAACTGGAAAAAAGGACTTAAAAATAAGACACAATTTAATTAGAATTACATATTTAATGAATATAATGCCCAAGAAATACAAACTTCTGGTAGGTTAACGGTCTGTTCTTGTTCCACAAACTGAAGTACAAACTAAAATAAGAAAACTTCCTCACTCTCACTCCCCTCGCTGGAGGACATTGTTACGCCTCCTTATCCGGCATGTGATTGTTGCAGATCTGGTCTTATCAGTCCAGTCGTCGAAGAATGACTTATCGTTTGAATTTTCTTTACTAAAGAAAAGATGTTTAAGAGAATTCGAATTAACGGCCAGTAAATTTATTGTCGAAAGGTGAAGTGCAAAAAAAAAAAAAAAAAAAAAAAAAGAGTTAAGACCTATGAAAAGCTTTAAAAAAAGACTAATAATAAAAAAAAACCGCAAAATAGGCGAAAAAGGACAAATAAAATCCACCATTTTCTGGCCCACAATGACCCAATATATTATGTTAAGCCTCGTCTTCGGGCACTCGTAAAAAAGAGGATTTTTCCTTAATTTCCGGGCACTATATATAACAACAACTCAAGTTAGCGCTCGCAAGGTGGTCTCATGTCCACCTGTCTTACTGTTTTGGCTTCGGGCCTGACCGTATATCAGAAAAAACTCTGACTTTTGGAAACTTACCCAAGATAGATGAAAAAAGAAAAAAAATATGTTTACACTGCATATTCAACAGATGTATCAAGAATACTTTCGCCTTGTGCATTTTAAATACTTCTAAATATCAACAAGGGTAGTTTGATAACTAACTTGGTTTGATATTGAAGAAAATAATGAGTTTTTAATGTATCTTATTTTTCGACATAGTTCTCCAAAAGTTCAATGCACCTGCTTCAACGTTTCTTCAGCTTCACGATTTCATCGCGGAAGCAAATTTCAAAATACTCGGCTTACTTCTTATATGATCCCTTCATTTAACTCAAATTTTCGTCTTGCCAGGAAAGTTTTAAGTTTCGGAATATATCGTAGTTCAATAGGGTAGATTTAATGATTAGCCAGGACGCGGAAGTAGTTCAAATCACAGTTTAATCAACGTTTGTTCAGCGACACTCCTTTTTTTTCGCCGCACTGGAGCGAGTAAACGCGGCATCCATCTTGCGAAAAGTTTCTTCATATGCAACTCATTATGCAAAATGAAGTGAACCCGCTCAGTTGAGATGGTTGTGTCTTCTTCTAACTCACCGATTTTTACTCACAAAATTCAAACCATGGACTTCATCATGAATTTCGGACGTAATAGCTGATCTCGGGGCTCTAGGATGTAGTGCATGTTCAGTGCTTATTCTGCCACGCTCATATCCATTTATTCAAAGTCGAACGGTTTCATAGGAAGAATATGAACCATTCAATATAAATAAAGTCGTCCCATTAATTTTCTTCACTGTTTTCCCTCCCAGAGAGGAAAAAGAAAGAATTGAATCATACTACGACTTCCAATTTTGGGCCGCGGTGGCTCAGTGGTAGAGCGTTCACCTCTTGTGCTTGGGGTCCCGGGTTCGATCCCAGCCCCCGCCAAGTGAACTTTGTGGTGGATAAACACCGTGTGCCTGGGTTTTCTCGGGGTTCTCCCGTTTCTTTATTTCACCATTTCATTTATTACTCATCATTTTATTAATTTTTCACGTTTTCAAAACACTTTTGTTTATGTAATTTTCAAACAATGAATTACTGTCAGAATGACGAGATCACATATTATTTACTCATATAAAGGATAGTTCTTGATTACATATACAGATGACGTTAGCACAGTCTATTAGAATGCGAACCAAGTTACTTATCAAACCGCCTTCGTATATGAAGCAGACTCAATCTTATTATATATTAGAGGTACGAACGTCCTTAAGAAAGTTATCTACAAAGTGTCCAAAGGATGCATTTTTACTAAGCACTTTGTTTCTAATCCATGAAATAAATTCTTCTTCTGTATCAGATAGAAAAATATTTCACAGCTAAGACATATCATTGATAGTGTTATACCCGTTATTAATAAGAAAAAAGCTGATTGTAACATGGGTAAGGTGATGACCACTGGGGAACCACTAATATAAGGTTTGTATCGCATTACTTTCCACATTTTTCTTTCTTTGATATCCGCGATCACTTGCCATTGCCATTTTTCGATAAGACCTGCTTGTATCATCCATTGCAGAATTTCGTCTATCCTCCCTTTATACGGCGATCTCTTTTGTAGTGCCATCCCTACATTCATCACTACAAGAGTTTCTTTCATGATTAGCAGCTTTCGCCAAGTATCTTCTGTTATAGATTCACTGTCTCCTGCGGCATATTCTTTAGCAACATTTACAACAATTACGCTGTACCCACCTTTAGAAAGCCAATTGTTCATCTCATCAGTTGTACTAAAAGGACGATATTTTTTCAAGAGTTGTGCATATTCTGGGTACACTTCTTGAGACTGCTTCAGTACCTTTAAGCTGAATGCATCAGTTGATCCCCAGTACAGATTGCTTTCAGTTAACTGTTTCAGTGTTTCGATGGGTGATGAAAATACCGGAAAGGTAAGATGAGAAACTAGGGTACTACAGTAGAACATTGTTACAAGATACAGAAACAGTGCTGTACCTATGAAATGTAAACGTAGGGGGGAATGAACTGGTTCAGGTATACCGTGGGTAGTAAGAAAATTTATTAACCGGAAGAAGTTTGTTGCAAAATCTTTGTATGGAGCTGGTACCCTGTTAAGAAATATCTTACTATGAACAGACGAAATGATGTGTAAAATATAAGCACACAAAAATATTAACAAAATTGTAATGATCCAAACGTTCCTGTGAAAGGGATATGTGATTGACATTAATCCACTGTGGGGATAAGGTTTCGGAACTAAGAAAGTAATACCGACTCTTATGTATGGTAGGCTGGTTGAGATGCGAGAAAGAGATTCGTGTATAACAAGAATTCCTCCTATACCAATATCTGCTTTCCTCTCAGCAACGTCTCCTAAAACACCTCGAGGTGGTTGTGTACCACCCCAACGATCTATGTTGTGAACACCAACAACAGAAATCGAAAAATTCATTCGATAGGCAATTTCTCGGATTATTCGATATTCGAAACCTTTGTACACAGAATCCATTAGGTAGTGTCTAGAGATCATTACGTACGGTGGAAAGTGAAACAGGCTAAGTTTTAGTTCCCTATTAGTTCTTGAATATGAGCTTGTAATATTGTTGTGGACAAAAACTATTGGCGACGATTTTCTATCTTGTAAAGCGGATTCTAGTTCCAGTTCTTCTTCTGAAACTAAGTGGAGGGATTTCATAAATTTAAATTTATGATTTGATGGTTCCATAATAGTAATCAAGTAAAATCTTGAAATTTGATTTAATAAAGGCATGCGCAAAAAGCGTTTTCTCACAGAAGTGTTTATAACGAACCAAACACAATTTTCAGTGTCCTGAAAAACATTTACTGATGAATTATTCTTCAGAAATTGTTCCAAAACTTTAACATTATCGATAATAAATATAACACTTTTACAAATAAATGATCCGTTGATCAAATTATGCATCTGTCCATCATGTTGATTATTGTGTAACTGTATTTTAATTATTGGCATTGTATATGACTCCCAAACCCTCTCAATAATGCCTTGAAACTTACTTTCCGAGTTAGTACCAATAATACATGAAGATGTGTTGTTGAAGTCAGGAATTGAAGCTTTAATAAATGCACCAATTTCTGCCATGTATAGATTTTCTAGTTGACAAATAGATCCTGCATAGAAACAGAGGTTGATTATTCCTATGATGTCCATGTCCTTCCAAAGAAATTACTTATTTTTTCTGAAAAAAATAAAGAATTCTTTTAATTTCAATCACACATATTAAAATCTTGTATGGAACTTACATTACCTTACTACTTGTATAACAGTAATGGAATGAGTCACGAACTTCGCTTCAAACTTCTAATCTTCTATTTTCATATACGAGGAGAAGTCAAAAAGTAAAGGGACTTCTGCAATTTCTCGCACTAGGGTTTGGTGACACTGCTAATAACCAGCGCTGAATTAAAGCCTGTGACAAACATCTTGACATTTCAGCTAAACGAATAAAACGCAAGTTCTGACGCGACGTTGCCGAGTGTTAAAGGGGTGTGGCTGTGACTAAGTAGACGAACTACAGCGCAATCAGGTGGCAGAGGATAGACGTGGATGTGTACAAAATAAACGTGGCAATACTGCTGGCCTCTCGTTTGATAGCAGCATTTAAAGGGAACTTGAAGTGCGGCCTTCAAATGCCAAGATGTTTGTCAAGCCGTTTAGTGTCTTCTGCAACACTTCTATGCAACGTGTCACTCTTATTCTCGAGTTAGTCGTTGGAGTGTAACAGACCGTTAAACATGGCAGCTCCATTGTCCAAGGAGGAAATGAGGGCAGTGATTCTCCCTTTTGTTTGCCGAAGGTGTTAAACCTGCCTAAATTATTTGTCGACGGCAAGCGCAGTATGATGACAGCTGTTTATCCCGAAGCATAAGACAAAAAGGTTGGACATCTCTCGTAAACATTTGGCCTGTTATCGTCACAAGGGATATGGATTTTCACAGCAAATCATTACCATAAATGAAACTTGGGTACATCATCACGAACCGGAAAAGAAATGCTGCTGGTATGGTTTGGAAACACCCATCACCACTAGAAGTTAAGAAATTTAAACGTCAACCACCATCTAGTCATTGATGCGGTTCAAAATTGGTTACAGGTGCAACCGAAAAACTTTTTTTTTTCCCTGACGGAATCAAAAAACCTGCGAAACGTTGGGAAAAGTGCGATGAAGTGCAGGGAGATTATGTAAAAAAAATAATGTTTCGGTTTTTTATCATTAGAATAAATGTACCTTTTCTGGTCTCTTTACTTTTTCACTCGCCCTCGTATATGCTGGGATCCATGGACAGCATCCACTCTTAGTACATTAGTTCTATCGTTCCCTTACATTGGCTTATCGATTACTCTGACATTTTCGCATGTTGGATACGAATGTGTGTATTACTATCTAGTATTGCAATTTCGACATTAAAACTTTAACTGACACATGAAATGAGAGTTAATGTGGCTAAAGAAGACGATGATTAATGAAAGTTAATGATTGTGATATTAATATTCTTGTGCTCTCTCATCGGGAATAAGAACCTGGGATTACGTGTACGAAAGGTGCACGCACTAGCCGCTAGACATGCTGGGAAGGCAACTCGCAAATGAGTTGAATTTAACTCACGCTAGTTTTAAGCTCAACTCCTCGTGCATCAAGTATAATTCTCATGTATCTTCACCTTGAGAGTCACATGGTGCGCAGGAGATTCATGCTAGAATGGGGCAACATTTCTGTAATCTGATGGTTGGTCCCTTATGAAAAAGTTGGCAGTAACTCACTCTTGTTATATACTTGTTATACTTACAATAATTACTCTTACATTTAGATTTTAGCGGAACCAGTTGAGCCTGTAGCCTGTCCGGAATATGGCAACGGTATTTCAATAGTAATAATAATCTTTGTTACGTGCAGAAATTTTATCCACACTTTACACACAAACACCCCCCCCATATATATATATATATATATATATATATATATATATATATATATATATATATATAATCGAAAATTGTTTCCTACAAAAGTTGTTTCGTATTTCAAGGACTATTGAATGAGGTATGATTCAATACATGTTCCCATTTGAAAATTTGAAGTTGGCCCCTCGGCCCCCTTGAAGGAGGGCCCTGTGGGTCACCATGACAACACCATGTGATGCGCCCTATGACATTTTCCTATCTCAGTTTTTGTTTTATCTTTTTATTCTCAGCCATTTCGGATTTATAAGCACTGGACGTTTTATCTGATATAGAACCCACTTTTTGCGGCCATTTAAAAACGGTGGCCCAAATCGAAAATTGTTTCCTACAAAAGTTGTTTCGTTTTTCAAGTACTATTGAATGAGGTATGAATCAATACATGTTCCTATTTGAAAATTTGAAGTTGGCCCCTGGGCCTCCTTGAAGGAGGGCCCTGTGGGTCACCACAACAACACCATGTGATGTGCCCTATGACATTTTCCTGTCTCAGTTTTTGTTTCATCTTTTTATTCTCAGCCGTTTCGGATTTATAAGCACTGGACGTTTTATCTGAAACACCCTGTATATATATATATATATATATATATATATATATATATATATATATATATATATATATATATATATATATATATATATATAACCTTTTAATGTATTGCCTGAGGAGTATGCAACCTGAAATAAAGATGTAATTTTTTTTTTAGCGCCTCTAGGGAAAAGTTGTGAATTACGTACCTACGACGGTGCTTGAAGAGGATGGCTTAGCCATGCGATTGCTACTGTGCAAGTGGGCACTATCAGTTCTGCTATAGTCAATTGCGTATAATGTAATTATATATCACGCGTTTCAGAATTAGTGAAATTTAGAGTTTATTCATGAGTAAGAAATCTATATATTCTAAAGTATTGGTACCTAATTTCCGAAAAGTGTTATTTCTGTTTGGCGATATTGTGTGGATGAAAATTGCTGTGGTGTGACACCAAATTAATTAAATCGGGAGTGAATATAATTATATATCACTTTTGTAAATAGGTGAGTTGTTATACTAATTTGTTATATTCTCCGATTTAAGGTGTTCCATTAGTTAGGAGTAAATATAAAGTATATCTATTTAAATTATTTAACATAGTGTTATTAGAACAATCTATATTATAAAAGAGAACGTACAAATCCTTTGTTCCCTCATCACGCTAATACGGCTGAACCAATTTCTTTTATTTTTGGGGGGTTATTAGGATTTGGACCCTAGATGGTTTTTATCATATCACTTTAATTTTTAATTACCAGTGTCTTGAGATAATTGACCATTCAAGTGTCCATAACGTACAAATCCTTTGTTAGTTCATCATAGGTAAAAATAAACGTATTTATATGCAACCCGCATGACCGTGTCACTCGGCGGGTTAACATAAATGACAGGCGCTATAATGTTAACATTTACTGCAATTTGAAAGCGAAAAAGTAAAAATTATCTAAGTAACAAAGTTTATTGCGTTCCGGGGTGACCGCAGCGAAGCGGGGTGAACGCTGCTAGTTTTAAATATATTGTTTTAATGAAAATTAACGTTATGGAATTGTAGTAGGGTATATTTTGCTACTCTGTTAGATTCCTCAAATATACTTACTGTAAAAACAGTTTTTTGTAGTATGTATAAAAATATATATATCAGGATATCAATTTACTTATTTAGAAACTACTATACTTGTTTGAATCCATTGAAAGTATATTAAAGTTGATTGAAGTTGATTGAATTAAAGTAAAGTTGATTGAATTATTGTCATAAAGTTTTCAATTCACATATATAAGCTTTTATTTCGCTATCCTAATAGCATTTTTTTTATTATTTAAATCATGATTTTTTTTTGTTTTTCTAAGCTGAAATACGCAGAACTCCTATAGATGAGAATTATTATAGAAAATATACTGAAGATTTGTACTAGAAGGAACTCGCTTTAACATTTAACAATTATTATTGTAAGGCATGTTTCCCTCTATAGATATTTGACCTGGCCAGTAACGGCCGGGAAGCCCACGACGGAGCCATACCTAAGGCACGTTACATCTTAGACCAATGATTCCATGAGATTCCTCTATTGGGAGGTTAGCGCCTATATCCTTGTAACTCTAATTTCGATTCATATCTTTTTTCTATTTTTTAAAATTATTTACTATGTTGGAAAACTTTTCACATGTCAGATAATAGGTGTGATCTCTTAATGTTGCAAGTTATAAATATGAGCCTACTATATTTAAAATTAGCTGAAATAATCATTTTTCGCACGTGAAGAATAGGCTTGCAGAAAGTATTTAAACACAGTTTCTCCCCGCCTTACGACACACATTTCAATGAAAGAGTATAATAATAAAACCAATAATATATTCTAATTTAAAAAAATGAACCTCCCTTAGGATACACCTCAAGTAAAATTATAAATATCCAGCTTAAATTAGGTATTAACTACGTCCAAAATTACAAACGGGTCAGTCGTTTTTCTCGTGATGCTATCAGAAAAGAAAAATAGTCATCGCCGATTTCAATGTGACGGAAGCAATTGAGAGGGCCGAGGAAACATAACGGGATGTCACACTTTATCATTTCGAGTAAACTTGAAAAGAAGGATCAACATTTCCGTGCAATTCATTGCAATAACACATATCAAACGAGCTCCCTCTGCTATCTGCAGGTCTTCTTCTTCTTATTCTAAGCCTTTTTTTTCAGTTTGCTGGGATCGGCTTTTTGGATCGCTGTCCTCCACCTGTTTCTATCTTGTGTTGTATCCACTGTGACACCATAGTTGCACTTATCGTTCTAAACACAATCTCTCCACTTCTTTGGCCGGCCTCGGGCTAGTTTCCCATTCACTTCTATAGCATCTAGTCGGTGAAGTATGTATTTGATTTGACAAATGTTTTTACAACCAAGTGACTACCTGTCATCAACCCCCACCTGGAGGATCAGGATTTTTTGTCGGGGTTTTCTTCCCTAATAGAAAGCATTACTACTACTTCAAAATTTACCAGGCTACTGTTAAAATTACCAAGAACTACTACTAACTAAAAATTCGTAAACATAATTTTTTTTGCGTCTTTGAGACTAGTATTAGAAAACTACTAAAAAAATATTGTATCCACACTTAAAGAGTTGGTGATTTTTAAAAGAAAACTGTTCACATTACGCTTTAATAAAACCTTGTGCGACTTTTTGGTTTCATCTAGATCAACTGGAGTAAATGACAGCAAAGATTGAACTGTAGTAAATCGATCCACAACTAAACTACCTTGATACTGTTGTATGCTTCAATCCCAACCTATTCCACCTAAAAACTCAATTTTACCGGAAATGTTCTTTACCATTATGGTAACCCAAGCCGCTCATTTATAGAAATTGCCTCCCTTCACCCATTAATTTTGGAAATGCTGGGATATGAGTGGGAAATTAACAATCTTATCAGCACCTCCCTCCCCTCTCCACCCGATGCCGATAGGGACTGAACTTGGATTTAAACGCCATCCAAAGACTCCGACTATTCATCTCAGCGATTCCGAAAGGTATGAAGTCGACACTAATAAGCTCTATCGATCATTTTCTATATTTTTATGGGGCCCTCTTCCCATCCAAGTATTTATTCTACTCGACAAGCAACGCCTTCGACCTTACCATTATCACAAAATCAAGAGTTGAGTGCATAAATAAGATGAACAACGCCTTCGGCATTGAACCTGTCATTTCCTAGCTGACATGAATATTCTTGACATTTGGCCTTAAATGGCATCGGGTTTGTCACCAATCAACTTTTGACCTCAAAAACTATGGATTCGATATTAAAATCGGTCGTTTTTGATTATTTTTACATATCACATCCCGTTCCCATACATCAAGAGAGCTAATGGTGCCTGTACTTTGACATAAATGACATCAAAAGTGTCACTATCCATCTCAGCGATCCCAAAAGCTATGAATTCGACACTAATGCCGGTCGTTTTCTATCATTTTTATATGTCAAACTTCCCATTCTCCCTTGTGTGCTACGGAATCTCACCCCACAATACTCTTTTCCAGACTGTTAGAACCGGTAATATGTGTACTATTATTGGTCAAAATTGCTCCAACCGTTCCAAAGCAATATTGGAACATACACACACACATACATTCATTTTTATATATGTAAAACGAAAAAAAGGTGGAAGATTAGAGGTTTAAAGCAGTTTAAAACTAGGTTATATATTTGGTGTTCTGTTTTACACCCGAATGTTATTCCATATATGCTGGTAGGGATTAGAGCTTGAAGTATACTACTTGAAGGATAATATATGCTTTATAATTTAGCTTCCATTATGATTTTCATTTTTAAAACGATGTTTTTGCCTTACATTTAAATGGAGTGAAATAAGGGAATATCAATTCTAGGTAGATATAATGCTGTAGTGAATAAGTGTACAGGCTTTCTTCATTTTTTGAGACAACTCATACGGTCCAAGGCCTGCATGTGGAGGTGAAAGGGTTCACACTTTCTTGATTTCGGCACTCATGGCGGTGTCATCACCACACTCTGGTCACCTTTCCCAGGTTGGTCCAGGTACCAATTTTATACCTCATGGCAGGCGTGCACTCAGAAATTTTAGTTGGGAGATGTCCAAGCTTTGGTGGTGGGGGATCCAATATTAAAAGCCATTACGTCTATGTAGTATTGAACGAGTATTATTATGCACCTCAAAAGACACTAAGTAGGCCTAATTGTAAAATACTTCCACCAGTATTTTCAGAAAAATAATTATAGAACTAGATTGTTTTTATAAGAGAAAGAGCCCAGATGAAGTTTACAATCAAATTTTCATGCTACTCCCTGTTGAACAAGTATAGTTTTATTGAGAAAGTATACACTGAGAAAAAAATTGTAGGTGGCGTACTTAAAAAGATAGGTTAATTTCTGTAGTTTTTGGACTTAACGTACAGCAGACGTATAACTGAAAACGCATGTTTTATAATACTTTCCGTACTATACGTACTTTCCGTATGAAACAATATAGTTGGTCAGGATCTCACATACAAATGGACGTATATAACATATAGCTGGCGAAAGTAACATAAGTATATGCATGTGATATACGGAAAACTGTTAGATGTCAGACATCCTGAACGGCATGATCTAACATCTAAGAGCAGTGCCTATGTAGCATACTGATAATGTATGCTCCGTACTGATTTCTATAGTAAGCAAGAGGATTCCGTATATTTGTACAATATACCGCTGTCCGGAGAACGGATTTTTCTCTGTGTACAAATGTATGTTGAGTTAGGAAGTTTTTGGCGGGGAATCTGGACCAGGTGGACCTCCGTGAGTGAGCCCCTGCCTCAGGGACCCATTGAAATGAAGATGGAATAAGCATAAAACGTCTAAATTACTAATACTTACTGTAAAGTACAAAACCAATGTATTAACCATTAACAACGCTTCTCAATATAAACTCAATATTGCCAGGTATTTTTCCTTAACAATTTACAGAATTGTTAATGAAAACAATATAAAGTGTACTTTTAGTGATGTTAAACTTATACATTGATACACCTGCTATGATTCTGATACACATCCGAGTCATTTCTTGGTCATTGTACACATTTACAAAAGAAGATAAATTTGTTACATTTTCCGAGAACAACTTAACAAATATATCATATACGCGTATTTTTTTGTGTTAAATGATTCATAAAATAGGTTTACTTCTTACGTGACAGATAAAATATTGAGCAATTTAGTAAATAGACATCAAAACCTAAAGATATTACATGTTTCTTTTTACCTGATGTGATTCATTCATATAAATAAAGCACATTGTTATGAATGTTTTCTCAATTTACCATTCTCGTTTGTTTTATTTTAGTGGCCCAGAAAACGAAATTTTATGTCTCATATAACCTTGGGGCTGAGAAACAAAATTAATTGTTTAGGTTATAAACAAACTAATAAATGCGCTTTCTTGGTAACACATTTATTTATTTATTTCCAAAGTCCTTTCAAACAACAACATATACATATATTGTAACAGGATTTTGCATTCGTTTGATATACGCTCACTCAAGACGACTTGAAAGTAGAAAAAGAAATGTATATCAATAAATAACAACCAAGTTTTTGTTTACTTCTATATTTAAATGCTCTTGTGCGTACAAAATACACATTGAGACGATGTTATAATGCCATAAAAGATCATATTTTACAATGATATTGGGTGATCCTATAAGCTAGCTTTCTTCGAGGTGATATAGAGTGGTGGCCTATATTATAAGGGTTGATCTCGAATGATGGTGTGTACACCCAACAACTACATCGAATTCAAGCCCCGGTCGAGATTATGTATTCACGTTAGTAGTAAGTGCCGTCCTTCATAACCTTAATGTTTTAATAAGGAATAAAACACAAATTCTGAAGGGATATTGGTCGCTGAATTCACATTGAAAAGCCATTATTCGTTATGCTATACTACTTTTGTCCTAAGGCAATAAAAACTAAAAGTGGAAAACTTAAATGTAAAACCAATACCGGATTGAATAGATGATTAAGGGTGAAGATAGAATTTCCTCTTAGGAAGCTGAATTGATTGCCAAAAAAAGCTGTATCCCGATATGTCTTACAGTTTTTGGTCTACGGAAACCAGTATTGCAATTGAAAGAAGTACTAAATTTCGACCACTTCTGGTTTTGGTACAGTGTTGAGGATTGAGATGATGCGTACCTTTGAGGCTTTGAATGTATTGCAGAAAACCACTTACCGCTACCTATCACCATTTTTGTTCAATGTTCAATGATTTTTGTTCAAATCACTTCTGTTTGAATAGAGTGATAATGGATGACATAGAACCTATTCTTGGAACACTTGGGACAAATGAGATAAAACTACATCTCGATACCTCTTGTAGTTCTTGCTCTATAAAAAATAATATTGAAACCAGACGTAGTAGGAAATTTGAACTACTTCCGGTTTGGTAAGTTGTGGGTTGTGACGATATACTCTCGGCAGACATTGAATCGATTGCAAAAAACTGCTTGCCGTTATCTGTTACTGCTTAAGTTCTATGGCGATAAACGTTGAAACCAAAAATGACTAATTTGAATCACTTTCAATTTGAATAGAGAGTTAATGGAGTAAACATAATCTCTTCTGGCGATGCTGAATCGATTAAAAAAACGCATCTTGATATCTCTTACCATTTATGCTCTGATACCTGTAGACAGACGGACGTACGAGCTGACAAAGCCATTCTACAGGGTGTTTCAGAACAACACCGACAACGTTCGGGAGGTGATTCCTGACACCAAGATAAGACAAAAAGTATAGATCAACCTGGGTGCACAAATGCTTCCTTTTGGAGTTATAGGCTGCCGAAAACATGAAAAAATGAAATTTAAAGGTCCATAGCTCCAAAACTATAAGACTTACGGTTAAGATTTCACTTAGGAACTAATATGTGCCCTATCTAAACATAACATATATGTTTCAGAATTCTAAGGTACTCACACAATTTTTATAGAGGGAGTTTGGCTATAGGCATATAATTTGAAGTACTTACTAACTACTTCTATAAAAATTGCTGCGGAAGTACTGCAGGATTCTGAAACATGGATATTTAGATATGGCACATACTAGTTTCTTGACCCGACTACGGTAGGTTAAATAGTTTTCGAGTTATGGACCTTTAAATCTCATTTTTTCATGTTTTCGGCAGGCTATAACTCCGAAGGAAAGCATTTGTGAACCCAAGTTAGTCTATACTTCTGTCTTATATTGGTGTCAGGAATCACCTCCCAAACGTTGTCGGTGTTGTTTTGAAACACCCTGTATAAGACTTCCGATATTTATATATAGCACGTTTGAAATACTAACAAGTGAGTTATAGTGTGAAACTACAGGAGACTTCCAAACTGTGATCATTCAATAGCCAAACTTGAAGTAATACATCTATAACTACTGGTTGCAATAGATTAAGATGAAAGATAGAACCTATTCCTCAGACACTGAATGCATATGAAAAAGCCATTACTCGCTATGCCGTTTTTTGTCGTATGGTGATAAAGATTAAAACCGGAAATTGTCAATTTGAACTACTTCCGTACTGAATATAGGGTTAAGTAAGGAGATAGAACCTACTCATGGGACGATGAATCAATTAGAAGAAATTGCATCTCGATATCTCTATGGAAATAAATGTTGGGACCGGAAGAAGTAGTGAATTTCAACCACTTCCGTTTTTGGTAGTGTGTTGCGGGTTGTGACAATATGCTCCTTTGTGACACTGAGTCGATTGCAGAAAACTGCTTCTCGCTATGTGCTACCGTTTTCGTTCTATAACAATAAACGTTGAAACTGGAAATTGCTAATTTGAATTATTTCCAGTCTGAATAGAGTTAACGGAGGAGATGGAATCTCTATTCTTGGAACAGTGAATCGATAGCAAAAAAACAACATTTAGATAACTCCTACCGTTTTTGGTCTGTCGAAATCAGTATTGAAACCGGAAGTAATATAACATTTGAAACCACTTCTGGTTTTGGTAGAGTATTTGGGATGATCATAGTACGTAGACTAGGGACGCTGAGTGGTTTGCAGAAAAACACTTCTCAATATCTGTTACCATTTCCTTTTATGGCGATATACGTCGAAACCGGAAATGGTTAATATGAACCACTTCAGATTTAAATAGAGAGATAATGGAGAAGATGGAACCTATTTTTGGGACCCTAAATCTATCGCAAAAACCTGCATCTCGATATCTCTTACCGTACTTACTCTAATACTTGTCGACGGACAAAGCCATTCTATAACATTTCCAATACATGCGTAGCATAGTTTGGAAGTCTAATTCCGTCACTTAAGCATAGCATAGTTCGGATGTCCAATAATTAGAACATTAGGTGACTTCTATGAATATTAAGTTTCCCTGATGAACCGCCTCTGCTAGTCCCATGTGTCTCTTGGTGATAATGGAAATAGGCTAACTATTTGAAACAATATTAATATTCAAGCTATTGAAAGTAATTCAAACCGCTAATGCTCTTTCAACAGTTTTAATGCCAATTAGAAAAGTTGGTTCAGTTTGGTATTCAACTAAACAATGTATTAAATTACTATTGAAATTTAAATTTGCACAGGTTATTTATTGACAGTTATCAACACGTAGTGGGATCGTATGGTTTCTCTTAAGAAATGTGGAGAAGGAACAGCTTTTAGTATGTAATGATTTTTTTTTAGAACCGTAAGACATCAGGGGTAACTTTGCACAAAATATGAAAAGAGTTACACAGTACTCTGTCGGTAAAACCATGAACTGTAAAGAGAAATTTTCAACTGTCACTCTAAGATAGAACATCTAACTGTATTTTGGCTATAATGTTGGCGATTAATATTAGTTCTAATTATCCGGAGGGTTTGTTGTTGTAGAGGTATGGAAAATAGTCACGGTAAAGCCGACAAAATTTGAAAGATATCACCTACAAAAATTTCCGTCAAAGTTAAGTCAGGTACAGAATACTACGTATATAATGGGACTTTGAAGCAATAGCTGAAATTGAAGTGTGTAACGTTTTTAAGTCATAAAAAATAAAACGGAGAGAACGTGGTTTCAGCCTCTAATCGGGGTTAGGTCTACTTTGCATCAGTCCAAAATAACCCTTTGGATAGGAAATTACTACTGTTGGTATCTTCTGTTGTCTAATTTTAGGTAAATTTCCTATTTAGGAAGATGCCGGAATGAATTTCTTATTGGAAAATAAATTACGAAGAGTGGGAGTGGCTTCACTCAGAAAAAGCTTAGTTTTTTTTTTCAGAAATCACTAGACTTTTGGGGGGGCTTGAAGCTTATACGCATAGGAATGACTAACATTAGATTTTTTAAAATATAAATCATGCAATTTGGTGGGCTTCAGTCTGAAAGCCCCAAATTCCGTAAATATTCTACTGATTACGTTTGTAATAATATTCTTGGACATAAATAGCAACCAAGGCAAATCAGTTCACGGGGATTTTTTCCTAAGTTGGCAATTTTGTGGGGCATATGCAAAATTATCAGAATGTGGTTCCTGTGTCGGTACCAGAAAATACATAATTTTCTTCACAAATATTGATAATTCATATTAAGTACTGATACCGGTACCATCATTCTAATATCAATATATAGGTAGACTACACAGTTTTGTGCTGGCAGTATAAATCCTGAAGGGAAAATATCGCACAGAAACATTATGTTCGTATGTTGAACATACGTTTTGGTGTGTTGTGCAAAGTATCCCAATCTATGAAGTAACTTTGCACCAAAGTTTATATTTCAATAACCATGGTCATACTGAATATTTACTAATGCACGAACAATTTCCGTATATACATTTAGCTATTATATGTTTAAAATACAATGTTCTAAACCCTTACGTTTGTAAGTTACATGCGATTTTCTTTAAAATTCCTTAGATCTGGTGCAAAGTAATCTCGTCTTACAGTAATGAACTAGATGTTACACACTTGATTACAATAAAGCAAAGAACATTTATTAAAATGAAATGCAATGTTAAAAAAAATTAAATATTTCGATTCAAGTTTCACATCAATACAGCACAATAATAAAGTGGTACACTTATGTTTGTTTTCACTTTTATTTTTGTGAAATCAGATGCAAGTTTGTAAGGAGTAACATATAACAATAACTCTTCTATGAAATGTTTAGTTCCTTAACACTGCCAGGACTCAGTGTCTCAGTCTGAGCGAATTAACATGTTTCGTGCACTACTTGCGTAATGAGGCCATAGTTGTGCAGTTCTTCTACATGCGGTATACTTATTCTCAGTTCAGTGTAAGCTCTAAACTCCAATAAACAAAACATTTGTACCCTTCCGCTTATCACAAATACGATTGGCTAGTGATGTATCACTCCCACTCCCCACGGGGAGGAGCAAATGATATAAGTGCATTTTGACAATACTGTCTTGTGTTGTCCAGATACTTACAGCAGCAGCGGAAAAGAAAGAAAAAACTCTAAAGATTAAAAAAATGATTTGAATTTCGCTGGTAAACAATTGTTGCTTAGTGAATAAAGGTTTCCCATGTTGGTGTTTCACCACAACACTCGCGGAACCGGGATTCATGTCAGCTGTAACGCTCCCGCGCTTAAAAGTGAAAAACCATCTAGTTCGTCCAACGATCCCACAAAAAAATTCCGTAATAAGAATTACAATCAAGGACGATTCGGAAAATCACAAAACAGTGGGGTGCTTAAGAATCACAGCCGTGCTCCTGAAAAATTGTCAGTCTCTGTATATATAAATATATATCCCTTAAGTAAATTACCTAAAGTCAAGAATTAACAATTAAAGAATTAAGATCTTAAATAATTACACTAGCAATATATTAATTCAAAATCAACTAAATTCAATTTAACAATTTATTTTCTTTAACAGTTTGCATTAAAACCAGAAGAAAATATTACAGCAAATATTACTTTTTAATCACCCTATATATAATTCAGATCTCATTCAATCCGTAGTATAACAACAATTCAAAAAATTAATAAATATTGAAAGTTCACAACTCTATTATAAATTCTTATATTAAATAGAATGATTTAATTTGGTCACACCGTCAATCACAGACTTCTACAACTAATCAAATTATAAATTGATAGAATTATTTATAGGTAAGCCAATAGTCAACCGACCAAATTAGATTATTAATATAATTATTTTAAAGCTCAACAAAAGTTAATTAAATGAACCAAACAGATTTGAATCAAATAATTAATTGCTATAATTCGGAGACTAGATTGTTACAGTTAATCAACGAGTTTTTTTTTATTGAGTGGTGTTCAAACCTAAATATTTAGTTTGGGACGCTATTTCTAAATCGAGAACTTTCAGAAGAAACGTTATCAATAACAGATTAATCAAACAATAATATGCGAAAGACCCTAAACAGAACCTAAAGCAATATAATAGTTTCAAAAAAAAAAACTCCAGAAAAAAAATGAAATCCGATAATTTCAGAACTGAGCTAACTCCCAACGAATAGTTTCAGAGAACAATGATAATCCAAGAAAACTATTAGATCTGGCCGAAGATTTTACGGAACTACGTTAAACTTCGAATCAAAAAACTCACGTGAACTGGGAATAAAATTTGCTACTCCAACACCAATCGGAAAATTAATTATAAACAAACGATAAATTATAAGTTCGAAGAATATAAATTAGAACTAAAAATTGTAACAAACAATTTTTAATGAACCAATTCAGACGGTTGATTTAACAATTAAATAATACCAAATTGAATACGAAATAAACCCCAATAACAAGAAATGTCGTTAAAGCACTAAATCGAATTTATTCTTTCGTAATTTTAATTTGAAAGCTAGCTTCATTCAACTAGATCAAATAAACCAAGAGTACCGAACTTTAATAATAATCCAATGTACCAACTATGAAAGAAACCTTCAAACAATAAGGCTGACGTCGCAAAAGTACTCTCAACCTCAATCGGAATGGGACACTAAATAAAAAAAACTATCCACAAACTAAATTACTACGACAAAATTACTCAAAACTGAAAGAACTAAAAAAAGACGCTAAATATAAAAAACTTTTACAGAATTAACTATTAACGGAAGTTTACTCAAAATCGAAAAGAATTAATTGTGACACTAAAGCAAATTAATCGAACTTCAAACCTAATTAATTACAAAGACCCTGAAACTGAAACAAATAAGACGAGAAACTAAAGCTACTAACCTCCCAATTAATTATACAAAAATAGCCAAAATTGATGCAACTAAATGGGGACGCTAAATTAAATCAACCTTGAGACCATTTAACCAAGAATACTAGAAATTGAAGCAACTCAATGGGAACGCTAAATTAAATTAACTTTTAGACCAATTAAGCAAAAAATATTATCAAATGAAGCAACTCAATGGGGACGCTAAATTGAATCAATCTTAAACCAATTAACCAAAAATAACAGTAATTGAAGCAACTCAATGGGGACGCTAACTTAAATCAATCTTAAACCAATTAACCAAAAATAACAGTAATTGAAGCAACTCAATGGGGACGCTAACTTAAATCAATCTTAAACCAATTAACCAAAAATAACAGTAATTGAAGCAACTCAATAGGGACGCTAAATTGAATCAATCTTTAAACCAATTAACCAAAAATAACAGTAATTGAAGCAACTAAATAGAGACGCTAAATTAACTCAACTAACTAAACCAAAGTCAATAGTACCTCAAACAGAATATTGAACACAAACTATGAAAAATCCACTCCTTAAAAGCAGAGATCTTAACAACCCAAAAGAAAAACAGAGAGAAAGAAATACCAAAATAATATTTCTTCACTTACCGCAATTACGTTAACTGCTGGGCTTTCTTTTCCTTTATTCTCAATAGAAATTACAGCAAACAATCTTTCTCAATCGGAAATAAATCCAAACGATGAATAATCAAAATGATTCAAAAAGTCCAAAGATTTCGATAACAGTAACAATCGATGTAAAAGCAAAAACCACAAAAACAGCGATGAATTCAATTAGAATAAGTCCCTCTTAGATTTCAAACACACCCACTCAAACATGCATACAGCAACTCGTTGACGTGGCAGTACAGAAAGCACGGTCGGGATTCCTTCGGTGCTGCGAGATAGCACCTCAGGCAACGTTCAATTCTTCCTAGCTTCTGGCGCGAGGAAAGCAAGGCACCAGCCACGAGGAAGAGCGCAATGGTACAAAGTTGACTATTGACGTATAAATACATAAAACTTTATACAAAACTTTATACAAAATGATTTTTTTTCAGTTTTTCTTCACAATTAATGTCTCTTCTTTATTCTTTTATTTTTTTCTTTTTTAAAAAAAGAAAGACAGAAAGTTCTTTATTTTTGTATTATTTTCACACAAAAATAGTCCATTTCACACCCATAGCAGAACGTATTTCTTAAATCCAATAATGCCCGTTGGTTGTAGATTCCAAACAACAGGGTACCTCAAAAGTTCAGATACAAAAATTGAAATTGACAGAAAATATTGTGACGATGAGTCCAAGCTGTCACAATTCTCCCTGGCCGAATTAAAGAAAAATTCGAATAGAATTTTTCTTGTACTAGGATCCAAATACAGTTTCTCTGAAAAACTCAACAAAAATATAAAATAAAAATGTATTAAAATATGATTTTTTATACAAATTATTCACATGAGACAAATAATAACCACGTGGAATATTTCTTTGGCCAGCCAATATACAATCTTTTCATTTAATTTAGTTTCAACATAGTAATTGAAGAATTCTCATTATATTTAACAATAAAACATAGGAAACACCTTAAAATTTATCAAATTTTAAAAATTACTTAAAAACTTGCTTTGAATTGTCTTGCTACCTCACCTTACAATTTTAAACTTTATATCACAAAACAAATATTTCTTTCGAACTATAACATTCTCAAAAATTTCTAATTATTACAAAGTTTCCAATTATAACAAGAAACTTACAGTATTACTAAAATTTCTAAGAATTACGGAAGTTTGTAATAATTACATTTAGATTTCTTTGTCGAAGATTTTTCAATCAACATTTCTACGTGGAAAATACTTTTTAACTTCTGATACGTGCACTCGTTTATAAGAATCTTTACTATCACCCAGGTTCGAGATTAGTACAGTATTTGGGGTCAAAAATCGTCTAATAACAAACGGACCTTCCCACTTGTCACTTAGAGACTTTGAAATTTTATCAGCCAGAGAGGATTTAATATGTGTTCTAATCAATATTTGATCTCCAACCTTAACAACTACAGGTCCTCTGATTTTAGATAGCAATTTTTTCCTTCGATTCCAAGCCTTCTCCATATTTTGAAGGGCGTAATCCCAGGTTTTAGATTTATTAAAAGCAGTGAAATCAGGACTATTAATCTTCCAACGAATTTCTAAAGGAGTTGATACAGGACGTCCATAAAACAATTCCGCAGGAACAGATTTAAGCCCAGAATGTTCACATATATTTAAAGAAAATTGAATCTCCGGAATCAATTGAGCCCATTCTGTTTGTTTACTGGAGCAATATGCTCTTAAGGAATACTTAAGGGTCTTAACGAATCTTTCAGAAATGTTAGCTTCAGCATGATAAGGAGCTATTTTAATATGTTGTATTCCATGGGAAAACAGAAAAGACTTAAATTGCTGAGAAATAAAGACGGAAGCATTATCAGTAGAAATTGTTTCCGGAAAGCCAATTCTACTGAATGTTTCCAATAATTTACTACAGATTACCCCTGAGTTTAAGGTTCTCATTTTCTCTAAAAAGACAAACCTAGAAGCATTGTCGACACCTATAAGAATGAATTTAAACCCGTTAGAAACAGGAATAGGGCCAACAACGTCTACCATATAATTCTCTCCAACTCTGGTCGAATATTTCGATGACAATAGACCCATTTTCTTTTTGTTATTGTCCTTTATCCTCTGACAAAGTGGACAAGTTCTCACATAATTTTTAACATCATCTACGATAGTGTCCCACGTATATCTTTTCATTATTTTAGATAATGTTCTATAAGCCCCTGTATGACCACCGGACAAAGCATGATCGTGAAAGTATTCGATTATTACTTTTTGTAGATCTTTGGGAATCATAATTTTGTAAGGATAAATAAATTCCTTACTCTTCTTCATTAAAATCCCGTTATTCAGAACAAAGTTTCTGATACCTTCTCCATACTCTAATCTTTCGATAAGATTTCTTAATTCTTGGTCTTGTCGTTGTAAAATATCTATGGGCTCTTTAACAAGTGGAAGAGACCATGAATTAGCAATTCGCAAATTCTTTTTCATTATCGCGAGTCCAACAGGACCATCCACTTGAATAAACTCAAAAGGGTCATACATACGGGTTAAGAAATCTGCAACTAAATTGTCTTGGGATCTTATATGCTTAACAGTAAATGAGAACTGACACAATGTTTCTACCAATGGTCCGTATTTTAATAGACGTTTTGAATTCCCTAATATCCAAGTCAATGATTTGTTATCAGTAAAGACTTCAAACTCATTGACTAGATAGTGCCTGAACCTATTGATGGCTTTTACAAGACTAATAAATTCTATCTCGTAGATACTACGATGTCGGTCAGCTTCTGTTAATTTTTTGGAAAAAAAGACAACTGGGAGAAGACGATTATTGTCGTCATACTGAGAAATACAGGCTCCAATGGCTTTCCCTGACCCGTCGCAGTGCACAAAAAATTTCTTATTCAAATCAGGAGTTTTTAAAACCACATTATCTATCAACATTTTCTTCAAATTATTCAAAGTTTTTTGATGCTCTACTGTCCATTCGAAAGGTTTCCGAATGGAACGTAACTCACTAATGGGAGCCATTAATTCGTGCATACCACTAACAAATTTGGAAAAATAATTAAATAATCCACAAATCTTCGTTACTCCCCTTCTATTCCTAGGAGGGGGTATATTCTGAATAGCAGCTATTCTGGAAGGATCGATTTCTATGGTGTTGCCATCTGCCACAAAGCCAAGGTATTTGATTTTCTTACAAAAAAACAAACTTTTATCTGGCGAGATAGTAACACCATTTTCCCTAAGTCTCTCAAGTACTAATTTTAAAGTTTTCTTATGGTTCTCAACATTGTCTGACGCCACTAAAACGTCATCAAAATATACTCTTACACCTTGATTTTTCATATCCCCCAGAATTTTCTCCATGGCTCGTGCCAAAAGACAACTTCCAGTCTTAATTCCCACTGGGACCCTCGTATATTGGTAGCTGCCTTTAGGAGTGACAATAGTCGTAATTTCTCGGGAGTCTTTGTGTAAGAGAATTTGGTTATAAGCCTTTTTCCAGTCTAAAGAACTGAACACACGCTTACCAGCTAAACTGGTAAGACACTCCTCTAAATTGGGAGACGGATAAACGTCATCAATAATTAAGTTGTTTGCTTTACAGAAATTTCCGACTATTCTATACGTATTGTTTTTATTTTTAACCAAAAAGCAGCTACTACCAAAATTCGAGTGGTCCACTTCGACAAGTATTTCTTGAGAAACCAATTCATCAATACAATTATCAAATATTTTTTCCTTACCCTTGGGTATGGGAAACGGATTTTCTTTAAAAGGTTTAATTTCTTTCAAGTATAATTTTCCTTCAAAATTCTTTAAACACCCAATTTCATTAGAAATAACATCTTGAAATTCCTCACGAAGCTCATCCACAAATTCCGGAACGCCATTATCCGCGTATCGATTTTCATCAAAAAATTTTTCACACGCTGAAGGGATTAAATTAGGTTTCAAGTCTCCACTATTATGTGGGCAATTTTGGGGGAAAAGTTTGCTATTTTTCCTAACGAGTTCATAAAATTTGTTAGATTGTTCAACGTCTAAGTCTGAAACTTCTGAGTCACTTTCAATATTATTCTTCTTGTTCTTCATATTATCGGAAGGACACAAGATATCATCTGTAGTTACTCCTGCAGTATGGACTGCCTTCCCCCTTTCAGATTTGCAGTGCCTCTTCTTGTTTACACTATTCTCAGAAGAACACAAGATATCTTTAGCCGCTCCTCCAGCTTGGACTGCATTCACATTTCCAAACTTATAAAGACTATCCGGATATGTAGAAAATCCTGATTTATTCTTTTCATTCTATTCTTCTTGCGCCTAGGTTTGATGCAGGTACTTCCATCCAAACATTCTCCCTCCAATATAATTTCTTCCGTACGGCAACCATCAAACACTTCACTACAAATCCGTCCTAGATCCACTCGACAAGAACTCGGTAAATTTGGTACATCTACAAGATCGATAGGTTTACTTTCAACAAAAGATGACAACATGGGATCAGAATCGACACACACCTGCAAACCTCGGTCAATAGAAATAACTTTCCCGTCATCTTCAATTCGTTCTGCATCACTAACTATCCCGGAATTAAAATGAGTTTTATCAAATATTTCTCTAAGCTGATTTAATTGTTTATCAGTAGGAACCGTTATTTCAAGTAACTGTTTTTCTATAGTGAATAGATCAATATCGCACTGCACTCCACAATCGTTACGAAGGACTGGAGTGTAACCATCCTAAAAAACAACGAAGACATTCTCTTATTTTTCCTTCCTTCAGTATTCGGAAAATTCAAACGTTGGTCAGAACGAGTTCCAAACCTGACTCGAGATTGCACTTGACCAGAAGTATCAGTTAACGAGGCCTCTTCTAATCCATAATGCAAAACTAATGTTTTTCTATTATTACGTAATATTAATTTATTCTTTGAATAATCAACTACTGACGATGTTGTTCGCAAGAAGGGTATACCAACCAAGCAATCACAAGGAAGTTCTGGCACCACTCTGAATTTCACATTCTCGAACCACCCGGATAAGTTCAATGTTAAACTAATCTCCATATTGCTTAAATATTCAGTTCCCAAAGGAGCTCTAATATTTTCAGGCTCAGTCTCTACCAAATAGTTCTCCAGAGAACACTTCTTAACAAAATTTTCCGTTGTCAAATTATACGAGGAGCCACTGTCCACACAAACCCGAGTTTTAACATTATTAATAATTGCATCAACAAAAGAAGCAATCAATTCATCAGACTGCGAGGGAATAGCCCGATACTCAAAACGATGTTCAGGACCCGTAGAAGAAATTCGTTTAGAAGCCAAGACATTATTTCCGACCAAATCCTTTTGATTAAATTTAGATTTACTAATGTTTCTTTCCGAATTATTTCTAGAAGAAAGCTGACCTTTATTAACAGCTGCTACTGATGCCCCCGATTTAGCACCCATCTTTTTCATATATTCAAGTTGTTCTCTAAACTGCTTAGAATAATCACTACAAATTTCTCTTAATTCAGACAGTGATTTAGGCACATGCCTCTGAAGCATTCTATATCGAACTGATGGATTCATTCCATCTAACAATATACTAATCAATTGGGATTCACTACAATTAAATCTCAAAACAAGAGATGCGTAATAAACATCTTCCACAAACTGATCTACCGCTTCATTTAACTTTTGTTTTCTGAATAATCTTTCAGATACTAAAGAATGTTTTACAGTATTTGACACAAATCTATCAAGTATTTTACATTTAAATAACTCCCATGAAGAATTATTATTGATGGCATGTTGTACTTCCACTTGAAAATCTCCTTCACTACGTGTTAACAAAGCACTATAGATCACTGTCATTGGGCAAGAAAATTGCTCCAATATTTTTTCAACTACCAGTAATATATCAAAAACTATAAAACTATTTCTACCATCAATAACTTTAAACCCTTTTATTTTCGATTCAAAACATTCAATAGATTTCTGAAAGGAATATTTATTTATGTAATGCGTAGTGGTACTAACAACTGCATAATTACTCTGAACATGATTATCATAATTAGAAAAATTATTCGGCAGTCTATCAAAACATCTATGATCATGAGGCATTGTCCTACCCGTCCGAAACATGCCTATAGGAGTCGAATTTTTAATTAAGAACACCCTCTTATAGTAATCAGAAAGACGCTGATAATTGTTAGTTGGTCTATCACGGTTTGGCAACTCTGAACTGTTCTCAGAAAATTGAAACCCCACTTGCCTAGGCATAACTGGACTAAATGATGAATTTTGACTAACACCAGTAGGAAAACCTAAGTTCTCTCTTGTAACTTGACTAGTCTCCGCAGGCATTGGTGTAGGAGGTTAAGCAAGACAACTAAAGTTTCGAGGAAAAGGTTCCTCTAAACTATAAATTCTCGAATTATCTCTGTCACGATCATATAACTGGAAAAATTGACTTCGAGGGGGTGTCAGACTCATTGTAGCCCTACCTAAACTATCATTTGACATATTTGCCAAGTGCCCAGTCTGATCTATTGTAACCAATCGTAGATCATCTTCTGAATTATCAATACGAGCTGACTCTTCTCGCGAAAACATTTTCAATTTTAATTCAAGACAAATTTTTTTCAAATGTTATAAAAAGGCAGTAATTATTGACACAAAAAATCAATTCAATAATCAAAAATCAAATAATAACACATAAATGACATCAGTATTTAATATACAGGCTACTACTCACTACACTTACTACTAATTATACTAAAGAAGAAAAAGATCTACCCTCAACTATAAGCTGCTTTCAGAAATATACTACTTTATATGCGTTCAAACTTCCGTTCATCCAAATATATTTTTTTAACAGACTATCTTAAATGGATGTGGTCAGCAAAACAGAAACAATTCTCAATATTCATATACATAAACAATTTATTACCCAACAACAGAATGAGAAACTAACAACCAATCCAACCTCAATTTATGAATTCAAATCCACAATTACCTATACCAAATATGGCGAGGTGCAAGACAAATATAATATGGTGAGATGCAAGACAAAAATAGTGAGATGCTAGACAAAAATAATATGGTGAGAAGCTAGGAAGAATCTTTGTAACGCTCCCGCGCTTAAAAGTGAAAAACCATCTAGTTCGTCCAACGATCCCACAAAAAAATTCCGTAATAAGAATTACAATCAAGGACGATTCGGAAAATCACAAAACAGTGGGGTGCTTAAGAATCACAGCCGTGCTCCTGGAAAGTTGTCAGTCTCTGTATATATAAATATATATCCCTTAAGTAAATTACCTAAAGTCAAGAATTAACAATTAAAGAATTAAGATCTTAAATAATTACACAAGCAATATATTAATTCAAAATCAACTAAATTCAATTTAACAATTTATTTTCTTTAACAGTTTGCATTAAAACCAGAAGAAAATATTACAGCAAATATTACTTTTTAATCACCCTATATATAATTCAGATCTCATTCAATCCGTAGTATAACAACAATTCAAAAAATTAATAAATATTGAAAGTTCACAACTCTATTATAAATTCTTATATTAAATAGAATGATTTAATTTGGTCACACCGTCAATCACAGACTTCTACAACTAATCAAATTATAAATTGATAGAATTATTTATAGGTAAGCCAATAGTCAACCGACCAAATTAGATTATTAATATAATTATTTTAAAGCTCAACAAAAGTTAATTAAATGAACCAAACAGATTTGAATCAAATAATTAATTGCTATAATTCGGAGACTAGATTGTTACAGTTAATCAACGAGTTTTTTTTATTGAGTGGTGTTCAAACCTAAATATTTAGTTTGGGACGCTATTTCTAAATCGAGAACTTTCAGAAGAAACGTTATCAATAACAGATTAATCAAACAATAATATGCGAAAGACCCTAAACAGAACCTAAAGCAATATAATAGTTTCAAAAAAAAACTCCAGAAAAAAAATGAAATCCGATAATTTCAGAACTGAGCTAACTCCCAACGAATAGTTTCAGAGAACAATGATAATCCAAGAAAACTATTAGATCTGGCCGAAGATTTTACGGAACTACGTTAAACTTCGAATCAAAAAACTCACGTGAACTGGGAATAAAATTTGCTACTCCAACACCAATCGGAAAATTAATTATAAACAAACGATAAATTATAAGTTCGAAGAATATAAATTAGAACTAAAAATTGTAACAAACAATTTTTAATGAACCAATTCAGACGGTTGATTTAACAATTAAATAATACCAAATTGAATACGAAATAAACCCCAATAACAAGAAATGTCGTTAAAGCACTAAATCGAATTTATTCTTTCGTAATTTTAATTTGAAAGCTAGCTTCATTCAACTAGATCAAATAAACCAAGAGTACCGAACTTTAATAATAATCCAATGTACCAACTATGAAAGAAACCTTCAAACAATAAGGCTGACGTCGCAAAAGTACTCTCAACCTCAATCGGAATGGGACACTAAATAAAAAAAACTATCCACAAACTAAATTACTACGACAAAATTACTCAAAACTGAAAGAACTAAAAAAAGACGCTAAATATAAAAAACTTTTACAGAATTAACTATTAACGGAAGTTTACTCAAAATCGAAAAGAATTAATTGTGACACTAAAGCAAATTAATCGAACTTCAAACCTAATTAATTACAAAGACCCTGAAACTGAAACAAATAAGACGAGAAACTAAAGCTACTAACCTCCCAATTAATTATACAAAAATAGCCAAAATTGATGCAACTAAATGGGGACGCTAAATTAAATCAACCTTGAGACCATTTAACCAAGAATACTAGAAATTGAAGCAACTCAATGGGAACGCTAAATTAAATTAACTTTTAGACCAATTAAGCAAAAAATATTATCAAATGAAGCAACTCAATGGGGACGCTAAATTGAATCAATCTTAAACCAATTAACCAAAAATAACAGTAATTGAAGCAACTCAATGGGGACGCTAACTTAAATCAATCTTAAACCAATTAACCAAAAATAACAGTAATTGAAGCAACTCAATGGGGACGCTAACTTAAATCAATCTTAAACCAATTAACCAAAAATAACAGTAATTGAAGCAACTCAATAGGGACGCTAAATTGAATCAATCTTTAAACCAATTAACCAAAAATAACAGTAATTGAAGCAACTAAATAGAGACGCTAAATTAACTCAACTAACTAAACCAAAGTCAATAGTACCTCAAACAGAATATTGAACACAAACTATGAAAAATCCACTCCTTAAAAGCAGAGATCTTAACAACCCAAAAGAAAAACAGAGAGAAAGAAATACCAAAATAATATTTCTTCACTTACCGCAATTACGTTAACTGCTGGGCTTTCTTTTCCTTTATTCTCAATAGAAATTACAGCAAACAATCTTTCTCAATCGGAAATAAATCCAAACGATGAATAATCAAAATGATTCAAAAAGTCCAAAGATTTCGATAACAGTAACAATCGATGTAAAAGCAAAAACCACAAAAACAGCGATGAATTCAATTAGAATAAGTCCCTCTTAGATTTCAAACACACCCACTCAAACATGCATACATCAACTCGTTGACGTGGCAGTACAGAAAGCACGGTCGGGATTCCTTCGGTGCTGCGAGATAGCACCTCAGGCAACGTTCAATTCTTCCTAGCTTCTGGCGCGAGGAAAGCAAGGCACCAGCCACGAGGAAGAGCGCAATGGTACAAAGTTGACTATTGACGTATAAATACATAAAACTTTATACAAAACATCTCTATTACTTTTCAAAATGATTTCTTTTCAGTTTTTCTTCACAATTAATGTCTCTTCTTTATTCTTTTATTTTTTTTCTTTTTAAAAAAAAGAAAGACAGAAAGTTCTTTATTTTTGTATTATTTTCACACAAAAATAGTCCATTTCACACCCATAGCAGAACGTATTTCTTAAATCCAATAATGCCCGTTGGTTGTAGATTCCAAACAACAGGGTACCTCAAAAGTTCAGATACAAAAATTGAAATTGACAGAAAATATTGTGACGATGAGTCCAAGCTGTCACACAGCCGTCTTTCAGGCTTGAAAGCAGAACACGCCTCCACAGTTGAATTGGCGGCACAATTACTGTGTATGCTTAGTGTTTATTTGTATTGTTTCATTAACCGCACTCGATTGCAGTATTATTACATAATCCGTATTTTTGTCATTTATAATAATGTAGCAGTTTTATATGGAGCTTCATAGTAAAAGTAATCATAATATCATATGAACTATTTTGTGAAGGAGTACAAGCGTCGGTAGGCTAATAACAAATCAGCAAGATTTAGTTTCACGTGGCTTTGTTTATCGCAGTTTAGAGAGTAGCCCGAACAGGGTTTAGTTCTAAAGCCTGTGACAAACATCTTGGCATTTCAGCTAAACGAATAAAACGCAAGCTCTGGCGCGACGTTGCCAAGTGGTAAAGGGGTGTGGCTATGATTATGCAGACAAACTATAGCGCGATCAGGTGACAGCGAATAGACGTAGATGCGTACAAAATAAACGTAGCAATACCGCTGGCCTCTCATTTGCTAGCAGCATTTAAAGGGATCTTGGAGCGCCGCCTTCAAATGCCAAGTTGTTTGTCACGCCGTTTAGTTCTCAACCTAAAATTCCACTCCAGCTTCTCCTGTACTTTTTTGAATCACATGGAGAAAGTAACTAGCCACTCTACCCCACTTTTATTTGTTTATTGACTCACCTAACTACTGGCTAACCTAGTTAGTAAAGTGTGCTAGTTAATACCTGCTTCAGGAAAAGAAAATGCTGAAACAACAGAAGATATCCTCATCTAAATCTTACTTGCTAGCTAACTTTGTTCTTACCATTTAAACCTTAAATAGAACTTCTTACCACTATGGTCTATAAAAGGTGTATGGTCGTCCACACGGCTATTGTTGGCTGATGTGTGGTCAGCACACCTGGTTTCATTGCTGTTATTTTTTTACTTTCTTCACTAAAGTCATACCTGAAAATCTTCTACGCTATCTGGAATTGAACTAGAGGCCATTGACACACGCTTTTACCATTCATTTTTAAACACTTAAATATTATTAAATGACATATGTCATACGTATTATTCTTTTTCAAAACATCACACATAATTTACATGTATTTTTAAAAATTTTAATTTACATTTCTAATTTAAAGAGGGTATAAAACAAGAAGAAAATTATCAAATATTTATTATTATTTTAAATGCTTCATGTATTATAACGAAATTTTATAAAAAATTCTTACATTACTAATTACTCCTTTATATTCTAATAAAAATAACATAGTTTGTTGGGCTATTCGTGATATTGCCTTGTTCCTAACACGAGTAAAAGTTAAAATGGGAACGAATATAGTAGTTTCAAGTTTAATATTTTGTGCAAAGCACTTTACAACTTACAGTACTTCATATTATATTCATTATCATATATTCTGGACTACTCAGCAATAATTCGTGCATTATGCGTAAATTCAACGTTTCTAGAATATGGACTTAATTTCTGTTATGCATTACAAAGTTCTGCTAACCATCCATGTGTTTCAAAAATAATATTGTTGAAAATTATATCGTAAGGATTTTAAGATGCTTGAGTATATATTTAAAACGTTTGAGAAACTAAACTCCATTTTAATAAAGAACAACTCATTAAAATGACAATGTAAGGAAAGAAAATCTACAAACTCACTTGGAATCTCTGAATATTTCAGAGAGAGGAATCTATCATAGAAAATTGAAATTTTAGAACCCACCAAGTCTATGAACTGGTAACTATGGATCACAGTACAGTGAGATTCATTTTTGTAAATATGGACACAAGTTGAAAAAGAACGTTTCGTTTCTTGTATGAAGTTATTTTGACTGTATTTTAGTGACTAATCTCTTATGCAATAAGATTTCCATCATAAAAACAAAGAAAGATACAATGGACCCAAGACCCAGAAAATAAAATGCGCTTTGCACGTGATACAAAGTTAAAGCATATGGTTCATCACTTGTGGTCGAAAAGGATGAGCTCACTGTTTCAATATGAGATCTAGGTAACTTCCTAATAAATTTAGTTTCCCAGTAATACACAATCCCGGACTCTATTAATTTATATATTATCCTACTAAAAGCACTCATATATGGTGAACTCTTTTGGAGAATCATACCTACATTGTAAATTACCACACATTCTTGCATTAGATAGAGTGAACGCCACGTTTCATTTTTAATATACTCAGCATCGGATATATATTGTTCACCAACAACTTGAACTATAGCTTAAAATTCTTTTCGACATAATTTTCTCTCTATTATATCTGTTCCAACAGGAACATACTTTTGATATAATTTAGAAGCATAGTAATCTTGAGATTGCTTGATCACATTAGCGATATAAGGACTTGGAGCTCCCCAGTTAAGATTACTTGAAGCGAGCTCTTCGAGTGAGTCAATAGGGGAAGAAAATGCAGGTATCGTTAGAAACGATACAAGACTACTACAATATGCCGTTGTGATGAGGAGAAAATAGAAATAATAGCTTATGGTTACGTAACGTAATGCTTGGGATTTTGGACTAACAATGCCACCGGTGGAAAGAAGACACAAAACTCCAAAGAAACACTCTGAGAGCAGCGAGTATTTGGTTTCGTAATTGGTAAATGTTAGCTTTGATAACAAGTTGAGGCATATTGAGCAAATCATGATGGAAATTACTAATCCAATCCACGTATATAGTTTAAATGGGAATATCAAAGACATCCATTGTGGAAGTTGGTATGGTCTTGGTGTCAGAAACGTCACACAAATCCTTAAGTAAGGTTTTGTTAAATCAAGTCCCCACGTATACATATCACTGACAAAAAACGCCGCAATGCCAATATCAGCTTCTCCGCGAAACACATTTCCTGCAACTCCAGTCGATGGCGTATTGTCTTTATAGATAACTCCCCATCGTTCTCTGTCTTGTTGATACAAAACTTTCCATGTGAAATTCATCACGCGTGCCAGTTCATTTAATATTCTTATTTCGATTCCATCATACTTGTTATTTGTTTGATTCTCATAAATAATGAAAGGTTTATATTCAAATAAAGACACATTTAGTATCTTGCCATTTAGATGGGTTAATTTTCTGGAGAAAATGCCATTCCCCAGTTTCAATGTATTATTAATCCATATGTCAAAGTCCAATTGCGAACCATCATGCAGAGGACGTGAAATTACCACAGAAGGGTCACTTGAGTTGGTTTTACGTATAAAAATTAAGTTAGGGAATTTACTGAGAATTTTCAACCATTTCGTATCAGTAGGTATTTTATTATCACTTGATAGGACGATAAAATAACCTTCAGAAGGAATTTGCCTTGTATTAATTAAGTAAGATAGCGCATCGAAGACGGCGGGCAAATGACGGACAAGAATTATGTAAGAATTGCAGTTTGATTTAACCCCAAAGGACCTTGGGTCTTCCATAATTGATGTTTCATTTTTAAATGTAGCCATATCAAGTACTATATGAGATACTGGAGATTCTATGATAAGTTCATTTGCAAATTTGCGTTTACCATAACTGTCGCAGATCACAACAGTGCATCTAAACTCTTTAGAGTAAATTCGTATTATTTGTGTAACCACCTTGCTTATGTCTTCAATATTCATATTCGTAGCACTTATTGACAACCATAAACATAATGCTAGCAATCTGAGAGCACGATCCATTTGTAGCATTACAGATCTGCAAGAGAGAAGTATAATAGTACTTAGTATTCTAATAAAAAAATCAAATGTTTTAGTAAATGCTTTAACGATGTTTATTTAAAGACATGGTGATTTTGTATGTTTTTAGTGTGAATGGACCCCAAGATTATTTACCTGGTAAAGAAATACAAAATTCTAAAACTAAAACCTATATAACACATTAAATAGATAGAAAAGTAATTAATACATTGAACTGTGAAACAGGCAGGTTTTTATTTATTTATTCAAAAATAAACAAGTGAAAGTAAGTTAAAATAACACATGGGTTAATAATTTTGGTAGACAGGACAACTTATAATCAACTTCTCTCATTTATGGCCAGAAACATTTTAAGTGCCCCCCTTTATCATACACTGTTGCTGACCACCCATAAAGGTATCAGTAGATTTTGTTTCTAACATGTTTAATCAAGTTTTATGTATATACGAGGCTGGCGGGCAAGCGAATTTCAAAATTATGAATCAAATAAATATGAAAATGACAGAGCATGCTATGTTACTTTTTAGGGATACATATATAGCTGCTGCTACATAGGAATTTTGTTTTTATCAGTGAACTAAAAGTAGTTAATTCATAAAGATGAAATTGGTTTACCTGTACATATGTTATCATATTTTGCCATCCTCATATAGATATAACCCTGGTGCTAAAAAGAATGTCAAACCCAAAACCAACCCACAAACAAACTAACGAATGCTTTGCTCATACATCGAGATAACTTTCACAGATATGTGAGACACAGAATTTGACCAGGAAAAAAATCAACTCACAAGGATTAGGCAGACTTTGGTAAGTGAACTTCGGGGCCATTTTTTGCGAGGAGGTAGTGCACATTTAAAGAGTTAATATTACAAACTGGGAGAGCGCAATGGGCAAAAATAAGGGAGAAAAACCGTCTTCAAAAGTTTTCTACTCGCCATATATACTGTTGACGCGAAAATTTATCAAGTGACGGCGTGGCAGAGTAAGTAAAGTAAGCAACTCATACGCAAAGGGTCCCGGGCTCGATTCCCCTTCGAGTCAATTCTTGTTTTGTTTTTACTTCAAATAATAAAGTAATCATTTGTAACTATAAATAAAATATTAATTCACCATATGTTTATAATGAATAAAACAATATAAATTTTTAAATCACTTGTAAAATCTTTCAATATTCCATCTTAACTAGCAAGAAAATTTCATCTATTCCGTATATATACTGATATCATGAGTTGTATTATGGTTACAACAGTCACCGGCGCCGATTTGTCTATAAATTTGAGGGGGCTCATTCATATAAAATACATACAACAATACATGTAACAATAAAAAATACATATGAAAATACATATTCATAAAAATACATGGGGCCCACATGAGCTTGGGGGAACGGGCCCCAGGCCCCCATGATCGGCGCCCTTGACGACAGTCGTTGTGTAATAAATGTTCTTGACGCTTCCTGTCTACATCTGTTGTCAGTGTGCGATTTACAACGGAGTAGAGGGGGAAACCCCTTTGCTAATACTGGATGTTGCTATAACCAAAGCAGATCTCCCCCTCATTCCCCTTGTAATTCTCACAGTGTCAACAGATGTAGACAAGAAGCTTCAAGAACATTTTTTACACAACGACTGCAGTAACAATAATATTTACGGAAGAGATTAAATTTTGTTCCTAGTTAACATGGAACATCAAAAGAATTTACAAGTGATTGAAAATTTCTATTGTTTTATTCATTATAAACATATTGTGAATTAATATTTTACTTATAGTTACAAATGCCTACTTTATTGATTGAAGCAAGAAACAAGAAGTTTGACTCGTACGAGAATCGAACCCAGGACCCTTTGCACTTCAGTTGCTGGTTCTTCTAACTCTGCCACTCCGTCGCTTGATAAGGTTGCGCGTTGTACGATATATGCGTCGTATGATATATGTATGACGGTTTTTCTCCGTCATTTTTGCCCATTGCGTTCTCCCAGTTTGTAATATTAACTCTTTAATTGTGCACTACCTCCTCGCAAAAAATGGCCCCGAAGTTTACTTACCAAAGTGTGCCTTCTCCTTGTCAGTCTAAACTACATTTGAATAGGACGGAATTGTTCTGTAATAACCAAGGCTATTGGTGGCGTGTGAATAACCACAACCCTCTGTAGTGAAACAAATAAGTTAGTATCTCTTTGGTACCAGAATCTACTTAACCTCCTCATTCTAAATTTTTTAAAATTTAAATTTCATTCGATCAGATTTCAATAACAATGTTTTAGTCTTTTATCGGCCTGGATAAAATGAATATAACCCATCTTTAGTACTGGATTAAGTATACATCTGCCTCTTCATCGGACTAAAAATGTTTGGATCACAATAGTTTGATTATAATTGACCAAGAATTTTAGATGCCTTACACGAGATATGCTGCGTTAAAATGGGAAAACGGGCCTAGCTATCGACATATCACAATCAATATTTCATCATGTAATCCCCTTGTCCATTGATTGATAAGTTTTAACTAACAATTTTCAGCTTTCAGCTTTAATACACGAAACATAGATCACTTTTAGTAAGAGGTTAAACATATATACACACCAGTCCACCATACCAAACTAAACATTTATAAATACCAATTGTTTGCTTATAGTTTAATCAGATTTAACCAACAATCTCTTGCGTTTGATAGGTTTTGCTAAACGAAATGCAAACCACTTTTACTGTGGGAATAATTATATGATTGTGTTATTGTACAGTCAGCAGCAAAAGTGGGTTCAGTCCATTAAATCGGGTTCAGTGCTTTTGATGCTGTCACAAACGCCTGAGCGGATGTAACCCAATTTATAACTAACATTTTCAACCAGAAGACTATAGTTGGTAAACTTGATGTACACTGAAACAGAATTTCGCTGTGGGATTGATGCACGAAAAATTCCCCCATTAAGATTCTCTATTGTTTGAAGTGTGTTGTTCAACGAATGCTAGATATCAATACCATTATAATTCGTTGTGTGCATAATCTGTTATTTCATTACATTCTGTATATGAGGAGAAAAAACACTGATCACACATGATTTAGAATATGGTTCAAATTAACTGAAAATATCAATTCTGGAATTGTAAATCCAAAGATTACAGATGTCCTCAATCATAGACCTACTGCAATTACCCGTCATTCTTGACATTCGAACATCTCTTTCCATCTCCACAGGTGAAAATCTTGCCTATCACACAGAGTATGGATTGAAATTAAAATCGAAGCACGTTAAAAATTTGAGACCTTCGGTGATTCGAACCCACGGTGCTTTGGTAAAGAAAACAATGCTTCAACCATGTACCTATGACGCCTATTTATTTGATGTTGCACAAAAACTGTTAACTAGTTTAAAACCTTTCATAGAAGACTATCCAGATACTAAAGCCTGTACGAAGAGACCATCATCAGTTGAGTTACTCATCATTTAGTTTTTCAACCCAAAAGCAGGTCAAATAGACCTTTGTGAATGAGGAAAATGTCTCAAAATGTTCCTCAAGTTGATGCTGAGGCTTCAAAGTTGGATCTGCAGTTTAGGAAGAAGACCAGACGATAGATGTTACTTTGTAATTATTTAAATTGTATGAAGATATCCAGGAATATTCGTTATTGGTTTCGAGATATTTTAAAGTAAAATATGTTTAGGAAACCCATTACTTTCCTAACTAATAATTTAATTTGTCACCTTTAAGCGAAGAACATGTAGCGTACTGGTATCATACGAAACTACGTTGCAAGAGTTATAACCCTCAATTGTTTATCGCAACTCAGTCGTGTATGACTAATAAAATCTAGTGTGAAGCAGGAGAGAAGAAAATATGATGATCGTGAAAGCAATTTGAGATTTCAACGGATTTACATGTTTCTTGGCCTCTAAATACCGAAAAAATGATTTTGAATATTCGTTCGTCCGTCCCAATCTACAGACGTGTCTTTTTTCTGACAGTTTTGTCTGTGTTTATTCGTCTAGAAATCAAATCGTTAAAACGAATTCTTACCAAATTTTTAACTTCAGGTTCTCTAGGATAGTCGCTCGAATTTTCTTCTTATCCTAAAACTAAGTGAAGCATACTCAAGGGTGAAAAATAAAATATACTTTCTCGTAAACGACTCTAACGATTTTCTTTATATTTAACATAGCAATACTTCATTAAGAACTCTATACTGTGGCACAAGTCATTTTTTCTTGGAAAAAACTACGAGTGGTAGTTTATTTATGGCAATTAGTATTTTCGGACTAATTTCCCAAATTGACTCAGGTGATTTTGTTTATCTTTCATAAACATATATATTTAATTAATAATGACTTATTTGTTCTGAACAAATCTACGAGGAGTTGTGGTTTTGCTCGGAATATTTTCTCAGAAATGACTCATGTATTTTTGTTCATATTTCGTAAATAAATCTTACATGTTAGATTAACGCTCTGACAATACTACACAACCCATTTATTTAAAATAATAATAATAATAATAATAATAATAATAATAATAATAATAATAATAATAATAATACAATAATAATAAAGTTTATGAAGGATATTTTGCTCTTGGTGTTGAGTTTTTCGAACGATTTACTCAAAAACAACTCAGGTGGGTTTATTCATATTTTATAAATAAATATTTCATTGATAACTATAATGGTGAATAAATTGATTCCTACGAAAATATCCATAAGAGATAGACCACTGTTCGAGATGAGTGGCTTTTTGACAATTTTTCACATACGACTCGTGCAATTTTGTTGATATCTGATGAACCAATATTTTCTTAATAAACCACAGCCTAATAATCTCTTATGAAATATCAAATGGGTAGTTTAAGTTTGTGGATGAGTTTTGGTTTCGCACGAAGCTTTTCGAAAATGTGTTATAATTTAGTTTATCTCCGAAGATAATATTTTGTTAATAACTGCAGCATAACATGATTTAGTGTAAGAAATAAGAGAGTGAAAGTTTAGTGCACTGGAGAGTGAAAGTAATTTCTTTTATTTATTTCTCTTGAAATCGTATAAAAATTCAACTTTTTTCACCCCATTTATTAACTTCAATTGTGGGAAGTTGAAAAGTTGCAATCAATTTATTCCTTATTGAACATAGTTTTCCTGTTAAAAAACCACGTATAGAAAAATTTTCTCACCTCTTCTGAATGTTGTCGTCACTGATTTCAACATTTTGACTGTATCCTCCACACGTTCAACCCTCGAATTCTTTATTGTGACATAAGCAAATTCAGGTGTACTTGCAGTCTGACTGAGATTTTAAATTTTCCGTTTCCTAACTCTTTTAGCTCAGATCTTAAAATTTTCCGCGTATGTCTGAATACCTCCTCAGAAGAAAAGCTTGAGGAAATGGCTTCATGGAATGAATGAAAGGCTTCATTCTTTCGCATTTTACAGCAGTTTTATTTTGTGTTTTCTTATTATGATTGTTGCTTCATTATGAAAGTTGATTTTACCAAGTGAGGAATGAAATGAAAACATATTAATTTTTCAAATCCTCTGAATTTTCGTTATATTGTTCACAGCATTTGACCAGGTCTAAATCCAAGTAATGAAGTATCAAGACGAAAGGGGATTTATAATTACAATTTGTACTATTGGCCCAAAATTTATTGTGCACTGTTCTTCTGGTCCTATATAATCACGCCATTGGAAAACACTGTAAACTGAGGCTGTGTAATGGTACTGTGAGGTACCAACAGCTCAATGGTTAGGTTTAATGTGCCTAGCTGTAATATAGTTGCAGGAACCGGCTTATAAAGATAAATTCTCCTTTCGATAATTAACAATTTATTGTAACAAACAAAAACTGAATTCTACAAGAGTTAAATATGAAACAATTAACATTAAATACAAATATATCGAAAGGGATTAGCGAAATCTTTGCTGGATCAATTTTACCGTGTATACGTTGCACGTGGTGAATTTATTACGATCTAATTTCCAATAGTAAATTTTGAGGAGGTTATTCCGAAAATACAATTTAACATTACAAACTAATCTCACTACTATGATTGATAGGCAATCAGTAATTAACCTTATGTTGAAACAATAAGAAATATAAAGTAACAAATTACTACAAAAAAAGGTAAAATAAAGACTACAATAGAAATAAATTTCTACATACGGTAAACTCCTGATTCTCTATCTATCATTTACAAACCAAAACGTTATATTTTTTCCTCCATTATACGTAAATCACCACAACTGATTTCCAACAAAAATTTGACTTCCTTTCACTATGATATTACCTTCCATACTGTAAGGAGTTCTATGCTGCAATATTTTACGTAACTGTCCATAGATGGCAGCACAAAATAGAGCATTAATTACAAATACAAGGAAACCTGACATCTATCATGAGTTTTTGAACTTCAAAGATAATGTTCATTTCTCTATATCGAGATGAAAACCCCCCTTTTTTTTGAACATCACTGTTACATATATCGCCCTGCTCGGGTCAAAAAATTTCTAAACAGGATATTAAATGTTCAAAAAAATAAACTATTATACTTGATTGAGTTTCGGAAGAATCACACATGCACAATAAATTGTTTCGAACTCACCACCATGTAGTTCCAACTATCTTACTTAATCGTGACAAAGTTCGGGCCCACCAGATTCAGAACACACCATTGGCTGGAGCTTCGATTCACAACCTTAAATGCTGTAGCATAGAAGTTGTTGATTGGTAGCATGGATGATTTCCTGGCTCAACTCGCTTAGAAGTCATGGTTTTCCCATACAAAAGACAGGTACCATTTCCAAATCCCTTTTCAGACGTTGTGACAAACGACGACAGAAACAGATACTCCGGACATCTCGGACATTTAGGACATTTGGCACATCCTGCAGGAATACAAATACAAACACACAGTATACAAATATAACAAATATGAGTCATACACTAACTACGTATTTTACCTTTAAATAGTTCTGTACAATATCTTTATGAAATGAAGGTCAATACTAATTCATACTACATTACTTCATGAAGTTATCGTTTACAAGCAATGAAAGTAAGTTATGACACAGTTCTTCGAGGATAATATTTCTTAATAAATGAAACATGCCGTTTAATCTTTACATTATTATCCTTCATTGACATTAACCATACGGTATTTGGTGTCGGATAAGAAAGGATCTGGTAAGGACCATCATATATCTCTGACATACGAGGCATAACCCTTTTTTCAATAGATGCCTTCAAGACCTTCTTAACTAATACCTGTTCACTTACAGGTAAAGTAATAGGAACATGTTTCTTATTTTAAATCACTTCCTTTCTCTTTCACGCCTTTTCTATATTATTCACTATCGTGGAAGTTACTTGTTCCTTATTTTGAGAACTGTCTAATATACCTAGGTCTACAATCCAACGGATATCTAATGGATTTAATAAATGACGACCAAGGAAAATCTCTGCTGGCGTTTTGCTAGTCTCAGCATTCTCGCTGGCATTTAAGGTATATTGGACCTTGTAAATATGATCGGCCCACTTCGTCTGATTTTTGCTAATATATGCTTTCAAAACCAGCTTTATATTACGATTTTGACGTTCCGTACGGTTGCTAGACGGTGAGTAAGGTGCCGTACAAATGTTCTGAATACCGAGACTGAATAAATAATGCTTGAAGTAATCTGAAGCGAAATAAGACGCATTGTCATGCAAAAGCTTATGACAATAGCCGTACATATAAAAGATCTTATCAAGCTTCTTACATATTATTTTAGAAGTTACAGTTCTCAACGGTTCAATAATTACGAACCGACTATAGGCATCTGTTACTACAAGTATGTATTTGAATCCATTACTAGGTAACCATGGACCAGCTATGTCTACGTGATAGCAGCTATTCGCGAAAGAATCCTTCTCAGAATAATATTTACCGTATAAAGGGCGATTTCTGTCCTTTATACGTTGACAGGTCTCACAGCTGCGAATATATTCGGACACCTGGCGATACATATCGTTCCACGTAAATCGGGAAGCTAGCTTACTATAAGTGCGGGCTCGCCCAGCGTGTCCCCCTCCCACTATCTCATCGTGGAAGAATTTAATCACGGAATATTGTAAGGATTCTGGTATTACAGCTCTCAGTCCACCATATACTTTCCCATACGTACGTTTTAACAATACATTATCTTTCAATAAATATGGTTCAACTTTCTTATTTTGTTCTAACTCGGCAATAATTTGTCTTAATTTAGGATCTTGCCTCTGCAAATCACCTAAAGGAGAATTAAACAAAGGTAATTTCCAAAAATTAACAAATGACAAATGAACTCTTTGCTTATTCATCTTATCAATTTCCTTAATCTCACTATCTGGTGGTTCAAAATCAACATAACTATACATTCGGCTGACAAAGTCTGCTAAAAAATTACTCCTAGACCGTACAAAAATTATATTAAAGTTATATTTACTTATTTTCTCTATTAAAGTTCCATATTTTTTCTGTCTCTTGTGATTCTTCAATATCCAGATTAAACTAGAGTTATCACAATAAACCGTGAACTTATTGTGTAAATACATATCAAATTTCTCTAACGCTAAGACTAAGCTTGTCATTTCCAAGGCGAAGATATTCTTGGACCAGTCAGATTCAGGAATAACTTTACTGAAGAAATATACTGGTCTCAAAAACCCAGAAGCATCATATTGTGATAAGGTAGCGCTATAGCATCTGGAACTTGAATCAACGTGAATCACAAAGGGACTAGAAAAATCCGGAACTTTCAAAACAATATGGTTTACAATGGCTTCTTTGATCCTTTCCAATAATTGATCTTCTTCTTTACCCCGCACAAACGGAGTTTTATCACTCTTTAATTTATACAATGGACCAAGTAATTCAGCATAATCTTTTACAAATCGAAGATAATATCCTAGAAATCCCAATAATTTATTCAACGCTCTTCTATTCTTTGGGCGTGGTAAATTTCGAATTACCTTTACTCTATCCTCATCTAAACTCATATTTCCGTCTGAAAATTCGTACCCCAAGATTTTAATTTTCCTTTTACATAATTTAATCTTATGTTTCGAGACAGTAACTCCATATTCTCGCAAACGTTGTAATACCTTCTCTAAAATTTCATTATGTTTCTCTATAGTGTCAGCATGAATTATTATATCGTCTGCAAAAATGTCTAAATATTCTCCCACTAAATCTCTTAACATTTTATGCATCAGACTTGCTAACACAAACCCGGAATTTACAAAACCCATCGGGATCCTTTTAAACATTAATAGACGAGTAGGAGTAGCAAAGGTAGTATAAATTCTAGAGTCTGGATGAAGGGATATTTGATAGAAGGCATTTTTTTGCATCTAAACAACTAAAGATACGATGTTTCCCTATGTTTGCAATAGTCGAATCTATATGTGGAGCTGGAAACCCTGTTATAATCACGCGTTTATTGATTTGACCGTAATTTATCACTAATCTCCTAGAACCGTCGTTATTTGTAACCAAAAAGCAAGGGGAAATAAAGGGAGAACTCTCAACTTCAGTAACAATATCACGTTCTATCAAAGAATCTATAAATGAGTCTAATTCTCTAAGCTTATGCTTTGGAATTTGATACGGTTGTGTTATACAAGGACTATTATCAATAAGCTGTATTTTATGTTCATAGCCACGTATCTCACCAAGTTCTTCATTGATTACATCATTATATTGCTGTAAGAGATTATTTACATAAGATATTAAGGAAGGAGAAAAAATATCATTAGTATTATGCACCGTACCTTGATCCATATTTGGTCCATCCTGATTTCTCTGGTCAAACTCATGTCGAACAGGATTTTCGACTGGAACACCAGCTGGACTCGTTTCATAAACCTCTGCTGGACGTTGGACTGCGTTATGACGGCTGGTATAATACGCCCCTAAAGATGTACTGGAACACGCAGTAGACTGGTGGCCAACTTCTTGTGACACCCTCGGAATGGCTGGTCTTGACCGTGAAGTGCCTCCACAATCACATTCACCATGGAAGGTAGATGGTCGGGATGCAGAAGGTTGAAGCCTCACGTCTCCCTCTCTTTGGAGCTCCAAACGACTATTAATAGGTGGGTTAGTGTAACTCGCCCCTAAGGAATGGTTAGAATCATCTGCACAACCCTCATCTCGATCTTCCGACGTTGATGGTTATACCAAACTGGCCGCCGAAATCCGCCTCATGTGGTTGGTCCCTAAGAATTTTCCTCTGGATCGGTTCTTCTGCCGAGATGAGTCGTACATTATGAATGCTGTTTTGGACACCCCTAGCTTCATTAGGTTGCTTTGAGGTAGACTGGACGACTTCCCTCTGGAACCGCCACTGTCGAGACCGCCCCCGCGGTGGTCTTCTCCCTCCATTACTTCTCCTCACAGTGTCTTCGCCATAGTCAGGTTGATTCTCAAAATAATTACGCTGTCCACCATCCTCAAATTTCGATCCATATACAGGCCTAGGCCCCTGCACTTCCCCCACACCACTGGCGCCTAACGGTGCGGAGTCCACACAAGGAGACTTGCAATGAGAGTTCAAAGGCGACAGATCACTGGGAACAGGTGAACTACTGTTCCAATCACTTAAATTAACCAGTTGTTTTAGTTTTTGGAAAAATAAAGTTTTATTGGGAATGTCCAAATGCGCATGATTTTCACGCAGAAAATTTAAGCCTAATAATATTTTAAGCACGGGATGCTCAATCACACCAAACCAAGTCACGAACCGGGTCCCATGAACAAAAAACATTAACTGAACCATTTCACCAATGTGAACCGATTCATTGTTCATGACCACTACTCTGTGATTCACAGTTTTAGACGATGGCTTACACTTAGTACGTATTTTATCTAAAACCTTTCTCTCAACGAGATTCAAATTCGATCCAGTATCAATAATAGCGGGAAACATATCGTGACAAATAGATATCGGCATCTGGAGCAAACACGTACTCTCCTCATCACGTGATCCACAGTACGTATTATCAGATTCTCTCTTGTTTTTATTTTTATGAGGACAAAAACGCCATATATGTGATGACAATCCACAAGACGTACAAGCGCGCTGCATATTCTGATACTTATTTCTCCCCATTAATATCTTATTACACAAGTTTTGTTTACCTAGGATCTGGTAATATTCACTATCATATTGATAATTAAGCTCGTAACATTCCACAAATTCCATGAGCTCCGCCCATGTCACCGGTAACTTAGTTAACAACATGGTATTTCTAATATCAGGTCTAACCAAATTCATTACTAATCGACAAAACTCGAGATCTTCCATTTCTTTACCTAAGATACGCAATACAGCATTCTTTTCAATAATGAAACCCACTAATGATTCATTCTCTGTCATTAAACGAAAAAATTTACTCTTATAAAATTCCAGACTAACAAGACGTGTTACAAATTTCTCAAAAATCCTTTCTACGATATAATCCCAATCTGTAGTGGTTGAAAGTAGCCGTTGCATTTCTTCATATACTCTACCATTACACCTTTCTAATGAAGCTACCAAAATTACATCAATGGGCGCTATCTTTATATTTATCATAATATCTAAACGAAGAAGAAATTCACATAATAGAAAACCATTATTTCCATTTACAACAGGTAATTCTTTAACTTGTAATCTCAAGGAGTTAAATATGTTTTCTGAAAAGAGCCGAGTGAAATTACATTTTATCGGTGGTCGTAACACACCAGCTGACGGATGACCTTGCGCCAGGTGCTGGGTCGTGGACTCAATCGAGCGTGAATTATCAAGTTCTCGAATGACACCACCATCCAACTCACGTGATACGTCATCATGACGAACCTCCCGGGAGCCCGAGCCGGTGGCCCCCGGTGGGCCGTTACTTAAGCGTGACCAAAACTCGTCTACCTCGGAAAAATCAACCAAATCATTATTCTCCATTTTTGATGAGGTAGATAATTTCTAATTAAATAACCAAATAAATATAGGTCACGTTCACGCCTTGGCATCTACATCTTAACTACGTAGTTGAACCTTACAAACTTTAACTTTATTACAGACTTCCCATTAGATTCTGCGTAATACTTAACTTTCATTTTCCATAAATTCCCTTTTAATACAGACGTTCATTATTTTTACAGTTCCTTTTATCCTTATTTGCAACTATATTATTACCAGCCTTTAAGTAATGACATAGCACACAGTGCATGACAGCCAATGCACGACAGTCAATGCAGACAGTATGGAAGGTAACTTAAATATGAGGCTGTGTAATGGTACTGTGAGGTACCAACAGCTCAATGGTTAGGTTTAATGTGCCTAGCTGTAATATAGTTGCAGGAACCGGCTTATAAAGATAAATTCTCCTTTCGATAATTAACAATTTATTGTAACAAACAAAAACTGAATTCTACAAGAGTTAAATATGAAACAATTAACATTAAATACAAATATATCGAAAGGGATTAGCGAAATCTTTGCTGGATCAATTTTACCGTGTATACGTTGCACGTGGTGAATTTATTACGATCTAATTTCCAATAGTAAATTTTGAGGAGGTTATTCCGAAAATACAATTTAACATTACAAACTAATCTCACTACTATGATTGATAGGCAATCAGTAATTAACCTTATGTTGAAACAATAAGAAATATAAAGTAACAAATTACTACAAAAAAAGGTAAAATAAAGACTACAATAGAAATAAATTTCTACATACGGTAAACTCCTGATTCTCTATCTATCATTTACAAACCAAAACGTTATATTTTTTCCTCCATTATACGTAAATCACCGCAACTGATTTCCAACAAAAATTTGACTTCCTTTCACTATGATATTACCTTCCATACTGTAAGGAGTTCTATGCTGCAATATTTTACGTAACTGTCCATAGATGGCAGCACAAAATAGAGCATTAATTACAAATACAAGGAAACCTGACATCTATCATGAGTTTTTGAACTTCAAAGATAATGTTCATTTCTCTATATCGAGATGAAAACCCCCTTTTTTTTAACATCACTGTTACAAAACTCAAAAATTAAAAATTATATTATTACAAACACATATAGGTTATAATGACGATTCCAAAATGATACATTGCAGAGTTCTTGGTAGCCGCGAAAGATTTAACTATATATATTATATTATAAGAATTTGACCAATACATTTCACATAAAAGTTTTGTGAATTTGAAATACTGATTCAATTGTTTGTTTATAATTTAAATCAACCTCACCGAATTAAGAGCACACTATAACTGTTAAGTAGGCCAATGTTGTTGGCAGGTGTTGTGGGAAAATCTGGATTATAACTTTATATTCGTTTCGTATTCAGAAGATTCTCGGACACTGTCTATCTTGAGTTAATATTTGGCTTATTTTCCTCTATAGCAATGACCTAATGTTAGAAAAGTGTCTTTGTAAAGCCAGAACCGAACCAACTCTTTAAAATGTTACCTTGACTAACTAGAAGGTAACCACATCGCCCAAGCTTCATCTTCGATCATTAAGAAATAGATAACAAATTTCATGTAAAACGTACATGGATCGCAATGATTGTTATAACTACTCTTATATTTGTTGCAGGATGCGGTTAATCAATTCGTACGGGTTAGGTAGCCTTTTTCTCATCCAAGTATATGACTGGTGAACCACCAGTTCTGCATTTATTTATTGTTTACAATATTATGAACGCATTTCATTGTGGTTAATTTGGATGAATAAGTATAATGTGCTTTTTCTACACTTAAATGCATTGCACTGTAATATACACAAAGCACTCAGGTCGGTTGTCTTAAGTAATTCTGCTGAGCTACAGTATTGTCCTACTTATATGGACTGATGGTGTGACGAAAAATGAATAAGGTTGTTTTGCCTTGTGGCAAAAAAGTAAGATTTTCACTTCGCTGGAGGGTTGATTCGCTGATGGGTCTGAAAATTGCTAAAAATGACGAAACTACGCCAATTACTAATCTAAATACGTATCTTTATATTGATTTACTTCTCATCTGAACATGCGAATCAAATGAAATCTATTATTGACTGCGATCATAACATTCATGAGAATCCACATAGACCACGTGCATTATTTATAACACATACAATGTGATTGCTATTAGTATCAGTACATTTCTAGTAACATAAGTAGCTTCCCAATTAGCCAGATTAACTTTCTCATTATAGGTTTGGCAATAGTGCCCCGGGAACTCGTTGGTTTACGCAAAACACTAATTCAGCTAACGCGTACTGTATTACTACCAACCATATAACACGAAAACATTATTGTGAGAGACAGGAAAAGTTAATGTTGACCTAAAATACTCTAACCAAATATACTTCAAGAAATAATATATATATTACAAGTAAACATAAATATTGCCTTGTAGCATCAGTTCAACTGTGTACGTATGAGTTCGTCTTAGAAATAGGGAGGGTGATATCTGCTAATTCTGCAAGAGCAGTTTTAACTTAAACAAACAAGAAAGGAAAATGTTCTCATAGTTGTGAGTAGTACTTACGGAAGATGTATTGATCACTATTTATAACCCCAAGTTGCTCAGGATATTTTTAAAAAGTTAAAAAAATTGTTGACTGTCAGTTTTCTACTATACATTCTGTGCATGATCCATGCTTGTCGAACGCTACGTGCATAATTTTACTTTCTTACTATTTGCGTTGTGTGGAGTATTATTAGCGAATTTTTTATTTTCTTGTTCAGAGATAATTATAAGCATACATTGTACAGCTGACTGATACTATGTATACAAAGAAAGTACTTTTAACACCTCAAACTAGTTAAAAACTACATGTTGCTTTTCATTATCTTTGCAGATAGAATATAAGAGGTTTATTTAGTGTAATATATACGTATATCTAATAGTGTATATAATATATACGTATATATGATAACACTTATGTAATAAAACATGATAACAAAGAAATATTATCTAAACAATGTAATATGTGTAAAGATACTAAATTACCTTACAAAATGTGACAATGAGATTTATGATTTATGTATTTTTGACAACACTCTGGCATATTAGCGTAATGCTTATACCATGTATCCATAACAAAACAAATTCTCCAGTCAAATTCAATACAAAAGGAATGAAAATCGATGTACACCTTTTACATCTATAAACAATATGTGACACTTATTACTTAACTCGAAGAATAGAGGAGTATGTATATATATCCATCAAATGTATCCAATACAAAAAGCAGGAATACTAAATTTCATAAACAAAAACAGCACTAAGTACATAACTGATACAAATCAACTAATGTGACATTAAGATAAATGGAAGATATGCCAATAGAACCTATACGTACTTACAACTAACTAAAGGGGAAATAATGGAAAATAGAATAGGAGTGTTCCTTTAATTTAAGTTGAATATGGTAAAAGCTTTATGATAGAACTGGGCCTAAATGTTAATATATATATATATATATATATATATATATATATATATATATATATATATATTCTTTTTACAACCAAACTAATAAAAGGGACGGAGACTAAGCAACGTAAACACTTTTAATGCTGACTCAAGCGTTACTTGGGTGGCCACTGAATATACACGCATGACAGTACTCTTTTGTTTCTTTGTTTTGCTACCTTGCAGGTTAAAGTATTGTTGTCCTACAAAGATACTGTTGACTATTCTATCAGGCCTTGTTTTCATATTGTCAAACTAAACACAACAAAACACTGAGCTAGGCTATCTGATAATATATAAAACAATCACGTAACAGTTTCAACAAATAAATGTATATATACAGGGTGTTTAATAAGTAATGGTCATAAATTGAACCGTAGATAATACAGGCCAAAACTAACAAAAAAGTTTTAGTAAACATGTGTCCGCAAACGCTTCGTAAAGGAGATAGGGGCTGTCGAAAGTGTGGGAAAATGAAGTCTAGAGATGAATATCTCTAAAAGAATGAATCGGACAGAAGGCTGTCCAATGAATGACTATCGAAGTCAGGCCTGCACTATGCAGAAATACATGGTAGATAACTCTGCAATGCACGCGCAAGGGATTTCCCAAACAAACGGAGGGATTCCTGGAAAATTGTCCAAGGAAAGAGGGCTCGAGATGAACGTCGAGGGCGAGTCTATCCACCAGAAATTCATAAGCCGTGGTACCAGGTCGAAAGCTCGAAAAGATACAAAATGGCAGACAATGTTTACGTGCCGTGTGTGGTTGCAGAACCAGCGAAATGTTTCGCCTCCCACATACTCGAATGTTGTCATGCTTTTCCCATTGCAATCCAGTTTGCGGATATTCGTTACGTTAACTGCTTAGCACGTAATGCTTCATCAGTGCCTTGCATACCATTTGATATACTACATTTGATGCCACATTTTACGTATGCATTAGTTGTCGGAATTCTTCCAGGAGCGATTGTGTAAATCACCACACTCCGATTGTCTTTCTAATTTCCTGCTGGTTATGCAACCACATACGGCATATAAACATTTTTCGCCATTTTGTATCTTTTCGAGCTTTCGACCTGGTACCACGACTTATGAATTACTGGTGGATAAACTCGCCCTCGATGTTCATCACGAGCCCCCTTTCCTTGGACAATTTTCCAGGAATCCCTCCGTTTCTTTGGGGAATCCCTTGTGCGCACATTGCAGAGTTATCAACTATGCATTTCTGCATAGCGCAGGCCTGACTTCGATAGTCATTCATTGGACAGCCCTCTGTCCGATTCATACTTTTAGAGATATTCATCTCTAAACTTCATTTTCCCACACTTTCGACAGCCCCTATCTCCGTTACGAAGCGTTTGCGGACACATGTTTACTAAGACTTTTTTATTAGTTTTGGCCTGTACTATCTACGGTTTAATTTATGACCATTACTTATTAAACACCCTGTATAGGGTGTTAATGAACTATACCCACAAACTTTAAGAGGTGAATCCTCACATCAAAATAAGAGAAAACGTTCATATGGATCTATGGCGAAAAATGCATAGTTTCAGAGCTAGGGATGTCCAAAATTTTAAGAGGCCCTATTTCGAATTCGAAAGACTGTGGAACTACTACTTATACTATGGATTTGTATAGCAAAACTGCACGCGTAACGTTAGTAAATCAATTTTTTGAGTAATATTTTCATCTTATTTTAATGAAAACAGTGTTATGAAAATAAAAAAAATCTTGTGTCGGATTTGAACGCAAGCTAAATGCGATTATGATACTAACCTGTCGCGTTAGCACGCTCGACTAGGAGAACCGACAGTAGTTAACCTTTGATTTCTGCTATATGTATGCTACGTGGCGAGAAACGGATAACTTCAACTAATCAGAACAGCGTATTTAAACGGCGTGGCAAACATCTTGGCATTTGAAGGCGGCGCTCCAAGTTCCCTTTAAATGCTGCTAGCAAATGAGAGGCCAGCGGTATTGCCACGTTTATTTTGCACACATCCACGTCTATCGTCTGGTACCTGATCGCGCTATAGTTCGTTTGCTTAGCCATAGCCACGCCCCTTAGCATTCGGCAACGTCGCGTCAGAGCTTGCGTTTTATTCGTTTAGCTGAAATGTCAAGATTATTGTCACAGGCTTTAGTTCCTATGGCTAGGGTCGAACGTGATTTAAAAATATGATTTCTGGTTATGACTTGTAATGTGTGATTCTTTTATAAATGGGTTTTAGGCTGTTAGTATGTCGTATAGGCAGTTAAGAGTTTAATATATAGTAAAACATGGTATATTGTTCTTAATTAATGATAATAATATTATATTTAAGTATACTGAGATATGAAAAAGAATAACAATTGTCACTGTCGGTAGCAATTGTTTAACACACTCTAAACACTACGTGTGAAGTTTTCGATCCATTAGTATTTCAGAACAGATATAGGTATACATATTATTAAAATTTGTTTTTCAGATTTGAAGATGCCCTAGTCATCGAATCGAACCAGCATTTATGTAGACTAAATGATAATTTATATGCGAATTTATACCTTCCATTGGTATGATGTTAATAGTAGAAATTAAATGTATACAACACTGAATAGTAAAAATATGATCACATCCTAATTTACGTACACTTGATATTACTAGTATTTTTCTTATATGACACACTATCATATTTGTCACTGTGTTAAGTTGACCGATCGATTAATTCATTACAGTTAACGTCCATTTTAAGTGTCATCTTTATATAAGATAGGTTTAATTTAAATTGCAATCCTAGACAGTACTCAAGTTTTAATCTGAGGTGTGCATCCCCTTTAGGTGAGGCCATACGTGCCACAGAATAGCAAAATACTTTTCATTTATTCAAAGAAATTATGATTTTGCAACTTGAAAATGTATAACTAGAAACAAATGAAATATTCTGTTTGTTAAGAAAAATTTTGAATGGCTTTATGTTATGAATCACAATATAGTAAACAATACATAATATTTTCTTTTTTGCTATAGTATTTTATATTTCAGCTCGTATAATATTGTATTCTAACGGAATTTGGAAAGGAAGAAGTCGCTAAAACGCTATTTAGATTTTTAAAAAAGTGTTCTCAGTCTCCGGATGAAGTTAGAAACACGAGAAAAAAGATAATTAATTCAAGAAACTTCACTTCGTACAGTGTGTGAAAACATAAACATGGCATTGAAACAATACTCATTCAAATTGCATGACTATTTCTTACACTGTCTCAAGTCCCTCTAAACGTTTGTACACGGAGAGAAATGCATAATCCAGTCGGCATGTAAATGCTGTTTTTACCAGTTTACGCGCGTCACCACATTAAGTAATGTTGTTTCATCCGTAGTACGATCTACACCACCGTCCAGCGAAAATTTTGTATTGTGGGACCACCATTTTAAATCTAGAATTAACGCCATACCCATTCCGACGGTGGTAACTTACGTATATAATGTTGTTACCACCTTCCTACGGCTGTCCCCTCTTGGTTCTTTCTAAATCTGTGACTCCCTACCTTACGAGAGTAATAGTTTTTAACACGAAATCCATCATGTGAATAAAATTATCCAATCACAGCGAGTCTAGTTCGACACCGAACTCCAGACTTGGCATGGTGTTCCCACCTGCTGTACTTTTATACATGAAATTACATTACTTAAGGAGCGCACCCGCGTAAATACGATGTATCCACGCAGAAATCCTAGTCCTTTTTTTCTCAGTGTATAAAGTGGTTTTCTGCTTCCAACTAGTTTTGTTTATAATGAGATACGATTGAGTTAGCGACGAATAATTAGAAGTTATAGTTCCTGCAATGTATATACATATTGTTTGCACAAGTCATATTTAATTTTACGTCATAATAACTTATATACAACAGGTTATATCCATTAAGCGATGGGGTTGGAATGACCATAAATCGAGACGGTATACAAAACAGCTTAACATGGGATCTACGTAGTTGAAATATGTCATTAAGATAAATGAAAAATATACTAATACAGGCTATATAGGCACAGTACTTACGACTAACTGACGGAGCAACATAATGAAAAATCAAATATTCAGTTTTCTTAGTATAATCCATGTAATAGTCACTATAACAATAGTCAACAATATGTAATAGTCAACAAAATCAACTGACTGCTTAGCGTTTTATGATAACCACCATAAAGACATGCATGGTGGGATAATAGCTAAGAGCCTGCTTTGCAATGCTTTGCACAGTTACTATTGATCTCAAAATTTAAGATAGATTCAACGTTGTTTAAATTGTTATTTTACAGATGTTTATTATAATCCTAATCTTGATGAAACGGTAATATTAATATTTAATTACTTAATGAGATCAAGCGATTGTGTTTCGTTTATCCAAGCTCCAGATTTCTTCCCTTAAAAACTATTTTAAAATAATTTGAACTTGAACGCTATACACGAAACGTGAATCTCATAAATTCTCTTTGTTTCTCTTGTCTATTTATGACAACAAGAGACTGGTTTAGTATTCAAACGATAAATAGTTAATCAATGTATTATTTTTGAAAAAAATAATCAGTGAAATTCAATGTTCAATCAGTGTATTTATAAGATATCTTTCCTCTCCTGTTACTAGTTTCTGAGTAAGTTCTTAAAGATTTTACTTGCTTATATATTGAAAAGTAAATATTGTGGATTCGATCGATTATTGTAACCAACTAGGGTTGTTATCGGTAATGAAACCGAAAGTGTTTTGGGTTCTAATCCCATTACTTGAATACGGGTTTAAGTTCAGTTGCTTTGATAAGAGAACTGACATGCATTTCGGCATAACGGTTTTGTACACGGAACCGAAAACCATAATATCAATGTGTTTCCAGAAGAGAAGCGAAATATACTTTGACATCGTTATTAGGTAAACACCATTACAAGTTGTAAACAATGTTGTTAAACTATGAAATGATAACTAAAGAGAACCATCTTCATCGGTTTTGTTACAATACCTATTTCTGTTTTCTCTTAATTTCGCTTCTACGTAAAATATACTTTTTGGTTTCATAACCAGCACCGACTTTCTCAGAAAATCAATTTCTTGGAAAATTTAGTTTCCAAACTGTCTTTGATAAGAAAACCTCAGATATATCCTCGAGAAAATTCGGTTTCTGGTTCAACGACTGAAATCCAGTAAAACCCATTTATACCTATTAGTTTTCAGACCCTAAACTGAAACAAAAGTTAGCTATTTTAGTGAATTCAGTAGTGAGTATGTATTTTAAAATATTTTTCAGAGTACCATGTCCCCATTCTATAAAATTTCAGGGTGTTTTAAAACTTAAGTAGAAATGAAATCAAACCTCATTTCAATCAATAAACAACACAAGACATTAGAGTACATTAAAATAAAAAAATACCATTATTCTTGTCTTCAATTCTGGCTTACTTTAGAGGAAAATGAAATACAAAATACTATTGTCCAATATGAGTGATTTCTTAAACCAACTACGCGATAAAAATTATTATACCAATAAAAATACGACGAAATTTATTTATTTTCAAACTCGCTCTCTAAATGAAATGAATGAAATTAGATGTATAGTTTTTCGTCCCACATTATTCCCTGTAAGATAAAGAAGATGTATGATTCCTTACAGTGAATAACTATGAAAGAATTGATAGAATGAAAATGTGGAAGGAAACGGCAGTAACTCGAAAACAAAATGTTGTCCACCATAAACTCACATGTCCTACTTTTGGGTCACCCTGTATAACTCAGGAAATAAGACAAAAAGAAAAATATGTAAATGGGTATTTAATGTAAAGTATATACGGTATATGCTTTACAATTTATATTATTATTTGTCATCTACTGTTTATTGCACATATTAAGGTGTTCTCAATAAAACCAGGCGAAATGCATGTTTTAATAATTAAGACCGTTTTGTCACAATTAGAATTGAGATATTAGATACAGAAGGAGAATCAAATGGAAACCGCAAAAGTGCCATTAATTTTTAAAAAAGCATTTTGAAATTTTCAGACACAGTCCTTGATGTTCCGAGCTGGTAGTACGAAATAGTGCCGGTAGATGGGGTTAGAACTAAGTAACTGCTGATCCAAAATGACGGCAACACTACTCAGTTGCAGCAAGGAGGAACAGAGTGGAGTTATTAGATTTTTATGGATTGAAGATGTGAAACGGTTGACATTCATCGGAGAATGAAGACAAAGTAGGGTGACGCGCGCTCGTCACAGCATGAAGTCTGCGAGTGATGCAAGTTCACAGAAGGTGCGACTTTATTGACTGATGCTCTCCATCCGGGTCAAGCTCAGCGAGTTCTGAAAGAGGTATCCATAGCCGCAGTAGATCGGTTTATTAAGAAAACCGACATGTCACCCTGGCTAAATTGCTTCCTTGCTGAATATAAACTTCGGTTCAGTACAGCATAATGCATGACGAACTTTGCTACAGAAAAGTGTCCGCCAGGTGGGTTCCTCTACAGCTGACTCAAAAACTAAAAGGTCGTCGGTTCGATACATATCAAGAGTTGCTGAGGCTTTATGAAGAAGAGGGTGAGAATTTTGGAATACGCGACAAAACGTACTAGCGACAAAACGTACCACCGACAAAACGTACCACTTACCCTGAGGGCTGCTTGTGAAGGGTTTTCTAAAAACACTTTAAATAATGACAAGCGACAAAACGTACCACTTGCCTGGAGGGCTACTTGCGAAGAGTCTTCCAATCAGCCATCAAATAATGTCAGGCGACAAAACGTACCACTTGATAGGACGGTATATAAGTATATATATATCGGCCAAAATAAGGTTAAAAGTTGAACAGATTGGTGCTGAGAAAAGTAACGATGCAAGACTAAGACTAAGGCTAAGACTAAGACCATGCCTGCAAGATTCTCGCAATACCAAGACCATACCTGCAAGATTCTCACCAGACCAACACCAGCAAGAATCTTGCATATGCAATATTTGAATATTTGCTGATTTCCATCGCACTTTATCCAGGATTTGGACCAGAGACGGATAGGCATTATTAGAGGGGCGCGGGCGCTTTCTCCCACAAGGGCAACCAGCATCTCAATGTCACAAATCAATTGCACAGTTTTCTTTCTACAGTAAGTCAATAGTATTAACAATTGACAATTAAAACCTGATATTCTTTCATCAGTATATTATTCTGAATTGTTCAAAATATTATATGAAGTTCAAGGAGAATGTATACTATATTGCAAAATTAGCAGATGTTTTAGTGTACTAGTTTTTGATGCTACTGTATCTATCATTTTTGCATTCGAAATATTTTTTAATAAATCTTTTTCAATAGACATCAACAAAATGTTTTCAAATGTTCCTGAGACATGGTACTCGTTAACCTATTTTTAATGTATTTCAGTTTATTTCAATTTTGAAAAATTTCTTTCACATGTTACCTGGGTTACGGACAAAGTCAATAAAAATTTGTATGCTGGAAACCTGGATAAGTATTACTGCACAAATTACAATTCTGCAAAATTAAAAAGCAGCACATTGGACAAATTTGCAACACGTTTTGCATTCGCTTTCCTTGTAAACAAATGCATTTTCTCCTAATTCTGAATCACTTGCACCATCAGCACAGTCATTTTTCCTCGGTTATACTCGTCATCAAGACTGACTTTCAAGGATATCCACGTCCTTCAAAAGTCCAAGAGAATACATTTATAGTATCTTTGGAAACTTCTTAACTGAAGTTTTTCAGAAAATATGTAAATTTATCGAAAGGCACGTCTGGAAGTTCTGTTACTTGGTTGAAATGACTAGGTTCCAAATAATCCATAAAGTACATTGCTTCTTGAATCTTGAAGAAATACTCAAAACTACCATGTCCAATATTGTGGAATGCTTCGATGCAGTACCTGGTCATTGGATAGAAGCAGCTTCATCTTCATATTCACAGGAATAATCTTTGTCCATCTCTGAAGGCGAATTATCGAAAGGTCAATAGAAAAAAAAGAAATCACGTTCTAAGTCTTCAAATTTGTTATTGGCCCATTCTGCAAAACTTAATGCTGCATTCTTAACGGATTCAAAATCATCTCTCTACTCTTTCAGTTGGAACAGAGTAGTCTGCACCATCCGATAGGACTACACTAGCAGCACCCTCTATTTGGTGATAGTTTGACAGAGAGGTCGTCACTTGAAATATCTTAAGGAACATTTCTGCTGTTCGGATTGTTTTGAACTTCAGAAGATCTTTTATACATCATTTCGATTTACACCTAGCTATTGGTTTGATATTTTCTGTAGAAGCAATTTTCTTAATTGTTATGGTCAACTCTACATACAAAGCACTTTTTGGGTTCGAAAAATGACCAAACTTTTTCTGAAAAACAGTGTGTTTTCTACCATCTTGTTTCCGCAATAACTGTAAGACGCCTTTCTTAACATTTGATCTTCCAAATGTACATTCGCTGATAAGACTCACGCATAAATATCGCACAGTCATTCAGCAGAACATTGGCACAGAATCAATGCAATTTTTTCTCAGATCACATATGACATTATTGAATATATGAGCGTAACACCACACGTGTAACTGAGTTTCTTAGTAGTTAACTGGTTAGCGTATGCGCCTTTGTCGTGGGAGACTTGAGTACGATTCCCGGCGGGATCTCATGTGCTTCGGATTTCCCGTAAATCAGAATGTCCCGTCTCATATAGCCTCGCTGCTAAAAGGGCCATTAAACTCAAAATCAACTGAATCACACGTGTAACTGATCATAGGTGAATTGAAAAAATCCGAATATTGTCCTTGCATGATATTTGAGCCATCGGTTGAGTTTCAAATACATTTCTTAATATCAAGGTTCAACTTCTGCAGAATTTCCAGCAGTAAACCGCAAAGACACTGATCTGTGGTAGATATGCATTTTACAATGACAACAATACTTTGTTTAACAACCATTTTAACAACATACCGTAAAACAACAGAGCACTGGCCTGAAACTACTATATCTTGAGTAGTGTCTAATAGAACAGAAAATATTGAAGCTTGAGAGACTTCTTTCGAAATATCTTCTCTGATAGGTGTGCTGATAGCATTCAAAACATAATTCACCGTGTTTAGTAAAAGTTATGCGACCACTATCCTGCTTACTTCCTCGTATATGACTCTTCTCGGTGACCTTATCTAAATTACTTTTAAGCGGAAGATCAAATTTGCTTAAGAAAGGAATAATATCCAAAAGGTTTCCATGATCTATAGCTGTGTCTTTCAGTTTATAGGCTGCTACATTTCCTCTGTAAATGAGCCCTCTTTTACCAATGAGTTTCTGCACTTTGACAACTCGATACATTACCTGTCTGTTCTTCTCAACCTTATACTGCTGTTGTTTTACCTGTTCATGAGGATGTAGTTTCTTAACATGAAGTAGTACGTTTTGTCGCGGGTTAAATATCCGTAATGTTTTAATTAGTTCATGATAGGTTGTAATTTATATAAGTGGTACGTTTTGTCGTGGAATAAATATCAGAAATGCTTTAATTAATCCATGATAGGTTGTAATTTATGACAGGTTGTCAAAAGTGGTACGTTTTGTCGGGACACCGAATTTTGTAGCTCACATTTTTACCGGGAATGAAAGTTGTTCGCACCATTTTCAACCGGAGACGAAATGTACAAACAAAGAGTGGCGACATTCTTTTTGGCTGAAACTAAAGAAGTTTTACAACCAGCCCTTTTCAGGAAAGGTCTTGTTGACTTTGTTTAGGAATAAGAATGGTTCTATTCTGGAAATTTCTCACGCACTACAGTAACTACCGATACCTACACGATCGTTTCAAGAACTATTTGAAGTCAACAATATGCACAAAGCAGAGGGGTTTGTTGCATGCAAGTGTATTGCTTCAAGATGATAACGCACCCGAAAACCATCGACGATCTACACTTCAAGTGCCTCCTACATCTCTATACTCGTACATTTGCACTATGATATCTCCACATCTTTGATCCGTTAAAGGATTACTTTGGATGGCAGACAAGTTTGATGAAGACGTAAAAACGACGGTGGACTCGTGGCTACAGCGTCAATCAAAAGAATCTTCCTTATGCAGTATCGAGGCACTTCCCATCCGATGGAGTAAGTGCATTGAACTGGAAATAGACCATGTACAAAAACAATGTACAAGCAAACATTCTCCCTGCAAGTAAAATAGTGCCAAAAATAATTGTGGTTTTAATTTGATTCTCTCTTGTAAAAGAAAGGATTTCCTTTTGTTTTCGGAGAGAATACTTGCAAATTTGATTAAGCAATAAACCTGGTAATAGAAATTTGCTTTGTTGTAGGATACAATCATACAAAGAAAATTCTGAATGCAGAAGGATGTTGATAAGAATGTGCACAAGACGGCATGACTGGAGATATAAGACTGGCTCGTGTCACGAAAATACAATTTTATAACCTGTCTCATCTTGTGTCTCTTTTTCAAAAAGTTCTGTCCTGAATTCGAGATGAGTCAAAATAATATGAGGTACCTGGTAAAAATAATAAAGAGTGTGAAATTTGGAACTTTTTGATCAACATGAACCAAACCTGTAAAATGTCCACTGAAGCTTACTGTGAACCAACTGATTAAGTTTCCAAATAGGATTTGAATATACTGGTATCGTAAGATGTGAAATTAGGTTGCTGCTGTAAACATATTTACCAGATACAGTAACAACACTGTCATTATGAAATGGAAACGAACGGAAAAATATATTGGTTCTGGAATTCCATGTAAAGTCACGCTGTCTACTAGATACAACATAGTTCTGCTCAAATTTTTATACGGAGTTTGAATGACATTTGAAGTAATTTTGTATCGTAAATATACGATTACATACAAACATAACGCAGTGAAGAGGAATAAAATGGTAGTTACAATGCAAACATTAATCTGAAAAGGAAATGACACAGCCATCCAAAAATGCAAATGTTTTTGTTTAAGGACTAGAAAAACTACTCCAATTCAAGTGTATGGTATAGTAAATGAAAGAAGTTAATTGTATTTATGTTGGATAAAAGTCCACATATACCTATTAGTAGGGTAAAATTAGAGGTTGACCCGTAACTAAATACTATTGAAAAGTTCTTTGGGATAAGAAATCAGGTAGCTATAAGTGAATTAACCAGAGAATGCTAAAGTCTGGAAGTTTGCGATTTTCGAGATATTCCGGGTTGAAGTTGTAACGCAAAATTGCTTTCTGAAACAAGTGCTGCTACACATAAAAGTTGTTTTATGCATGCAGTGCAATATATGTTTCGTCCGTAACAAGACAATGGCAATTTACAGTCAAAATGTGTTGAAATGTCAATACTAATACAGATGGTTATATCCAGGATGATTCAAATGTCCGTCACGATAAAACAAAAGGATAAAATTTGCTTCTGAATCGCGAGATAAACATGGATGAGAATAAAAATTGAATATTTTCAAACTTAGTTTGCATTTTTTTAAAATGAAATTCTCCCCAGCGCTTTCACTATATTGTCCCTGAGTCAACTTAAAAAATTCGAATTGTTGTTTTCGGATTCCTCACTGTAAAAATAATTAAAATATATCTGTATGAATTCCTATTTCAGTATGGTTTATACTCCATAACCTGTTTCTACCCTATATGAATTCTTTATTATTTTATTTAAACACAAAATATTTCTATGAATTCTCTTATAACTTTATGTTTCGTTAATTTCAGTGTTTCATTTCTTGTTTCTGAGCCTTATATGCAAGTAACTGCAACCAAGTTGTTGGTTATTGTTTATTTTGTTTGTGAAGTTACTCTCTATATGCTGTCTTGATTGCATTCCTTGCCAATATTTATTACTCCTTCACCTCTGTACATACGAGTCCTAATGGCCCGTTTCGTGTTCGGTTCACTAATAAACCAAATTTTGATCACTTTTCTTGCTAGAGGGTTCTAAGTATTATTGTATATTTACTTTAATATAAGCACTACTTTTTATGAATTCTTATACACCACACACTTTTTACATTATATACAGTACCCATACGCATTCACACACGTCCCACTGCGTTCATTGCGGATTCGTTCACGAATTCAGAGTTTACGATACATACACTTCAGTGTTCCCGTATATTGACCCACATTAGGACAACGTTTGATTGTGAATTTAAGAGTATTCTTTCATATGTCTTTTCTAATTAGAAGCTTTCATCGTATAATGAATCGTCTACGGAAATGCTTACGTTTTCACGACCATTAGTGCAACTATCACCATGGCAGTATCGACATGGAGACACACACTTTAATCTATGTTTTCTGCAGGAGCAGCTCGTGCTACTACATAATTTTCTTCCCAGTGCTTTGCACTGACAACGTACAACTTTTAAGATGGAGTCAGGTGCTGGAGGTTCATCAGTAGTTTCCGGATAAAGATATTGACCTTTGAGTACCCAACCCCATTCAAAAGGACCTATTTCTGTCGTTGATAAAGTTTTCCATCGTTGTACTTGCATGTAAGTTCTTAACGAATGAAAATGCACGGCTCGGGATGTAGGTGGGAGCTGCTAGGGAACTGGTCTTGACGCTGCTCGTGTCATTCGCATGTATGTTGTGTAACGAACTAGAGGGAGATAATCAGTTTGTGTACCGCCATACAAAATGACGAAGAATTGCTTGCCTGCTTTTGAGATTGAATCCGCTGACGAATTATCTGAAATAAATACTTCTGCACATTCTTGAGCGGTTACATTCTTTTGAATTGTTTTTCAGAACGTTTGCCTTTCCTTGTTTGTAGGGTGCTGACGTTGTGTTACACCCGCTAACTGCATGAATGAACAGGAGATGGCTGCAAACTAGTGAACCAATGTGACGCTGGATATTTCAGACATCATAGAGTGGTTTCTGTTCATGCCTCTTTCCCTTTGCAAGTGATTTCATGAAAAGTTTACCCATCGAGTCATCAGCTTGATGCAGCAGCATCACCAAGTATATCCATGTCATCCAACACAACTGTAACTTGTTCCTTCTTACGAGCCATGTTAATTGCATTTGAAACAATTAACGTATCAGCATCATTTTGTGCTCTGTAGATGATGTGACCATTTGCTCTCAACTCCGTAGACAACAAATCTATTAGGTGATTAATGTTCTTGTCATTTGAGAGAAACGCATGCTGGTTATTGTATGCTGGTGTGCTCAATGAAATTTTCACATCGGTTGCTGCACGATGAATCCTTCGGCGTTGATGCTCATATTCTTTGATGGAAGGACCATTTGTGTACCCGTCAAATACTACTATGCATGGAACATGAAAATGCTGACATAAAAAATGCAGTATGACTGAAACACATCCATCCATGATTGGTGTTTAGACCATACCACATGTCAAAGCAAACATCCGCCATCAATAACGAATGATTTTGATAGCTTAGGTTCCTCAGATGCCTGAAGTGAATGAATTAGTGCAGCTTTTGATGATTTCCTCATGACCTCTCCAGAGAATAAAGTGAGTTCATATGCGAAATACTGGAATGATATGTGCTCGCGCTCAACGAGCATAGCAAGTCGCCAGAAGAGAGTTGAATTGTCGAAATAATGAATACTATCACCAATGCGAACTCCTTTGCTTACATGCTGTAATGTTTTTGCTTGGTCAGTTTTTTTTAATCTAACGGCATTCCAAGGTTTGCCATCCAACTTCTGATGTATTCCATTACCAACAACGTTTGCATCGTCACAGTTCACTTTGTCATCAACTCCTCCTGCTATAACGTCAGTGGCTATACATTGCGCAACGATGAGTCGTATACTGAAAAGGTTTATGCTTATTGAGCCATTGTATCATAAGTCTTCGATCACTCCGGTCCCTCTTCATACGTGATGGCAATAGCTCACAATGTTGTCCACTCTGTTGGCGTTCAGTTCCAGTTAAAGATGTCATAGCAGAATGCATCTCTTCAAATATATGTAGGCATTGAATCCATGTGTCACACGTATTTTGTGTCATTCCACGACCGTGGATTAAACCTCCTCTACTCTTGATAACACGCATCATACTCTGTTCAATTGCAAGGTCTGAGGAAATTATTTTCCAATTTTCTGGTATTCGACGGATGACATGTTTTCCATGGTTTTGAAACTGATCGTATAGCCACGGATGTGTAAATTGTAACTGCTGCATTATCTTAAGGTATATCCGTCCACAGTTAGCATACATATTGTGCCCTGTCGCAGCAAATAGGGGTAGCATGCATTTCATAGCAGCAGGATGTAGATTCCAATTTCCTTCTCGCTCGCCTCTTACAAACATCTGAACAGTGTTGATGTATTCTATGTATTGTACGCATAACTTTGAGGTTCGAGATTGCGCAGACAATTCTTGCTTCAGCTCGTTGACACGTTGTTCCACTTTTGATAGTATATTATACTGTGCTGGATTTATTGTAGTTCCTTCATCAACTCTTATAATATTACTGCAGATATTTTTCAGATCTGTAAACTCAGCATCTGTGATAGGTAGGAGGTTAGAATCAATTACATAATCATATTCTTCATGGGAGGTTATAGGGAACAAGACTGATGATAGTAAGATAGACATTAGTGCGCTCTGTGCAAGAAAATGTCCTCTCTCAATGCTCTCGAAAATTCTTTTCCGTTGAGCATATGAACAACTGTGTTTTCTCCATATACTGTTCCAAGTAATTCTGATAAGCCAAATCCATAAATTTTTGATCCTATGCTTCCTAGAAAACTTATTAGCATGTGAAACGGACCTAAGCAACAAACAACGTTGAGGCCAGTACTATTGACAATTTGAATGGCTTTTATCCAAAGTGGTTGGTCCAGTTATGGATGGAGTGGTTACTTGTAACTTTTTGGCTTTTCCTTCAATATAGCAGAGTGTACTGTAGATACAGATTTCATCATTTGGATTTAAGTTCACAAGGGGAAGTAATGTGATATGAGATGGTGAAGAGGCTTCAGATGTAGAATATTTCTGCATAAACCCACTCCAGCTGAATTGATTATTTTCAGTGTCGTATAATGTACAATGGATGTACCACAGGAGATCAAAATTCCGAGTGATTGCGGCAGTGTGGCATTTGTAGGTGCAACATTGGCTTCCTAGTTTAAAAATATATGCATGAACAAGGCATCATTTTGGTATAACCATTATTTGTGTATCACTTCAGGTTCAAAAGTTCTACTATTCCAAACTCCAGGTTGCATTGTATACTGGATACCCTGTAGTAGTAGTAGAAGTAGTAGTAGTAGTAGTAGTAGTAGTAGTAGTAGTAGTAGTAGTAGTAGTAGTAGTAATGCTGGTGTATAACTGTTAGAACCACCTGAGCCATTGTTAGAAGTATGAGTGTCACCGTTCGGAGAACCCAAACAACAGTAGATACCATCTGTTAGTTAAAAGTCTATTACTGTAGATAAATAAATAAATTTATTTTCTAACAGAGTAAAATCCCAACTAATATTGACATCGAACGTAATACTTTTTCCCACCATAAAAGTATTTTTTTTTTTCAATTTTCTCGAAAGCTAGCTTTCACACTCATGCATATCATTCTGTTCACCTTAATGAAGTTTATCATTGGTATAAATGTCTTATGATTGGACAACATTTTTGTTTGGTATTTGTCACTTATTCGTGGATTGTTTTGTAATGCATACATCTCGACATAATAAAAACGCCATAACATGCAAATAAGTATTGTCTACACCAGATGCAGGGAATTTTTGTTTTCTTATTTTTTTTGGGGGGGGGGCGGTAGCATCACTTTCAGCAGCGAAATTATATCATAAGTGGTACACAGCTTAACGTGGGATCCGAACCACAGGAGTTCCCACCGAGGATATCAGAAATGGAAATCCGGTCTGATTAGCTGCTGTTAGAAACTAGTAGCGAAAACTCTTCAGCATGTTTTAGCAGTTATAAGAATTATATTTACATCTTCATCGTTTATCAGTTCCATTGTTTTACCATTTTTTTTTTTTTAAAAAGGAAATGAAACTAGCTTAGAACTTGGAAACGAATGCCAATATGAAAAGAATAATGCTATAATACAATTGTAATAATACTGAATTTCTAAACGAGTACAAATTCTCAAATCAAACTTAATATAAATATATTTTAAATCGAGACAGGCGTATATCATTCATAAAGAATATTTGATAATGCTTAAGTGTTAGCTCGAGGAATAGAGGAGTACATATCCATTACAAGAGGGAAGAATATTCTACTAAAATTTGTAGATAAAAACATCTTACAGTGCATAATCGACATGAATAGATGACGTAGCTCTATGATAACTAGAAGACAAGAAAATACAGGTTCTATAAGCATTCGAAAAAGTGAAAATTTCGAATAACAATTTGCAACTAGCCATATGATTTTGACTTGTGTACTTAGTACTCCAGACAAAAGGATTGTGCTTGATCGTTACTAGAATTACGTCAAAGTAAGGCTCATGAATGAAATTACTACGGTTGTGCTCTCCGTGTATAACTACGGTCGCTTTAGATGGCTGCAGCTCGCAAAGATTTGCAGCGACACGAGTTTTTTGATGAACATCTGGCTGTTCTTAGGCGTTGGAATACATATCAAGGGCTTACCTTTTGCCTACTTCCTCATCGATGTAAGGGATGTCAATACGCATGTACGTGTGTAAATAAATGTTATCGAAATTCAGGTTCGAAAGAATGAAATGAAGATTGAATCATCATGCAGTTAGACGACAAGCTTGTTTTTGTACCGGCCATATTTAAAATAAGTAAATCAAGGTTAGATTTTTGCATCTGTTAGGTTTCGTGTGCACGTTTTCTCTTACTTAGAGTTTTGTTGGCATCTCTGACAGTGAGACATGTATTTTACATACCACATCGTAAACGATATGTTGTGCTTTTGTTAGAAGAAGTTAGAAAGTAATGATACGCCATTTTTGTAATATGTTATCCTTGTATTTTATCTGTAACTTGAACATCATTTGCTTTGTGACGTAAAAACACTTCTAAAGTTTGCTGAATATACGTTTCATTATCTACCATTTAAATCGATTTCTATTCAGAACAAACATAATCTATAGATGTTAGTGTGTGGAATTGTTACCCCTCACTAGCTCATCACAACATTATAATATTATGTTACTACTGATACTAGTTAAGGAGAGAAATAATTTTCACTAAAAGCAGTATCTAATGTAACAATAGGCAGTACACATGTAGTGATATTACGTGGCCGACATTTCGTAGTTTGAATGTGGTTTGCACTTCAGGTGTAGTGTTTATATTCCGTTTATCATATGTATCATAAAGTGATCAGGACATTACAAGCGAAAATGTACGTTCTTGACTAAGAGGCTAGATACAGCTTACCTTGTATTTCTTTAAAAGAACGAAGTGCTTTATCTAAGTGCATACAAATCAGTTTTAGTCCCCATGACTATTGTCATAAAATTTGCTATTTAAATGAAATGAAATGAAATCTTTAAGTTTTACGTCCCACGGTTATGCCGGTTAGGCTAAAGGAGACGGTGATAATGAGAGATGAGTGAAATGGTGGAATGAAGAAAGTAAGAGGAAACGGGAGAACCCCGAGAAAACCCACGAGCACGTTGTTTGTTCAACCACAAAGTTCACTTGGCGGAGGCTGGGATCGAACCCGGGACCCCAAGCACCAGAGGTGAACGCTCTACCACTGAGCCACGGCGCCCCCCAATTTGCTATTTAAGTTTGTAACGCTACCATATGGTGTCAACAATTTAAGTAATTAATCATCCAGTTCACTAGAGTGCTAGATACAACTTCACCAAGGTGAGAGGTTTATCTACAAATTCCACACTTACATTATTTTTATACGTTACTTTCATTAGTATATCGTAAACCATTACTAATATCTAGAATAATCTGTTCACACAATAGCTGGGATATTAATAAACACACAACGTTGGAAGTAATCTAATTTAATACTCAAACTTCGTCATTTGTTAACTTGAAATTGTAGAATATAAAGTTATGTATTCTATAAGCAACTGAACAATTAGCCATATTACTGAAGTCAATATAGTAACTTGTTTTACTATCATTTACACTAACGAATAAAATGTAATGGTCGTAGATACTCTGTAAGATATATCGTAGCAGTAGAACATTACGCAGGTTTGCTCTCCAAAGCCCTATAACACGACCATCATTGGTCAACTGAAGGTGACATAAACTGTTAACTTGTGTATGTTTTGAAATTGCTGATAAATCCCAAAATTTCGTGTATGGTTAAAAAAAACAGCTTATAAATGTCAACATACCACTAAGTCGAAAACCAATATCAGAATCTAACCTGAGTGAATAATAACAATAGATCAACAATCATATTTAAAGCTCTTAAATATATTTAATACACACCACGTTATATAACTTAAGTTCCTACATCTAATATGATAGTGCTACAAGATGAAGAGAATTAGAATGGTACCAGTTCCATGAGTACCCATCAACTAAAGGATGTAAGACTGCAATTCCCTTGTCTCATGCTTACCACAATTTACACATTGCTAATCCAGGACCATTTCTTATCCTCCTTCCCTTATTTGTTTTAGCCCTTGCTCTTTCTCGTTCTTTTTCTGAAGACCCTCTTTCAACGTCTTCCAAGTCGAAGTTTTAAATATTTAAAACCAGACAATTATTAAAACGTAGTATTAAAAGGTCCTGTAATGGCGAGTAATGATACCAAAACTATGTTACTATAGAAAGTATCCAGGGTTTTCTCAGATACAATGTTTTAACCACTTTACTTCGTTTAAACCACAATCTGATAGAAGACCGAATCATATTTTCTCCCGATTACACTCTTGCTTCGATTCTCCGAAACATATCGTTCCTCTTACCATCAATCTTGGTGCACAAATGGTTAAAAACATTTCTAAACATACACAAACGAAACACTTGATAACATTAAACTATATTATTGACACAAGTAAGGTATTTCAGTCTTTTGAACGTAAGTGTAATTGGATTTCTTGTTCTGTTGAGAAGCAGGAGATGTAAAATAAATTTGTTCGTTAGACATGTGGCAGATTGAACTTTTTTTGATTATAGGGTTAGAATAGTGGTGGAATGCATGTTACTTACAGTATTCCGCAGATAGTTACATTATACAACAGAATTTCTCAACCTGTGATACACAAGTCGCTTTGATGGTACATACGACTTATGATAATATTAACAATTAATATGGTTGACCGTACTCCAGTCGAAAAGGTTGAGAGAACCTTTGAAATACAATCAATGTTTATATTTTGAACATTTCTATATTCTCTTCGGTCTGTAGAATTCTTAAATAATGATGCGTTCCTATATTAAACTTACAAGAAAGTACACTTCATACTATGAAAATGGTGTACCCTGCTCTACATCTCCTCTAGTAGAGAAGGTAGAAAGTGTGAAGAGATTAAAATGAAGTCTACTTTATTATCAGCTAGCAAAGAATTTTGTATGCATTTGAAAGGTAAAAATTAAATATGTTTACAGTAGTAGAAAATGGATCGATCTGGCTCAGACCTGGGCCAGCGTTGAACAACTCACAAGCCCCTGGGAAAATAACCACCGTGCACCGTGAGCCCACGGTCTTTTACGACCTCCATTTTAGGCGTGAATTCGTTCCCTTTTATGACCACTTTTAAGGGGGTGTATTCGTTCTCTTTTACGAGCCCATTTTTAGGGGTGAACTCATTCCCTTTTATGAGCATATTTTCCAACCCCTATTTTAAGATAACACATAACACTACGTAACACACAGCAGAACAGATAACAGATAAGAATATGAAACATAGAAGGGGTGTATTCGTTATCTTTTATGAGCATATTTTCCAACCCCTATGTTAATTACGAACAGATAGAAGAGCACATAAAACTACAACCTCCATTTTAATGGGTGTATTCATTCTCCAACCCTTACGAACACATAGCAGATCAGATAATACATAAGACTACGTAACATAACGAACATACAGAAGAGCAAATTGAACTCGTTCCCTTTTATGACCTCCATTTTAAGGGGTGTACTCGTACCCTTTTATGAGCACATTTTCCAACCCTTATTGTAACATAGCATAGAATACATGGAGACTATGAACACACAGCAGAACAGATAATACATAAGAATACGTAACACACAAGGGATGTATTCGTTCTCTTTTATGAACATATTTTCCAACCCCTATTTTAACATAGCAGAGCAGATAATAAACACAACATCCTCCAGAGTATGACTTATTTTTCAACCTTAATTGAAGACAGTAGAGAATAGATAATATTCAACCCCTATTGGAACATAGCAGTGAATACATAAAACATAGAAGAAGTTACATAAGACTACGGGGGTGTATTCCACCCGTATTTGACCATAATGAACATAGCAGAGAATGGGGGTGTATTCGTTTTGGATTCCACCCTTATTTGAACTTCGTTACCTCTTACGAGCATATTTTAGGGGTGTACTCGTTCCCTTTTCCAACCCTTATTGTAACATAGCATAGAATACACTGAGACTATGAACATACAGCAGAACAGGTAATACATAGCACAGCTAATAAAAGAGCATGGCATATTTTTCAACCCTTATTTTAACATAGCAGACATAAGACTACGGAGGGAGGGTGTACTCGTTCTCATTTTTCAACCCTTATTTGAACATAACAGATAATACATTCGAACCCTATAGCAAAGATTCTTTTAAGGAGTGAACTTGTTTTAACCTATATTTGAACATAGCAGAGATGATTATTTAAAGAATGCGAAACTTCCGTGTTTTGTTATCAGTTACATAATAACTTCCGCCATATGTAGACAATTCTCATTACGTCATTTATCCGGATTTGAAAAAACATTGACCTAGTTTTCTCTTTAACAGACAATAACTTGTCATTCAACGTTAGGAATCCCTGAACGTAATGTAATCAATCACAAAGGTATAAAAAAAGAGGGAAATTCCCGAGGATGACTCATACTATTGCGCAATATGACGTAATGCTGTCAGACAGGTATAAAAGACTGACCGACATGTTTTTTTGTAATCACTTCATGTTTACCGTGTGAAGCGTAAAGTTCAGATATTTTTTGTGTGTGTGCGTTTATATTATTAGTGTGGTTTATTAATAGTGTGGTTTTGTTTTCTTTTGTAAGTAAGACATTTTATAATAATACTATTAATATTATATTATAAAAACTCAGTTCAAAATTATTATAGTAACTTTGAAGAGTTAGTTTAAAAAAAATGGCAACAAAAAAGGTCAAATCAAATATTATCAATTCTGATACTCTATTTAATAATAATTTAAAAAATTTTATTTTAAAATGTGATACTGATTTAAATGAGGATAGTGGATGTTTTTTAAAGAATAAAAGAAAAGACTGTTTAGATATATTAAAACAGGAACAAGATAATTCAGCATTTAAAGTAAATTTTTCGTTGGCTACAACTTTTGTAAGACCAGTAGATTTAGAAACATGTCGATTCTTTGTAAATAGTGGTAACGAAATTATTTTACCGAGTACAGATGTGAATTCTATAATAGAAAAACTATTTAATAAAATTTTAGTTGAACAAGAAAATAGAGCAATTAAGAAATCAGGGTGGTCTTTATGTTCTGAACCAAACCATCACTTAGAAATTAAAATCAGTAAATATGATCCTCTTTCCGCTTCTTCTTTTATAAAATTACCTCAATGGATTTTATCTAAAAAGAATTGTGTTTTAAATATTCAAAATAACGATAATAGATGTTTTATGTACTGCATTCTAGCTGCGTTGCATCCCGCAAAAGATAATCCACATCGTGTGAATAATTACATACAATATAGTAATACTTTATTACCATTATTTGAAAAAACCAATATAAAGTTTCCCGTCGAAGTAGAACACATAAGCAAATTTGAACATATGTATAATTCTGTATTTCCTAAGGAACAAATTTCCATTAATATATATGGCATTAACTATGATCATGAAACTATTTTCCCGTTACGTATAAGCGAAAACACATGTGTAGATAAACGTATAGATTTACTGTATTGTGAAGAAAATTGCAACAGTCATTATTGTTTAATAAAAAATCTCAATGCGTTATTGAAGAGTCATAAAGAGAAAACTTATGTAAAATTGCCTCAATGGATTTTATCCACAAAATGTGTTTTAAATATTCAAAATAACGATAATAGAAGTTTTATGTACTGCATTCTAGCTGCGTTGCATCCCGCAAAAGATAATCCACATCGTGTGAATAATTACATACAATATAGTAATACTTTATTACCATTATTTGAAAAAACCAATATAAAGTTTCCCGTCGAAGTAGAACACATAAGCAAATTTGAACATATGTATAATTCCGTATTTCCTAAGGAACAAATTTCCATTAATATATATGGCATTAACTATGATCATGAAACTATTTTCCCGTTACGTATAAGCGAAAACACAGCTGTAGGTAAACATATTGATTTATTATATTTAAACTCTCATTATTGTCTAATAAAAAATATCAATGCGTTATTGAAGAGTCATATAAAATTGCCTCAATGGATTTTATCACAAAATGTGTTTTAAATATTCAAAATAACGATAATAGAAGTTTTATGTATAGTATTCTAGCTGCGTTGCATCCCGCAAAAGATAATCCATATCGTGTGAATAATTACAAAAATTTCCAGTCGAAATAGCACACATAAGCAAATTTGAACATATGTATAATTCTGTATTTACTAAGGAACAAATTTCCATTAATATATATGGCATTAATTATGATAATGAAACTATTTTCCCGTTACGTATAAGCGAAAACACAGCTGTAGGTAAACATATTGATTTATTATATTTAAACTCTCATTATTGTTTAATTACAAATTTAAATGGTTTAGTCAGACATCAGTTAGGTAGTCATCAAACATTTATTTGTAGACGATGTTTAATATCTTTTTATAACAAATCAAAATTAGATGAACATGACAAATTATGTAAAGAACACACTCCAACCAAAATTAACATGCCGAAACAAGGAGAAGTTTTAAAATTTCGAAAATTGAAATTGTTATTACAGAATGATGTGATAATAATTGCAGATATGGAAAGTTTATTAAAACCTATAAATAAACAAAGTGGATCTCATACAATACAAATTCACCAACATATACCATGCAGTTTTGGTTATATTGTATGTTGGAGTAACAACTATATGAAATCAGATTTAGTTATTTATCGGGGAGAAAATGTATCGATGAAGTTTATGTCTGCTATGGAGAATGAATTAAGAAAAATCATAAACATATTAGATCAACAAAAACCATTAATACCATTAAATAGTTCTCAGTTACAGGAGTTTAACCTATCCACTGAATGCTCAGTTTGCGATAGTAAATATACGAGTAACAATAGAAAAGTTAAACATCATAACCATTTAACTGGTCAATTTATCGCCACGGTGTGCAACAATTGTAATTTACAAATTAAGCGTCAAAGTAATTTTATCCCTGTCTTCTTCCATAATTTGTCTGGGTATGATGCACATTTATTTGTGAAAGAATTAGGTTGCACCCCTGGAAATATTTCGGTAATTGCTGAAAGCACTGAGAAATACATAACATTCTCTAAGCACTTTAATTTTAATGGTAGACCTATCGAGTTACGTTTTGTAGACTTATTTAAATTCCTACCGTATAGTCTCGAAAATTTGGTGTCAAAATTAAAACCTGAGCAATTTGTCTATACAAAGCAATATTTTTCTGATGAAAAGTTTCCTTTAATTCTCCGTAAGGGAATTTATTTTTATGAATACATAACAAATTTAGATACATTTAAAGAAACTGAATTTCCTGGAAGAGAGGCGTTTAGTAGCAAATTGAATGGAACACAAATTTCCGAGACTGATTATCAATATGCAAAACTGATTTGGCGTGTGTTTAAATGTGAAAATTTAGGGGACTACCACGATCTATATTTAAAATGTGATGTACTTCTCACAGCAGATGTGTTGGAGAATTTTAGAAAGACATGTTTAAATGCTTTTTGTATTGATCCGATTAATTGTTTTACTGCACCTGGGTTGGCATGGCAAGCCATGTTATATAGAACAAAAATTGAACTTGAACTTTTATCAGATATCAATATGTATATGTTTGTAGAAAAATCGATTCGCGGAGGTATTACTCAAGCTGTGTTAAGATATGCCAAAGCTAATAATCCTTACGTACATGATTTTGATGCGGAAAAAGAAAAATCTTATTTACTGTATATTGACATGAACAATCTGTACGGACTATCAATGATTGACTATTTACCATATGGTGGTTTTCGGTGGGAGGATAAAATTGACAATTGGCAAGACAAACATAAAATTATCAATTGGCCCACGGATAGTGAATGGGGATTTTTTCTAGAAGTGGATTTAGAGTATCCAAATTATTTACACGAATACCATTCTGATTTTCCGTGTGCTCCAACTAATGAAGTTCCACCGAATGGTAAATATTCAAAATTACTATTGACACTTAAATCGAAATCGAATTATATCTTGCATTATAGAGTATTACAATTTTATCTAAAACAAGGTTTAATATTGGTAAAAGTATATAAAATATTATGGTTTCGTCAATCTAAATGGCTTGCATCTTATATTCAAGAAAATACTCAACGCCGTGCAAATGCTACAATTGAATTTGAAAAAGATTTCTATAAGTTATTAAATAATTCTGTATACGGAAAGACAATGGAGAATGTACGAAAACGAATTGATATAAAATTAATTAACAATGAAAAAAGTGTAAAAAATTAGTAGCGCAAAATCAGTTTGAAAATTGGGTAAAATTGGCTGATAATTTGGCATTGTTTCATATGGTAAAAAAATCGGTAACCCTTAATAAACCAATTTACGTAGGAGCGACAGTTTTAGAATTATCAAAATTAACTATATATAACTTCCATTATAATATAATGAAACCGCGATATGGAGATAAAATTAGAATTGCATATATGGATACTGACTCTTTCATTTACCAAATTAAAACTAACAATATTTATAACGATATAAAAGATATGATTGAGTATTTTGACACCTCAAATTATCCTGAAAATAATTCTTTATATAGCACACAAAATAAACACGTTTTGGGTAAAATGAAAGACGAATTAGGTGGAGTTCCTATGATTGAATATGTTGGGTTACGAGCAAAAAATTATGCTATAAAAACTGGTGAAAATAAAGAATTGAAAAAATGTAAAGGGATCAAGAAAAATATAGTTAAAGAACAAATTACGTTTAACGATTATAAATCATGTATATTTAAAAACGAAACGATCTATAAAACACAATTTGAAATTAAAAGTAAATACCATAATTTAACAACAAATCAGGTAAGAAAATTAGCATTAGATCCGTATGATGACAAAAGAAAAATTTTAAATTGTAATATACACACTGTTCCTTGGGGGTATTATAATAAAAATGTAAAATGTACGATTTGTATATTATAAATATGATATAATTTTTTTGGATATATTAGTATTAAAAAAAATGTCACAATCAGTTCGAGAACAAATAGTTGCAGAATTACATAAAAGTGCAAGACGAAACTATCCTCGAATACCTGTTATAACGAAAGGGATTCATGATTTATGGCAAGCTGATTTAGTTGAAATGAATAGTGGAAAATTGAAAGGTCTAGCAAAAATTAATCGAAATTTCAAATATTTATTAACTGTGATAGATACATTCTCTGAATATGCTTGGGCTATTCCTGTGAAAAATAAAACTGGGAAAGAAATTACACAAGCATTTATAACAGTAATGAGAAAAGCAAACAAAAGCCCTAAATTTTTACAAACTGACAGGGGTCGAGAATTTTATAACTCAGAGTTTCAGAAGGCGATGAACCAAAATAACATTAAACATTATTCCACGTACAGTGATGTGAAAGCAAGTATTATTGAAAGATTTAATAGATCATTACGTAATTTAATGTGGAGAAAATTTACACTGCAGGGAAATCATAAATGGATTGGCATTCTGCCGGAATTACTACATAAATATAATAATACTATTCATTCCACTATTAAAATGAAACCTATCGACGCTATTAAAAAAGAAAATGAAAAACATCTATTGACAAACATCTATTGCAAAAAATTTTCTGTGATAAAAAGAAAAAGTAAATTTAAGATAGGTGAATATGTAAGAATTAGTAAACTTAAGCGTCCTGGTTTTGATAGAGGTTTTACACGCAATTGGAGTACAGAAATTTTTCGAATTGCTCAAGTTTTCTTCACTAATCCTCCGACATATCACTTAGTAGACTCAAATAATAAACCTATTGAAGGAAGATTTTACGGACACGAATTACAATTAACGAAATTTCCAAACACATATTTAATTGAAAAAGTGTTGCGAAAGAAAAATAATAAGGCCTATGTGAAATGGTTAGGTCTGCCAAAAAGTGAAAATTCTTGGATTGATTTAAAACATACTATATTGTAAAAAAAAGAGAAGTCAAGAATTTATAGGTGAAGCATGTCGTCACAAATATTTCTTGTAGATTTTATAATTTCAAAAGGTGAATTTTATATAACAAACAATATAATGACAATTTAACGAAATATCCCGCATTCCTTTTTGTTGATGGAAAATATTCTGTGTTATAAATATTACACTTATATTTCTATGATGGCTACCCTTAGTAAATATATCTACAATCCGATGGTCACACTCACGCATTAAATCATCTATAATGACAAGATGTGGACCCTCATGTGCTTGAAATTCATTATTTTGAGGTAAACCTTCTTTAAACGTACAGTTTGAAAGAGTATCATACAACGGTTGCCATTCACCATAACACCATACAATATTTTTAAATAACTTACTATAATGGTCAAGAAATGTTTTAACAAAATATGATTTTCCACAACCTGTAGGACCTGCTACCATACATGTAAAATGAATTTTCCATTCCATCTCTATTACAGATATATTGCATTTATTTTAAATAGCGTTTTTAAATATTTTGCTTTCTTTTCTCCTTTACATAAAAAAACAGCGTTTGTGGAAGAACAAATTTGATTTAATATACTTTTTACTTGTGATACTGATAGACCTCGTGATGATGATGATGATGACAATTTAACTAAGCAACGAAAATTTACAGTGTTGCTAGAATTTAAAATATAAAATTCACCTTTTGAAATTATAAAATCTACAAGAAATATTTGTGACGACATGCCTCACCTATAAATTCTTGACTTCTCTTTTTTTTACAATACAGTATGTTTTAAATCAATCCAAGAATTTTCACTTTTTGGCAGACCTAACCATTTCACATAGGCCTTATTATTTTTCTTTCGCAACACTTTTTCAATTAAATATGTGTTTGGAAATTTCGTTAATTGTAATTCGTGTCCGTAAAATCTTCCTTCAATAGGTTTATTATTTGAGTCTACTAAGTGATATGTCGGAGGATTAGTGAAGAAAACTTTAGCAATTCGAAAAATTTCTGTATTCCAATTGCGTGTAAAACCTCTATCAAAACCAGGACGCTTAAGTTTACTAATTCTTACATATTCACCTATCTTAAATTTACTTTTTCTTTTTATCACAGAAAACTTTTTGCAATAGATGTTTGTCAATAGATGTTTTTCATTTTCTTTTTTAATAGCGTCGATAGGTTTCATTTTAATAGTGGAATGAATAGTATTATTATATTTATGTAGTAATTCCGGCAGAATGCCAATCCATTTATAATTTCTCTGCAGTGTAAATTTTCTCCACATTAAATTACGTAATGATCTATTAAATCTTTCAATAATACTTGCTTTCACATCACTGTACGTGGAATAATGTTTAATGTTATTTTGGTTCATCGCCTTCTGAAACTCTGAGTTATAAAATTCTCGACCCCTGTCAGTTTGTAAAAATTTAGGGCTTTTGTTTGCTTTTCTCATTACTGTTATAAATGCTTGTGTAATTTCTTTCCCAGTTTTATTTTTCACAGGAATAGCCCAAGCATATTTAGAGAATGTATCTATCACAGTTAATAAATATTTGAAATTTCGATTAATTTTTGCTAGACCTTTCAATTTTCCACTATTCATTTCAACTAAATCAGCTTGCCATAAATCATGAATCCCTTTCGTTATAACAGGTATTCGAGGATAGTTTCATCTTGCACTTTTATGTAATTCTGCAACTATTTGTTCTCGAACTGATTGTGACATTTTTTTAATACTAATATATCCAAAAAAATTATATCATATTTATAATATACAAATCGTACATTTTACATTTTTATTATAATACCCCCAAGGAACAGTGTGTATATTACAATTTAAAATTTTTTTTGTCATCATACGGATCTAATGCTAATTTTCTTACCTGATTTGTTGTTAAATTATGGTATTTACTTTTAATTTCAAATTGTGTTTTATAGATCGTTTCGTTTTTAAATATACATGATTTATAATCGTTAAACGTAATTTGTTCTTTAACTATATTTTTCTTGATCCCTTTACATTTTTTCAATTCTTTATTTTCACCAGTTTTTATAGCATAATTTTTTGCTCGTAACCCAACATATTCAATCATAGGAACTCCACCTAATTCGTCTTTCATTTTACCCAAAACGTGTTTATTTTGTGTGCTATATAAAGAATTATTTTCAGGATAATTTGAGGTGTCAAAATACTCAATCATATCTTTTATATCGTTATAAATATTGTTAGTTTTAATTTGGTAAATGAAAGAGTCAGTATCCATATATGCAATTCTAATTTTATCTCCATATCGCGGTTTCATTATATTATAATGGAAGTTATATATAGTTAATTTTGATAATTCTAAAACTGTCGCTCCTACGTAAATTGGTTTATTAAGGGTTACCGATTTTTTTACCATATGAAACAATGCCAAATTATCAGCCAATTTTACCCAATTTTCAAACTGATTTTGCGCTACTAATTTTTTACACTTTTTTCATTGTTAATTAATTTTATATCAATTCGTTTTCGTACATTCTCCATTGTCTTTCCGTATACAGAATTATTTAATAACTTATAGAAATCTTTTTCAAATTCAATTGTAGCATTTGCACGGCGTTGAGTATTTTCTTGAATATAAGATGCAAGCCATTTAGATTGACGAAACCATAATATTTTATGTACTTTTACCAATATTAAACCTTGTTTTAGATAAAATTGTAATACTCTATAATGCAAGATATAATTCGATTTCGATTTAAGTGTCAATAGTAATTTTGAATATTTACTATTCGGTGGAACTTCATTAGTTGGAGCACACGGAAAATCAGAATGGTATTCGTGTAAATAATTTGGATACTCTAAATCCACTTCTAGAAAAAATCCCCATTCACTATCCGTGGGCCAATTGATAATTTTATGTTTGTCTTGCCAATTGTCAATTTTATCCTCCCACCGAAAACCACCATATGGTAAATAGTCAATCATTGATAGTCCGTACAGATTGTTCATGTCAATATACAGTAAATAAGATTTTTCTTTTTCCGCATCAAAATCATGTACGTAAGGATTATTAGCTTTGGCATATCTTAACACAGCTTGAGTAATACCTCCGCGAATCGATTTTTCTACAAACATATACATATTGATATCTGATAAAAGTTCAAGTTCAATTTTTGTTCTATATAACATGGCTTGCCATGCCAACCCAGGTGCAGTAAAACAATTAATCGGATCAATACAAAAAGCATTTAAACATGTCTTTCTAAAATTCTCCAACACATCTGCTGTGAGAAGTACATCACATTTTAAATATAGATCGTGGTAGTCCCCTAAATTTTCACATTTAAACACACGCCAAATCAGTTTTGCATATTGATAATCAGTCTCGGAAATTTGTGTTCCATTCAATTTGCTACTAAACGCCTCTCTTCCAGGAAATTCAGTTTCTTTAAATGTATCTAAATTTGTTATGTATTCATAAAAATAAATTCCCTTACGGAGAATTAAAGGAAACTTTTCATCAGAAAAATATTGCTTTGTATAGACAAATTGCTCAGGTTTTAATTTTGACACCAAATTTTCGAGACTATACGGTAGGAATTTAAATAAGTCTACAAAACGTAACTCGATGGGTCTACCATTAAAATTAAAGTGCTTAGAGAATGTTATGTATTTCTCAGTGCTTTCAGCAATTACCGAAATATTTCCAGGGGTGCAACCTAATTCTTTCACAAATAAATGTGCATCATACCCAGACAAATTATGGAAGAAGACAGGGATAAAATTACTTTGACGCTTAATTTGTAAATTACAATTGTTGCACACCGTGGCGATAAATTGACCAGTTAAATGGTTATGATGTTTAACTTTTCTATTGTTACTCGTATATTTACTATCGCAAACTGAGCATTCAGTGGATAGGTTAAACTCCTGTAACTGAGAACTATTTAATGGTATTAATGGTTTTTGTTGATCTAATATGTTTATGATTTTTCTTAATTCATTCTCCATAGCAGACATAAACTTCATCGATACATTTTCTCCCCGATAAATAACTAAATCTGATTTCATATAGTTGTTACTCCAACATACAATATAACCAAAACTGCATGGTATATGTTGGTGAATTTGTATTGTATGAGATCCACTTTGTTTATTTATAGGTTTTAATAAACTTTCCATATCTGCAATTATTATCACATCATTCTGTAATAACAATTTCAATTTTCGAAATTTTAAAACTTCTCCTTGTTTCGGCATGTTAATTTTGGTTGGAGTGTGTTCTTTACATAATTTGTCATGTTCATCTAATTTTGATTTGTTATAAAAAGATATTAAACATCGTCTACAAATAAATGTTTGATGACTACCTAACTGATGTCTGACTAAACCATTTAAATTTGTAATTAAACAATAATGAGAGTTTAAATATAATAAATCAATATGTTTACCTACAGCTGTGTTTTCGCTTATACGTAACGGGAAAATAGTTTCATTATCATAATTAATGCCATATATATTAATGGAAATTTGTTCCTTAGTAAATACAGAATTATACATATGTTCAAATTTGCTTATGTGTGCTATTTCGACTGGAAATTTTTGTAATTATTCACACGATATGGATTATCTTTTGCGGGATGCAACGCAGCTAGAATACTATACATAAAACTTCTATTATCGTTATTTTGAATATTTAAAACACATTTTGTGGATAAAATCCATTGAGGCAATTTTATATGACTCTTCAATAACGCATTGATATTTTTTATTAGACAATAATGAGAGTTTAAATATAATAAATCAATATGTTTACCTACAGCTGTGTTTTCGCTTATACGTAACGGGAAAATAGTTTCATGATCATAGTTAATGCCATATATATTAATGGAAATTTGTTCCTTAGGAAATACGGAATTATACATATGTTCAAATTTGCTTATGTGTTCTACTTTGACGGGAAACTTTATACTGGTTTTTTCAAATAATGGTAATAAAGTATTACTATATTGTATGTAATTATTCACACGATTTGGATGTTCTTTTACTGGATATAAAGCAGCTAGAATACTATACATAAAACTTCTATTATCGTTATTTTGAATATTTAAAACACATTTTGTGGATAAAATCCATTGAGGCAATTTTACATAAGTTTTCGCTTTATGACTCTTCAATAACGCATTGAGATTTTTTATTAAACAATAATGACTGTTGCAATTTTCTTCACAATACAGTAAATCTATACGTTTATCTACACATGTGTTTTCGCTTATACGTAACGGGAAAATAGTTTCATGATCATAGTTAATGCCATATATATTAATGGAAATTTGTTCCTTAGGAAATACAGAATTATACATATGTTCAAATTTGCTTATGTGTTCTACTTCGACGGGAAACTTTATATTGGTTTTTTCAAATAATGGTAATAAAGTATTACTATATTGTATGTAATTATTCACACGATGTGGATTATCTTTTGCGGGATGCAACGCAGCTAGAATGCAGTACATAAAACATCTATTATCGTTATTTTGAATATTTAAAACACAATTCTTTTTAGATAAAATCCATTGAGGTAATTTTATAAAAGAAGAAGCGGAAAGAGGATCATATTTACTGATTTTAATTTCTAAGTGATGGTTTGGTTCAGAACATAAAGACCACCCTGATTTCTTAATTGCTCTATTTTCTTGTTCAACTAAAATTTTATTAAATAGTTTTTCTATTATAGAATTCACATCTGTACTCGGTAAAATAATTTCGTTACCACTATTTACAAAGAATCGACATGTTTCTAAATCTACTGGTTTTACAAAAGTTGTAGCCAACGAAAAATTTACTTTAAATGCTGAATTATCTTGTTCCTGTTTTAATATATCTAAACAGTCTTTTCTTTTATTCTTTAAAAAACATCCACTATCCTCATTTAAATCAGTATCACATTTTAAAATAAAATTTTTTAAATTATTATTAAATAGAGTATCAGAATTGATAATATTTGATTTGACCTTTTTTGTTGCCATTTTTTTAAAAAAAACTAACTCTTCAAAGTTACTATAATAATTTTGAACTGAGTTTTTATAATATAATATTAATAGTATTATTATAAAATGTCTTACTTACAAAAGAAAACAAAACCACACTATTAATAAACCACACTAATAATATAAACGCACACACACAAAAAATATCTGAACTTTACGCTTCACACGGTAAACATGAAGTGATTACAAAAAAACATGTCGGTCAGTCTTTTATATCTGTCTGACAGCATTACGTCATATTGCGCAATAGTATGAGTCATCCTCGGGAATTCCCCTCTTTTTTTTATACCTTTGTGATTGATTACATTACGTTCAGGGATTCCTATCGTTGAATGACAAGTTATTGTCTGTTAAAGAGAAAACTAGGTCAATGTTTTTTCAAATCCGGATAAATGACGTAATGGAATTATCTACATATGGCGGAAGTTATTATGTAACTGATAACAAAACACGGAAGTTTCGCATTCTTTAAATAATCATCTCTGCTATGTTCAAATATAGGTTAAAACAAGTTCACTCCTTAAAAGAATCTTTGCTATAGGGTTCGAATGTATTATCTGTTATGTTCAAATAATGGTTGAAAAATGAGAACGAGTACACCCTCCCTCCGTAGTCTTATGTCTGCTATATGTTGCTGGAAAATAAACCATGTTCTTTTATTAGCTGTGCTATGTATTATCTGTTGTGCTGTGTGTTCATAGTCTCCATGTATTCTATGCTATGTTAAAATAGGGGTTGGAAAACGAGTTCATAAAAGAGAACGAATACATCCCTTGTGTGTTACGTATTCTTATGTATTATCTGTTCTGCTGTGTGTTACGTAGTGTCAGTGTAATTTCTGAAATAAACCATGTTCTTTTATTAGCTGTGCTATCTGCTATGTTAAAATAGGGGTTGAAAAATGTGCTCATAAAAGAGAACGAGTTCAATTTGCTCTTCTGTATGTTCGTTATGTTACGTAGTCTGATGTTCTGCTGTTTGTTCATAGGGGTTGGAAAATGAGTTCACCCCCTAAAATGTGCTCGTAAAAGAGAACGAATACACCCCCTTAAAAGTGCTCATAAAAGGGAACGAATTCACCCCTAAAATGGAGGTCGTAAAAGACCGTGGGCTCACGGTGCACGGTGGTCAATTTCCCAGGGGCTTGTGAGTTGTTCAACGCTGGCCCAGGTCTGAGCCAGATCGATCCATTTTCTACTACTGTTTACCTTGTTTTGAAATCGCCGTGTTACGTATATAGTTATCCAAGGATAGAAATAAGTGACTCAAGTTCGTTGAACGTCTGGCGAGTAAAAGAAGAAATAACAATTCCATGCCAATCTTTTAAATGTTCTCCAGGGTAATCTGCTCCAGTCGAGGGCGTCCATTGTCTTGGAGATACATAATATCTCCTCTGTTGGACACATAGAGTTGGCTTTGATGGAGTATAATCGCGATTCTCTATATCTGGGTATAGCACACATCCATCATGATCTTTCGTATTTGGTAGAAGGCCATAGTAGAAATTTCAAGTAACACAAATTCTTTAGGTATAATGAGAACTTTGATATGTATAGTTCCGGTTACTCTTGATATGGTCACTCCGAATTTGGATGTAAGATTCACTTCTCATTAGAAATTTAAAAAAAAATGTTCAGAAAAATGTATGTATTATAAGGAAATACTAACGAGGAACATGAACATTGAAGTATAAATATACTGGCTTTTTCGTAGTTAGTTCTTTCAGCTCCGAGACTTTTGCTCGCGACGGGGACAAATTATCATGGTGCCGATGTCCCGATTCTACCATCCAATCAATCTATAAGTATTTTGTATGGCAGCGCCGTAACGTAGATTTTTTTCTGGAGGGGCAAGCATTGATACGTGTATTTGGGTCCACTAGAAAAAGGAAGCCTCTTTCTTGGGTCCCTCTTTCCATCTTTCTCTTACTCTTTATGGGACCCGGAACCTGTGGGCCCTCCCGCATAGCAAGGTCAGCGGGGCCGTTGCGCAACTGGGCCGTTCCATACATGACAAATTAAGGGGACAATCCTGACAAATGTCAAAGCCATACGAATAAATATTATTTTTAGAGCCACTAATAGTAGACATTTTTTTTTACTGAAATGGGCCCACGACTCATTTTTGTTTTATTTACCTTTTGTGTGCTGCTTTATTTATGTAATGTAGTGAACCTGTTTGATGCTTCATTTATAATTTCATGTTCGTATCGTATATGGAGTGACACATTTTGCCTTAAAGTGGACCCCCTCGAACGACGAGGAGATTCCCTGGGAGGCAGTTGCTCCCTGCCCCCCACAAGTTACGGCCCTGTTTGTGTCCAATTTATAATAATAAAGCAGTTATTCTTGACTAATAGATTTCTCGACATTCATCTTTTGTTACTTAACAACTGCAAAAACAATATATACCGAGTTAACACAGTCAACAGACTAACTAAAATGTAATCCTTTTAACTTTATGTGCCTGTAAGCACCTGTGCTGTTTCCTACAAGGAGTCATTTGGTTGTAACAAATAGTTGAAAGTTTCGTAAAAGCTTCTTAAATTGCGGATTTGCAACCTGAGATTTCTGAAGCGCCTTAATGGTAAAATTGGTATTAGATGTCCACTGAAGCTCACTGTCAACCAACTGATCAAGTGTCCGAATAGGATTTGAATATACTGGTATCGTAAGATGCGAAATTAGGTTGCTACTGTAGAACATGTTTACCAGATACAGCAACAACACTGTCATTATGAAATGGAAACGAACTGATGAATATATTGGATCTGGAATGCCATGTAATGTCACACTGTCTACCAGATACAACATAATTCTGCTCAAATTTTTGTATGGCGTTTGAATCACATTTGAAGTAATTTTGTATCGTAAATGTACAATTACATACAAACATAACGCAGTGAAGAGGAATAAAATGATAGTTACAATCCAAACATTAGTCTGAAAAGGAAATGCCACAGCCATCCAAGAATGCACAAGTTTTGGTTTAGGGACTAGGAAAACCACTTCAATTCTAGTTTACGGTATACTAAATGAAAGAAGCGAATTGTACTCATGGTTGATAAAAAGTCCACATATACCTATATCTGCTCTATTTTCAATTACAGCTCGGAGTACGTGTTTCCACCGCTTATTATTTCGCACACCAATGACAGAGACTGAAAAGTTAAATAGCTTACCAACTTGTTTGAGTATATGAAATTCGAAACCATAATAATTCAAATTATTTGACGAGTTTTCTACTATTGTGAAGGGAGGGTAATTGAATAGACTTACTTTTAATTCTTGTAGATTCTTCTGATATTGTGAAAACGAAACTAATGATTTTGAAATATTTGTTGTTGACGTTAACCGTTTTCCGATTGAAAAAGAACTTGTTGAAGTAAAATTACTTTTTTCTTTTCCATTGTCATTGTGAATATTTATTATGTATAAATTACTTATGTATCTGTGAAGACTAGAGTTAACAAACTGTTCTTTGAAGACAGAATCTTCCTGAATGAAAATATATCGCTCATTTTCTTCAATCCATTTCTTCGATAAATTACTCTGCACAAACTGTTCCAAAATGGTGACATCATTGAATAATATTAATGCTCTTGAACCCATAATATGGTTTTCTAACATAACGAGAGCATGCTTTTCATAATCATCATTTGCGTTAATGATGAGTATTGGACTTGATATTGGATACAGTTTAGTTAGTTCTTCCACAATATCCTGAAGCAGAAAACTTCTTGATCCTGTATTGATGATGCAGATGGATCCAGAATAACTTTGAAACATTGACACAATGAATGTTCCTATGTTTTTCAATTGTGGTGACGGTACATTAGAAGCTGCTCCACAATAATGCCAGAAAGTAAACAGATACAATAGTACCATTTTTTCAGTGTTTTTGTTAAAGCACCTTAAAAACAAAACAAAGAGAAAACATGTATTTCAATGAAATAGGACACACAAAGTAGTAAACAATTATTTAAGAGAAATAGCAAAATATATCTTAAATAATTAAGCGTTTTATATGGTATGATTACACTTTAAAAAATGAGGTGTTAAAACAAAACAAAATAACTACTACTTTAGCGTGTTACTTGTGTGTTAATTCAGCATCAAGCAGATCACTTTTCGAGCATATCAGAAATAAATCGTTACTACCTGAGAGAATTTGCATTGATATTTATCGTTTAATATGAGAAAAGCTTTGCGAAATATATTTGGCACTTATGCCAAGTAGCGAATAATGATCTATGTTTTCTGTAATCGGTCACAATAATATTGTTGTAAACCTGTGAATTGTCAGACTACAGTTCTGCCATATTTCGTGCTAAAACACAAGAATAACAGATAAAGGAAACAGATGGAAGCACTCAGGGCCTAAAATTTAACGAAATCATAGCTCCACACTGGTAAAAATTTTATATAGTATATAAAAACTAGTTTAGTCAGCATTTGTTTTGACATATAATCAGTGTTCTGTCCAGTACATCATGTTTACCTGCGCCCCCCAAAAAATTATAATAATAATTATTATTATTATGTAGAAAATTTTGGCATCCAGAGCAAACAAAATTAAACGCACATTAGGATACACATTTAATTGTATTGTATTAAACCATAAAATAGAGGAAACAAACCGGTAAGAAAAATAGTCACACTGGAAGAAAAAATGTCACGTTTTCTTACATAAGAATTTCAGTCATTTTTCCGTGATCATCACGCTGTCTCAGTCTGTTTTCTGCTGAGGCAAATACACCGTTATACCAGGGTTGTTCCTTTGGCTTCCTACCAACTCTGGGTAAAATAAACTAGACGTGGCTCTACCAGGTATAAGTATTTCATTATAAACATTGTAAATTCCGCATAATGCTATCATTTATATGACATTGGGAACTGACAAATACTGTTCAACCTTATGAACTTATTGTGATTTAACAATTACGTTATTATGGTCACCGTATTAAAGAGGTAAAACTGATTGAAAAGTTAAGCCCTGCCATGCCGAGTTAAGCCCATGACGTGCACATAGTCAAAAAGTAGCTTATTTCTTGCTTTTTTTAAAGGGGGGAAATGTGATTTTGTGTTTCACGACTTAGCAATGGGTTTTTAGATTTGACAGGTATTATACTGTTTGCGTATGTTATACAGTCAAAAATTCAGATTTTTAACTGTTATCATATAGACTAATAATTTTGCACTTACTGTGTTTTTGCACTTGCATTGACATATGTTGTTTTCAGCCTGTAAAAACACAGTAGTTGGCATTTCTTGAAGTAAAGCCATGTCACATGTTACAGTTCCGACCTGTAAGTGTAATCATTATATTCCCTTATTAGTACTTCTTTGATTGCAAAGTTTCGCATTTCTATGTCATCTCCTTCTGGGGGTCGCAATTTTAATGAAGAGCAGTTTATTAATATTGTACAGAATATATTCTCAAATAAATTATACTTTTTGGAAGAATACTAACTTTTGTCTATTGTTTAGATGAGAGTTTACAAACAAACTATTTGCTGAACGAAACAATATATTCATATTAAAAAACTACATACTAAGCAAAGTTTCTCCTTATGGAAAATATGAGAGCTCAGTATATAAGAGTATATGAGAGTTTATAACTATTCTGAGTTTTTAAACGAGTGTAAATTCTCAAATCAAACTTAATTTTATTATATAATGAAAAGAGACAAGCCTATAACATTTATAAAGAATATTTGGCTATGCTTACTTAGCTCGAAGAATAGAGAAGTGTATATCCATTACAAGAAGGAAGAATATTCTGTCCTCTTTTCCTACTAAAAAATGAAAATAAAAACAGAGTATGGTGTACAATCGATATGAATCAATGACATGGTACTATGATGAGAAAAAGATAAGCGACTACATTCTATATGGTCATTTACAACTAAGTGACGGAGCAATATAATGGAAAATGGAATATTCTGTTTCTTTAGTAATGTCGAGTATAGTGATTACATCAAGATAGGAATGCTTTTAAAATGTCAATAAATAGATATTTCCATTTCGCAATCGAATGACACGAGTAGAAACTCAACAACGAAAACACCGGAGTGCTCAATGTTTTACGCTAATGCAACCAGCACCTTGGTGTCCACCATATAGAGGCACGCACACTGGGAGAGGGGGAAAGGGTTTGCTTCTTGTTTTGTAATACTTATGCCGAAGTCGATGTAGATAAACTGTGAAATGATAACTAATGGGGAACACCTTCGTTGATTTTGTTACAAAACCTGTTTTCGGTTTTCTCTGCAATAGCTGTTCCATTTTGATATCAGTTACAGTTCCAGAACCAGAACCGATTGATTGGTTTTGGTGCTGGGTTCTGAACTGTGTTGTTTTTAATTTAAAAAAGAAAATCCCTTTAGGTTACGCGTTCAAAATCGTTCTCTCGGGAAAATCACTTTAGGTTCAGGGACACATAAATTGTGCCTTATGCAAAGTCGTTTTGACGTATGATTAGCGTCGTACAAAAGGCCTGACTACTGCAGGAAACATATATTAGTCCAACTCTTTAGTATGGCACAACCACGAGTCAGAACGACTCTGCATAAGGCCCATAAAGTTTAGAAACAAAATTTACAGAACATTTAATTTATAAAATAATTTCGGACGCGGCGCCACAAGATACTTTCTTATAAATGAAACAGTATGTTTTTTACTGAGTTCAGTTGAAGTATGCATTTTAATATCTTTTTCAGAGTACCATATCTTAATTTTATGAAATCCGAGGCTGTTTTAAGCTTAAGTATAAATCAAATCAAATCTTGCCTCAATCAATAAACAACGTAAATCATGAAAATAAATTAAAATTCAAATCCTGCCATTATTCGTATTCTAAATTCTGTCCTACTTGGGGAAAAAATGAAATATAAAATATTATATTGTATGGAAACATTCTTAAATAAACAGTATATTCCAGAATTATTATGCCAATAACAAACAGGAAGAAATTCTATAGTTTAAAACTCATTAATTAAATGAATTTAAGTATAATGATATATGTTGTAGACCAAAGGAGAGGTAGAATAAATAAAAGTTAATTATTATGAAATAATTGGTGGAATGACAATATGGGAGGAAATTGAACAGAATAGAGAACGCAATGTGGTCCACCATGAATTCGCATGCTTTAGATTGGAGCCAGCGATCTCTAGCACTCTACCAGCACTCTACTACTAATTTTTACTTTATTAGGTAATAAACTGTATACAATACTAGCAACAATATAATTTGTACATATATAAGCGACTCACAGAAGACACATTCATATGTAGCAGTTAATAGCATAACTCATGAAATAAAAGAAAAAAATATGAATGGCTACTTATTGTGGTGTATATGAGGAGCTCAGCGCAAGAGTGGTCTAACCCTCTCTACCACGAATGTCTGTATTGAGGTGCAATATGTTGTTCATATGAAAGACTATCTAGGCACGATATTGGTTAGACCACAATGTGATAATTTTAATACGTACCAGTTTTGTGATTTTTTTCCCCCTGAGTAAATTGTATAAACAAACTGAGTGCAACAATGGTCTAACCCAATTCTGCCAATCAGGAGAGAAAGAATAGTCACATATCAAAACTAACAATATGGCGGACAGTAGACAGTCTGTGGACATCGAAACTCCCAATCTTGAAGTTGATATGTCTAAAGAGTAACAATATCGAGCAGTGTTCGAAGTGGGAAAAAATCAAAGGCGGTATGTTTTATTGCGATTTTGACTCGACATACCGGCTATCTAAATGTTGAAATGCATTGAGAGTATGTTGCCTAAAAGAGTGCATTTCTATTTACATAATGACTGAAAAACATTGGAGAGGTTCTCTGTAATAAAAGGGGCTATATAAATAGACTTTGATCCTCCGTCAACAACTTCCTGATTTTTTTTAATATCCTCTTTTGTTGTATTATAGAGAATTGTGCACGAAAATGCTGAAAAACCGAATGAGGATATTAACAAATTCCTGCCGAAAAACTCTCGGTCCTCTCACTTGACTGTAAGGTACTGCAAACCCCTGGAAGGTCCTCTCCACAGCAGACAACCTCTACGTCAGCCCATGCACAAAACATGGCATTTATATGCATTAAGGCAAGAAGACACACACATTTACATAAACAAACTATTCAATATGGCACATCAAAATATAAACTTGGTGAACTTCCATAATGGCACCTCATTTTAAAAACAAAAGGTAGGAAAAATATAACAAAAATGTCGGTGTTGTCAACTTAGAAATTATTTCCAGATAAGAAATAAATTCTTTTTACGTGCAAAGCTATTCGTCAATTACTGTGTATAAAAATGTATATATTAAAGGTATTTAGCATCTGTTTTCCAGTGACGGTATGTTTCAAGCATTGAAAAACCAGAGACGGTGTGCCTTCATTACTAAAAAACCAGAGGTGGTATGGCATACCACCGCATACCGTCTCACTTCGACCCAAGGGCGCCCATCTTGTGGTTTCCAAGAGGGGAAAAGTATAAGCGAGTTTCAAATATAGTTTCAAATTTTGCTGTAACTAATGTAAAAATTCTATTGGGTTTTCGATATTCCCAAGTACAATTTCCTCTTAGGTAGGTGCGATCGCCTCACTTTGCCCCCTTCCAGATGGGTGCCCTTGCTTCGACCACTGATATCAAGGCAAAAAGAGAAAATTAAATCAACAACAATGGTCAAGGAATGTAAAAAAGAGCAAAAGAAACAGTGGACAGGAATATACAAGTAGCACAGGAAAGAAAATATCTGTCCGTCAACCTGGTCCCCCATGCAGCTGCGTGAAATAATGTTATAAAAGTATTGGTGAAAGTGCTCGTAAAATATTGTTTCAAAACTTTTGGGGCCTTATGCAGAGTCATTTTGACATATGATTAGCGTCATACTAAAGACCTGACTACTGCAGAAAACATATGATAGTCGAACTCTTTAGTATGGCACTAATCACGTGTCACAACGACTCTGCATAAGGCCCTTGGAGTTTTGCTGACTTTAGTATGCAAAATGTGTTCATAAATGGTTGTGTTAAAGTTAAGTCTGTAAAGAAAAGATATGGTATGGACAAAAACAACAGTAGGCGTCAGTATACAAGTGAGCATTGTGTGCGTGTTGATAAAAATGATAAAAATGTGTGCAAGGAGGCATTTATTTCTTTGTTAGGCATTAGTAATGGTAGACTTTCTCGTGCTGTGAAAATTAAACAAACTGAAGGTGTGCCTAAGCATGATAACAGTGGTGAATATACTACGAGGCCTAACAAAACGTCGCAGGCTCAGATAGACTTTGTGAAAGTACATATAGGCTGCTTTTCGAAACGTGCCAGTCATTATTCACGACAGAAAACACCACACAAAGCATTTCTGTCTGAAGGTTTGAACATTGCAACTACGTATGCACAAACTTTATGTTGATTGGCTGGAAAGTGAACATAATGGGGAAAGTGTTGTGAGTGAGTATATATACCGGGACATATTTAATATACAGTTTAATCTAAGTTTTTCCAAGCCTGCTAGTGACACATGCAAAGTTTGTGACCTGCTGAAGGTCAAAATACAGTCAGCTGATGAAAAGGACAAACAAGCTCTCCAGTGCCAACTTGACCTCTTCAAAGTAAAGGTGAAAACGATTACCATGAGTTAAAAAGCAATATTGAGGGATCAAAGAAAGATGGTAGCAATATCAAAGTGATTGCGTTTGACATGCAACAGGCATTGCCAACACCACATATTCACACAGAAGAAGTATTTTATAAACGACAGTTGTGCACATATAACTTCTGTTTACATTATTGCACTACCGATGATATTTATATGTTTGTTTGGCCAGAAAACATCGCAGGTCGTCGAGCAGATGAAGTGATATCATCTATAGGCCTACTTATATATACACAATTTAATGAAACCCTACATAAACAGAGAATTCTGACAATTGCTTCGGACAAAACAAAAACATTTTGTTAGTGGCATTTTCGTTGCAGCTTATACATAAACAATGTGTCAAAACAGTTGAACATAAATATCTTGTTCCTGGCCATAGCTACTTCCTTGTGACAGGGACTTTGGTCTTATTGAAAAGAAAACGCGTCTACAGAAGTACGTGTTTACACCAAGTGAGTGGGATGATGTTATGAAACAATCAAAAAGATCATGGAAACCATTTCATGTTACGGAAATGCAGCAGAGTGATTTTGTTACAGCGAAGCCTTTGCTTGCTAAAGTGTGTAACAGGAAATTTACTGAAAGCAAGCACCCAGATCGGTTTTCTCGCGTTGCAAGTTAAAAGTAACATGTGAGCATCCATGGAAATATTTTGTTAAATACTCATATAGTGATGTAGAAGATTACAGTGTGATAAATATTGTTAAGGGTAAAGTTCGCCGTGAGAAACACACTCTCGAACTGCATGCAATAGGTTTGCCTCAAAAGTACGAGAACCAAAAAACAATAAAAGCTAGCAAATTGCAAGATATAAAGGCTCTACGGCAGTACGTTCCACCAATGCATCACGTTTTCTATGAGAACTTGACATCTGACAACTCACACGATTGTAGCGATGAGGAAGAGGTAATATTTGCGTTTCACGACTATATCTAAAACAAAATATTGTGTAACAGTCTAAAATCTAGCAGATCGATGTGTATTAATGGTATTGATCTTGAAAGTAATCTAAAAATGTCTTTATGTTTGCATTTAGCTGCTTTTTCCCTAATGTTTCTAAGAATGGTACCTATACTGGGACAGAAGTACTTGTAAATCAATGATTAAATAACATGACTAGAACGCTGTTGTCAAAATAGGACAAAAGTGCTGTAATAATGTGGAGTTTGCTGTGTTATAAATAAAATTCAGTAGCAATAGGAGTAAACGAGTTATTCTTATAAGCACGGTGTGTTTTGGGAATAGATGTCCCGTATTTCTGTGTTCTTTTCGCGTGAAATACGGGACATTCCGTACAATACGGGACAAATGGCAACCCCACAAACATACTCTTCATTACAATATGGTCACAAACTATTCACAACTATGATACACATACGCGGAGATGCGGGGGGCACTGCCTCCAAAAGCTTCAGTACAAAATGTGTACAATAGCTTCATATACTTTTATAGTATGTTATCAGTTTGTCCCTCGCCCCAAATGCATCCTCCCTAAGCCATTTTGTTGTATTTCCTCCTATGTTCGTACCCTATGCAATATTTTCACATTGGTAAATGGTACCTTTCTCTATTCTTCACGGTATTAATTTGGGATATACCATTCTTACACACAAACACCTGACAAATGCAGTACTTCGGTGCAAAACTAGTCTAACCCGACATACAGAGGTATCAGGAATCATTCTGCTTCTATTTCAGCACCTTATCTAACGAAAATGGCAAAACAATGCTTCTCACATGATAGAGATTACTTCTTAACAACCTGACCAAATACAGAAACGGTTTCTCTTTACCATGAAAAACCAGACTTTCTCAACTTCAGGTTTAATTTTCTCAAAAATTAACAAAAATGTGAGTTAGACCACTCTTGCGCTGAGCTCCTCATGCATGGTTCATATTTTACTTTATTTATTGTGCTGCGGAGATGTAAGCTGTTGTAGCGCAGAAGCAGTTTCTAAAATAAAGGGGATGAAATGAGGATAAAAGTATGATATCTCCCTTCTGCTTCAATTCTTCTGTAGTACAAGAATAATGTAAATTTCCATTTTCTTGTTATAAAAAATTAGTGTATGAGTTACATTAAGAAGATATTTTGTTGATTTGTGGTTAATATAACATATAATATATAGGAAGTCCGGTAGAGATGGATCACTTTTTTCTGCCTCTAATATCTCGAATAACTGTGCATGTACGAGGGTCACTACGAAAGTTTTGAGATGTGAAATAACTTACGTACTTAAACTCAATTTAACACTTACATTTTCTCAAAGTATTCACCATTACACTGTACACACTTTTGCTTCCTCGAAAACCACTTTTGGAAGCAGTGTTGCCAGACTTTTTCTTCAAGTATTGAAAGTTCATTCTCGTAAGCCACTACAGCTTCTTCAGGGCTGCAAAATCTCTTCCCACGCGTGCGATCTTTGATCCTGGGGAACAGAAAAAATCACACGGGGCCAAGTCAGGGCTATACGGCGGATGAGTCATAAGTTTGACCTCCGTAGATTCTAAAAACTGAATTGTGATGCTGGTCGTGTGTGCGGACGCGTTGTCATGATGAAGCAGGATCCCACGCAATCCAGTTCTTGGACGCCGTTCCCGAAGCTTCTGGAACACTTTTGTTAGACAAATAGTGGTGTACCACTGAGCAGTAACAGTCCTTTGTTCTTCAAGTGGAACAGTTGCAACATGGCCAGATTTGGAGAGTTGCGACCATATTCTTCTCCACACTTCGCGGTCGCTTCACTCTCGTGGGTGGATTTTCGTCTGGAAAGATTCAAACTGTAGACTGGCGTTTATTTTCAGGGTCAAATTGATAGATTCAAGTCTCGTCACCAGTAACAATGTCAGTGAGGCGTCGAGAATTGCCTCCATCAAATCTTGCAAGCATTTCTTCACACCATACCACACGCACGCGCTTCTGCTATCCAGTCAAAGTGTGAGGCACCCAGCGACATGAAACCTTCCTCAGCCGAAGATCATCATGAAGAATTTTTGTTACTGCTGACGATCCAATGTTCACTGTAGATTCAATGTCCTTGAAAGTTGTTCGAGGATTTTCTAGAATCATTTGTTCCGCAGCGGCAATGTTTTCATCTGACACAGCTGTTGCCGGACGTCCAGCTCTCTCTTCATCTTTAAGCGATGTCCGGCCTCTTCTGAATTCACCAAACCACCGAAAAATTGTAGCGCGGGAAGGAGCAAGGTCCCCAAATGCCAACTGCAAACGGTCAATGCTTTGTGTCTCGTTCAAACCACTTTTGAAATCGTAAAGGATCATTGCCCGAAAATGTTCCCTTTCGAGCTCCATTCTAGACAGCCGAATACTGCTCACATCAACAAACAAGTGAAGGCGATACGGCCACGCCGATAAGCGAGGCGAGTTGAAACTTGCTTCGCTTCTTCGCTCTTCTTACCACTACCGAACGCAATTGTTGGAATTCAAAAGCTGTGCCACAACAATGCGTATCTCAAACTTTCGTAGTGACCAGTGGCGTATTTAGGAAGGGGCTTCCGGGCTTAAGCCCCCCCGAAATCTTACTATAGTAAATTATATTAAATATCTTGCAGAATTTTCACATTTTCAGGCAAAGCCCCCCCCGAAAGTTAGCAAAGCCCCTCCCGAAACAAAATCGTAAATACGCCACTGGTAGTGACCCTCGTAGAGCATGCTTTTCTGGATGAAATTCAAGAAAGGACTTTTGAAACGATAACTAAAGGCTTTTAGGATTTAAAAAGATTTATATCTACCCGAAATTTAAGCTTAAAAATGGCTGACTGGTTTATTTGATAGGACAATGGGTTAGATGGACCATGTTCTGTGGGAGTAATGGGGCATATACAAAACATAAACAATAAACAACTAAATAAACGATTTGGGACAGTTTTGTCTTTAAATACGTTTTATTAAAGCCTATAAGAACACATGCTCATTATAACGTAAAGGTACACATGTGGTCTATTTAAGCATTGTAAGGCAACAAAAAATTAAAAAAGACATTTAAATTAACAAACAAAGATTATTAAACATAATTGATAAGTAGTAGAAAAACAGGCGTTCTGCGCCACTGACCCTCTACCCACTTTCTCAGTCCCGCCTGAAGCAGACAACGAATTTCCCAGTGCCACCTGACACACTATGCCGGGGGACATATGGGGGGTACGAGAAATCGAGCATCGTGAACCGTCAACCCACGGTCTTTTACGACCTCCATTTTAGGGGTGAATTTGTTCCCTTTTATGAGCACTTTTTAGGGGGTGTACTCGTTCCCTTTTATGACCTCCATTTTAGGGGTGTATTCATTCTCTTTTATGAGCACATTTTAGGGGGCGTACTCATTCCCTTTTATGAGCACTTTATAGACTCGTTCCCTTTTATGAGCACTTTTTCCACCCCCTATTTTAACACATAAGATTACGAATACATAGCAAAGCAGATAACACATAAGAGTACGTAACACACAGCAGAGCAGATAAGAGTACGTAACATAACAAGGGTGTACTCGTTCTCTTTTATGAGCATATTTTTCAACCCCTATTTTAACATAGGAGATAACACATAAGATTACGAACACATAGCAAAGCAGATAAGACACAAGCCTACGTAACACACAGCAGAGCAGATAACACATAAGAGTACGTAACATAACAAGGGTGTACTCGTTTTCAACCCCTATTTTAACATAAGATTACGAACACATAGAAGAGCACATAAGAGTACGTAACATAGCAAGGGTGTATTCGTTCTCTTTTATGAGCATATTTTTTCAACCCCTATTTTAATTAGCAGAGCAGATAATACATAAGACTCGTTCTCTTAGCAGAACAAAAGAGTCCAACCCTTAGCGTAATCAGACAGAGACGAACACACAGCAGAGCGGATTCCACTCCTTCGTTCCCTTTTATGAGCATATTTTCCAACCTCTATTTTAACATAGCAGAGACTACGAACACATAGTGAATGGGGTGAACTCGTTTCCACCCCTATCCACCCTTATGTTATGTTCTTTTACGGGTTAGCAACCCCAACCCTCCTCCTTTCTCATTCAGGGCTATTTTACCATAGCAGACGGTTTTTTACGACCTCCATTTTAGGGGTGTTCCAACCCTTATTTTAACATAGCAGAAATGACACTGGGACTACGAACACACATCAGAGCATATAATACATAAGATTCGTTCCACCCCTATTTAAACTTCGTTACCTTTTAGGGGTGAACTCGTTTCAACCCCTATTTTAACATAATGAACATAGCAGAGAATAACAGGGGTGAACTCGTTCTTTTTTTCAACCCCTATTTGAACATAGCAGAGATTATTTTCTTTTACGGGGGTAGCAACCCCCCAACCCTCCTCCTTTCTCATCCAGGGCTTGGGACCGGCAATGGTGGAGTTTAAAAAAATAACATCATCATACTCTCATAAATGAATAAAGCATAATATCATTAGCATCAATAGTAGTGAGTGAGAATTTGTTTAAAAAATCGTGCAGTGAATAACCAGATGCACGACATGCTAGATATAGAAAACAGTAATGTCCACAAAATTGAGATAAATCACCTTGAATAGTCTATTATTCCATGTATAATACAGACAATTTCGTTTTAAAAACCTTATATGATGTTGTATATAGGGAGGTACACCATAGCTATCGAAATACTCTCCCACACACATATTAGATATATAAACAGCAACCCAATATTCACCAGGCTTATCACTAGAATCAGTATTTATAATTATAGCGGCTGGAAATGTATGAATAAACGAAGGTAACTCATCAGCAGCATACACACCAATAAAATGATCTTTAGGTAAATTTTGTTGTAATGCTTCATAAAGTTCAATTGTATTTAACATTTTTTAAAAATTAATATATATTTTTCTCTGGAAATCAATTTCTAATTCTGAAGAGAATTCACCATAAATAATTGTTGTTACAGGAGATGGCAGTGCTTCTTTAAAATGAACCTCTAAACGTACACTTCCTTGCCGTTGTGGACTAGTATGAAATGCAGCACTTGCGCTTGAATCAGGAGTTAAATCAAACACCAGTAGAGTATAACCATTAGGATATTCGGCGAGTGAAATATTATTACCTTGATTAGAATAATAAATACCTGAACCTGTAAATAACGTAGAATATGCTTGTACATATAGATTATTATCAAAATCCGTTTGTAATGGTTTAAAGGGGACTGGTGTTCCATCAACATACAGTGTAAAAAACGTCATATTAAAATGTTGAAAATTGAATGGATTTGTTTGATAAGTACCATTGAGAGCAGTATTAGTAACAAAACCAATAATAATACGTTTAGGTACTATACCTGAAAACAGATCTGGAAGTGTACTATCCATAATTCCTTGTGGCAGAGTTTCTGTCTTCACCTGCACTTTTGTTATAGGATATTTTATTCTAAATTTAGGATTTTGTAATACTTTATTTTGTGCTATTTTAACTGCTGGTGATACATCAACCTTTTTCACAAGCAATGTTGCATCTGTAATTACAACTTTTCCATCAGCATCTGCTATGTTAAAATAGTCTCTGCTATGTTAAAATAGGGGTTGAGAAATATGCTCATAAAAGGGAACGAGTTCACCCCTAAAATGGAGGTCATAAAAGGGAACGAGTACACCCCCTAAAATGGAGGTCGTAAAAGGGAATAAATTCACCCCTAAAATGGAGGTCGTAAAAGACCGTGGGTTGACGGTTCACGATGCTCGATTTCTCGTATCCCCCATATGTCCCCCGGCATAGTGTGTCAGGCGGCACTGGGAAATTCGTTGTCTGCTTTAGGCGGGACTGAGAAAGTGGGTAGAGGGACAGTGTCGCAGAACGCCTGTTTTTCTACTACTTTGATACTAAATGTATTGCAATTTTTAAACTTTTACAAAAGCAGCAATCTTGTTGTTATTGAAAATTATTAAAAACTGACATATTATATACTGATGTAAAATTCACAAACTCCCTCAATTTCTTTGCTCACACTCATACACATTCTTCAGCACAGTCTGCACATACTCTCCTTTGATATTGTTCACATATTGCGAGGTTGCACTTGATGTATTTGTGCTACGTTTTTCTATCGAGTACCAGGTGGGCACTTCTCGCATGTTTTCCTCTTCTGGAGTCGATTCATCAAGCACGCATTCAACCTGGGGACCAGCATTGTTTCATATGTATCTTATAAGTTGATTGATATATATTGAATTGTTACAATTCAACCATAAATTATTTAAGAAGATTGCCATTTAACAAATACGACTAAAGCAACAGTTTTTGGCACAGGAGTATTTGAATGAAAATACATAATGGAGGCAAATAGCAGATAGCAGAGGGAGAATAAAACAACTTTTTTAAGATGAAAGAATTAAAGTTTTGTGCATTTAAGTTTTGTTTGAAGATGGTTAAGAAAACTATTTTTTTTAATATTTCCCAATGGCACCAAGATAAAATGTGATGGCTACTGAATATACCTTTAAACAATTTTTATTTAAAGAAAAATGATCCATGATCGCTTCAGTGACTTGCCCTCCTTTCTTGTAATATCGAATTAAAAGAGAGTTTGTTATAATTATTTATTAGGATGGTTGGAAAGCATTCTAAAGGGTGGATCATATTTGTATTTTGAATACTGCGAGCAATAACAGTCATGTATGTTTTTCATATAGCTTAACAGGAAGTGTAAGGATGGGAGTTACTCATACATTTTTCTTTCATTGTTGCAGAGAATCATAGTGATTTGGACCGCCATTGAAATTTCATATGTTGTTGAGACGTTCTTCAGTAGTGGAACCTTCATCATCACAACACAATGGTGTTTCAAACAGCATGTTAAGAAACGGGTAGCATCATCCCGAAAGGTCACGCTGCGTGCTGCTCACAACTTTCGTGAGACCGAGAACGCAAACAAAAACCGATTCCCTGGGAAATCTCGATCGTCGCATAGTGCAATAAATATTGAACATGTGTCCCATGCTCTGGACGAAAGTCCAAAAATGTAAACTTGGCAGTTGTGTCAAAAGTGCATATTCCACATACCAGTGTGCGGTGAATACTTAAAATGGGCTAACAATTGTACTCATACAAGCTACAAATGGTCCATAAATTATTCAACCAAGAAAATGTTCAACGAACCCCATTCTGTGATTGGCTAATAAGTAAAGGTGATGGCTTTGTGCAACGCCTTATACGCCAGACGAAGCTCATTCCCACCTCAGTGGTTGTCTTCAAACAAAACTGTCGATTCTGAGCTTGACAAAACCTGCAACTGTTGCATGAAATGCCATTGCACAGTCCCAAAATTACTATGTGGTGTCCAGTGAGTCATGCCTATGCTATATGAAGGTCCCCATTTTTTTGAACGAACAAAGTGACCGCCACAGTAACCGCTGAATATTACAACACACTGTTGCAAACATTTTTCATTCTGGAAATGATACGACTTAGTCTAAGGGACATGTAGTTACAGCGGGATGGTGCCACCAGTCATACTGCAGTAGTGTCAATGACAACCCTTCGACAACAAGTCCCGAGTTGTGTCATCTTCAGATTCGGTGGTATTTATTGGCCATCTAGATCCCCAACCTAACTCCATCGGACAATTTTCTGAGGGGTTATCTAAAGGAAAAAGTGTATGCCATAAAACCACTACCATCAACAAAATGAAATATACCATTCGAAGAGAAATAGCAGCCATTCCTGAGGAAACCTTGCATCAAAGTGTGCTGAACATGATTTTTAGGGCCAAATAGTGTTCTCGCTATGATGACGCCCAGTTAAGGAATGTAATCTTCAAATACTCAACACAGTTCAAAACTTCCTTTTGCAATGTGTTCCACGTAGTTGATAGTGAACGTTGTGTTCAACATGCTCCACAAGCAATTTAAATGTGCCCGTCAATACGGCTTACTCTGTAGAAGTGTTCCTGAAATAGGATGCATCTAACCTATACAAAAACATCAAAGGTAAAAAAGAAGAAAGAAAAGTGTATAATGTCATAAGCAAGAAAAGCTCATATCTGACATTTTACCTTAAACGTAATTCAAATGTGAAAGATACTATTGAAAACACGCACCCTCCTATAAACAAGACAAAAGCAGATTGCAATATAGGCAACGTAAGAACTACTGGCCTATTAGTAATTTCAGGTTTATAATGTAATACGGTTTCCCTATCTCGTTCTTTTATATCCTTCACCACTTCCCATAGCCATAATTTAATAAGTCCTGCTTCAATCATCTTTCCCAAGATAATATCAATTTTTGTCTTTAATAATGATTGCTTTCTCCATACCATACCAATATTAAATGTAAGAACTGGTTCCTTCAGTAACAATAATGAATCCCAAGATTTCCCTGTCAAGCACTCAATATCTGCCACATAACTTTCATCTACATCTTCTGCTACAACACTATAACTACCACTAGAGAGCTGTTGATTCAAATTATGAACTGTAGTAAACGGCTGATACTTCGGTAAAAGCTTCTTAAATTGTGGATTTGCATCCTGAAATTTCTGAAGCGCCTTAATGGGAAAATCGCTGTAAGATGTCCACTGAAGCTCACTGTGAAGCAACTGATCAAGTGTTCTAATAGGATTTGAATATACTGGTATCGTAAGATGCGAAATTAGGTTGCTACTGTAGAACATATTTACCAGATACAACAACAACACTGTCATTATGAAATGAAAACGAACGGAAAAATATATTGGTTCTGGAATGCCATGTAACGTCACACTGTCTACCAGATACAACATAATTCTGCTCAAATTTTTGTATGGAGTTTGAATCACATTTGAAGTAATTTTGTATCGTAAATTTACTATTACATACAAACATAACGCAGTGAAGAGGAATAAAATGGTAGTTACAATCCAAACATTAATCTGAAAAGGAAATGCCACAGCCATCCAAGAATGCACAAGTTTTGGTTTAGAGACTAGAAAAACTACTCCAATTCTAGTGTACGGTATGCTAAATGAAAGAAGCGAATTATACTTATGGTTGATAAAAAGTCCACATATACCTATATCTGCTCTATTTTCAATTACATCTTGGAGTACGTGTCTCCACCGCTTATTATTTCGCACACCAATGACAGAGACTGAAAAGTTCAATAGCTTGCCAACCTGTTTGAGTATATGAAATTCGAAACCATAATAGTTCAAATTATTTGACGAGTTTTCTACTATTGTGAAGGGAGGGAAATTGAATAGACTGACTTTTACCTCTTGTAGATGATTATGATGTGAAAATGAAACCATTGATGTTGAAATATTTGTTGTTGGTATTGACCATTTTCCGATTGATAAAAAGTTTGTTGAAGTAAGATTACTTTTCTGTTTTCCATTCTTATTTTGAATATTTATTACGTACAAATAACTTATGTATCTGTGAAGACTAGAGTTAGAAAATTGTTCTTTGAAGAAAGAATCTTTCTGAATCAAAATATATCGCTCATTTTCTTCAACCCATTTCTTCGATAAATTACTCTGCACAAACTGTTCCAAAATGGTGACATCATAGAATAATATTAACACTCTTGAACACATAATATGATTTTCCAACACAACGAGAGCATGTTTTTCATAATCATCATTTGTGTTAATGATGAGTATTGGACTTAGCATTGGATATAGTTTAGTTAGTTCTTCCACAGTATCCTGAAGGAGAAAGTTTCGTGAATCAGTATTGATAAAGCATCCGCATCCAGAATAATCTTTAATTGTCGACAAAATGTATCTTCCCATGTATTGAAGTTGTAATGAAGGTACACTAATAGCTGTCCCAAAATAAATCCAAAAAGTCAGCGGATACAATATTTCCATTTTCCTAGGAGTTTACGGCAATGACCTGAAAGGAAAGAATTATAACTCAGTGGGGGGTTGTACACGCAAAATGATAGACATGCTCTAATTGATAGAAATAGTAGAACATAATAATACATTATCTTAGCTGTCTAGGCATGTTATATGAGATGAATAGTACACTTATAAATATCCTGTTATCTTCATCGCAGTTTCTAGAGGAAGTAGCTTTCTTCAAAGCACAGCTAATATTTCGCTCATTAACATTTAGGAAACATTCCATATTACAACATGAACTACAATGTTACTTTTAAATGTGTGTGATATCTATTCTACATAAGTTAATGTTTTTACTAGTATACAATTGTTGTGCATTGTGTAAATAGAAGTTTGTGTTTTCTCATATAATAGGTGTTTTCTCTTCATCAAAGTTTCTATAGGAAGTAGCTTTCTTTAAAGCACAGGAAGTAGCTTTCTTTAATATTTCGCTCATTAACATTTAGAAAACATTCCATATTACAACATGAACTACAATGTTACTTTTAAAAGTGTGTGATATATATTCTATATAAATTAATGTTTTTACTAGTATACAATTGTTGTGCATTGTGTAAATAGAAGTTTGTGTTTTCTCATATAATAGGTGTATCACAAATTCTGTTTTAAAGTGATGAGAAGAACGACGATGAAACGAAGGTGGATACACAGTTCCGTTTCATCCCAAAAGAACATTCGGGCAATATATTGGTCTCACACCTGTGTTTGGAAATACGCATAAGACTGTATATGTATTTTTGTTTGTTCTCCAATGTGCGCATCATTTATTTTTAATCGTACAAAACAGTTTATATTTCTACCGCGCCACCAACTCAATATTACAAGAGAGTGAAGTCACCAGCATATGACTATGGAGGTTTTTCTCTTCCTATTTTTACTCTGTGATTGGCTAAACTTTCTATCACTTTAAAGCTTACAGTTGCAATTTCACACTTCGATTTGTAAACTTTATTCCCCAATGTATCACATTTTTCTTCGTGGTTTATAGTCGAGTCATAATTTCATCTAGCAGACTACATTCTCAAAAATCGGAATCGAGTCCTGGGCCAAGTGCGCCAAAGGTACAGGTGCTATACCAGCGGGAAAAGTCAACAGAAGTATGTTAATGAGCCACAAGTAAACATGAGTTATACTGTGCACAAAAGATTAAAAGATATACGATCAGAATATAAATCAATAAACGTAAACTGGTGAGCTTGGATGCACATATATGTATATAGTTTGTAAGAAAATATTTAAATGTGAATATTTTCTTATAAAGACGAGTAAAACTGTGCTTATATTTCTGTTGCTCCTTACGTTGATTTCTTATTTGCAACGCCTTTACATGTTACAACTTTAGCATTTCAATAAATATATACAGGGTGTCCATATAGTCTGATCCCGGCAATTATCTGAGAAATGTTTAGAAGTTAGGACTTTCTGCTAATATATTATATCTTCAGAGTGGGAGCTCTACTGTTTAAAATACTCGTGATAAATGAGTAACACTAAGGTCCAGTGGCCAAGAACCAACTCAAAAGTTTCAAATGGAATAGTATGTCAAACTGGATGACATCGGAAGCTAAAAAAAAAAAAAAAAAAAAAAAAAGAAAGAAAAAGAAAAAGATAAGAACATTCATCCCACACAGATAAATTTACATAAAAAATTCCATGAATAGTGGCAGATCAAAGTTCAATTTCTGTCATTACGACTATATAAAATCTGACGTCGGTCATTTTATCATAAACTGTTCGGAGTTGCAGATTTAAAATAATGAATAGCACTATTTATTTTGTAGGCCTACTATTTAAATTATTCGTGATAAATGGATGACCTCTGAGATCCTGGAGGCTGGATCAACTCAAGAATTTTAAATAGAAAGATATGTCCCATTGGATGGCATTCGAAAGCTCGTGAAAATATATTGGCGTAAAGAACTACACAGTACTTTCTAACCAACAGAAAGTCCTCCTAGTGAAAAAACACATTCACAACCTCTACCAGCAGAAGTGGTAAAAGAACCGCATTCACAATTTCTTAGGATTCCATATTGTAGGCACCAACGAAATGAAACCTACATGCCGAGAGCAGTTTTCTTTTCTTTTTCTTTCATTTCTTTTCTTTTCTTTCTTTTTCTTTCTTTCTTTCTTTTTTTTTTTTTTTTTTTTTTTGCTGTAGGATGATGCTGACATATACACACACATGCCGATGCACTCACAACTAATTTTAACTCGAATTTGGTTGTTGTTATTTTTTAAGTTTCAGAGGTAATAGAATCAATCCATACCACAAATCGCTACATTAACAAATCTGAAAACTACACTCACTGTGACCAAGTGCATGACCAAACAATAGCCCGTTTTCCACTCCGATACTTTGTGAGATTTGCCCATCTTGATCCACTTTTTCTGTGCTGAACATAGTTTTTCTTAATCAACGTTATTGCTCCGGTCACATGAAAAAAATAAATCTTTGAAGTTTACGTTCCACGATTATTCCGTATAGGCTAAAGGAGACGGTGATGATGAGAAATGAATGAAATGGTGAAATGAAGAAAGTGGAAGGAAACGAAAGAATCCCGAGGAAACCCATGCACACGGTGTTTGCCCACAACAAAGTTCACTTGTCGCGAGCTGGGATCGAACCAGGGACCCCATGCACCAGATGTGAACGGTCTACATTTTCTCATTCACACCAAGAATATGCCGGCGGTGGTACCTAACTTCTAGATCCCAGACCGTTTTCTTTCTTCTCCAATCCTTTCTTCTTTCTCTTTCCCCGGATAGTGTGCTCGCCGAGAGACGTCATCACTCATGCACCTGACGGGCTAAATGGCCTTCGATGCCGAAAGCTCAAAAATCTAAAATCCTAAATCCTAAATGTTAAAAAATAAATATTAAATAAATATGGTGATGTATGGAGGAACCACTTCTTGTTCTTTAGTAATTCATAGTGAAATTTAGGGTCACTGGTGCCCTGTTTACTTTCGATTTCAACGCGTGCGCTCTAATACTCGCTATGTGTGATTACATGTAACCTTTTATGAGGAACAAGATTGCATTTGATCATTTTTTTCTCTGTTTCTTATAAGTTGTGAACTAATTGAATTTTTCTGCTTATTTTAAAACTTTGATTCCAGTTCTTTAACCTCTTCTATACGTTTTCGGGAAACCGATATTGCCATTTCTTTTTCTCCGACTTCTCCAAAACCCCAAACACCGTTGCATGAAATAGGGGTGCGGTGCCTCAGTGGTGCCCTCCCCGCTGGTCCAGTGGTTAGCACTTGCGCCTTTGGTGTACGGGGTTTCGGGTTCGATTATTGGCGAGAGAGCCTTTGAAATGTCCTCGATGTTTCTGTGTTCGTGCCCCTGTCGTTAAGGAAGTTACTGGGGAAACTGTAGACTGTACAGTGAAGTGAAAATATAGGAAAATAAGGAAATTAAGTTACCGCTACTTGTTCGGTGAATCGGTTAACTTTTAAAAAAGTGGTAGAGCGCTAACCTCTAGTGCGTGGGGTCCTTGGTTCGATCCCCGTACAAGTGAGGTTGCGGTGGACAACATCGTGTCCGTGGGTTTTCTCGGGGTATTCCCATTTCTTTCCACTTTTTCATTCCATAATAATTCATTTAATTTAATCATTGTCTCCCTTAGTCTAAATGGTGTAATAGTGAGACGTTACTCTGTAAGATTTCATTTATTTATTTATTTATTTTTTTACTCTTCCATGAGTTAGCACTTCTGTTCAGTTTCCCTCAAAGCTGAAACAAGATTTGTGGCCGTATAGTGCAAAGAACTTGGTTGTCACTGTTTTATATGCTGTAATATTCAAACGAAAGTAGCCGTACTTTAATCAATCTAATCCAGTAGTTCTCAAAGTGGGATCCGTGGACCCCCGGGGGTTCGTGGAACCTAGCCAAGAGGTCCGTGACTCTTAAAAATGAAATTTATTTTAATAGAACTCACAGCTGTTATGCAAGAAGTATTTTTTCAGTTACTTAAAAAAATCAATTTGAAATTATACCTAGTTTGTAGATTCAAATGTTCTATTTTACCAAATTTTTGCCCTGAAACTGGTCACCGTTATACAGGACTGCTTCAAGTGAGAGACGTTCCTTCTTTGTTAGGGCATTTTTTTCAAAGCAGTTGTATCCTCGTCGCCAAAAGTGCCTTTACATCGCCGTGACGGGTATGTGACAGCGCAGTACTCTAAGGAAGGGATGGTTGCATAAGAAATTTTGATTAAGAAGTTTTTATTTTGACTAGGGAAATAACGTAGGTATAGGGAGTAAGGGCATAGATTTAAAGCATCAGTGCACTGTCATCTCTGAAAAGATTTGTATTCTCAGTTTTTCAAATTATTGTCTTATGTGTTAAGTTAAAAACTGCTAACAACTGCTACTAGCGCTGTTACTCTTCAGGAATTTACTACGACATGTTCGGGCTTGAATTATTTCATTCGCCTCACTGTAATTATTTAGGAATGGAAACTGATTAAGCTGAACATGAATATGTTTGGTTGTCTTAAAGCAAGGGCCGTAATAAATGTAGATAAGGTTCTTATTATTATATAAAACACATAAGTATTTATTCCGTGTATAGAATAATATAATACAGTAACTAGGCAACATCATAATCACTAACGCTCGCAGGATTTTTTCCAACGGGGCGGGACCGATATAGAGTTTTTCGTTTTATTCCATATATATATTAACAGTCATAACATTTATCATTGATAGCGTATATCATCTTTCGCCGCTGTAGCCTATTAGCTAGAACATTCATCTCCAAATATGATGTCGAGAGAATAGAAAGAAATTGATATGACAGTGATGTGATTAATTTTACTGCACCCTGGATCGATCTATCTTCGATTTACTCATACTCCCTCAGGCCCCCTGCCCCAGGTATTTCAGCTGCTGCGTTATATATATGGTTCCATGTCAGAAGGGCCCGACAAAAGTGCAAAGACCGAAAGGCCAGAGTCAAAATGGCCCGCGACAAAAGAACCCGAGTTAAAACGGTCCTGCTTCAAACGGACCCGGGTTGAAAGGGGCCCCGCTACAAAGGGCCCGAGTAAAAATGGCCCATGTGAAAAGGGCCCGAGTCGAAACGTCTCCGCAACAAAAGGGCCCAAGCCAAAGAGCCCGAGTCAAAAGGGACCACGCTATAAAAGAGCCAGACCACAATGGCCGCGCAACAAAACTGCTCGAGTGAAAAGGTTTCCACAACAAAAGGGTAGGAGTCAAACGGGCCCGAATCAAAACGACCCTCATCAAAATTGCCAGGTCAAAAGGGTCCCATGGCAAAAGGGCCCGAGTAAAATGGGACTTGCCTCAAACGAGCCCGGCTGAAAAAGAGCTCTGCTACAAAACAGCCCGAGTCAAACGGCCCGGGCTAAAAGGCCTCCGCAACAAAAGGGCCCGATCCAATAGGGGCCGAATCAAACGACGCTCCTAAAAACAGCCCGGGTCAAAAGGGACCCACGACAAAATAACCCGAGTCAAAAGGCCCCGGATCAAAAAGGGGCATCGCTGCAAAATGGCTCGAGTTATACGGCCCGTCGTCAAAAGGGCCCGGTTCGGAAGGTCTCCGCAAAAATGGGCACGAGTCAAAACGCCTTTCATCAAAAGAACCCAAGTCAAAAGGGTCCCACGACAAACGGGCTCGAGTCCCAAGAGACCTGCGTCAAACGGGCCAGGGTCAAAATGGGTCCCGCTACGAAAGGACCTGAGTGAAATGGCCCAGCGTCAAAAGGTCTCCGCAACAAAAGGGCCCGAGTCCAAATGGGCTGAAACGAAATCCCCTCATGAAAATGGCCAGGAACAAAAGAGTTTCGCTACAAAGGAGCCCGAGTCAAAACTTTCCCACGTCAAATGGGCCCGGGTCAAAAGGTCTCCGCAACAAAAGGGCAGAAGTCAAAAGTGTCCCCTCTGAAAAGGGCACGAGTCAAAACGGACCTGCGAAAAAAGGACCTGGGTCAAACTTCTCCAAAAGAAAAGAGCAGGTGTCAAAAGAGCCGCGTCAAAAGGGTCCCACGACAAAAGAGCCCGAGTTAAAAGAGACCTGCCTGAAACGAACCCGGGTCAAAAGATGCCCCGCTACAAGAGGGCCCGAGTCAAAATGGCCCTCGTCAAAATTGCCCGGGTCAAAACCTCCGCAACAAAAGGGTTTGAGTCAAAAGACCCGAATCAAAACGCTCCTCATTTAAAGGGCCCGTGTCAATAGGGTCCCACGACAAAATGACCCGAGTCAGAATGCCCCTTTCAAACGGGCCCGAATCAAAATACCCCTCATCAAAAGGTTCCCACTACAAAGGGGCTCGAGTCGGAAGGGCTCTGCGTCAAACGGGCCAGAGTGAAAAGGGACCCCGCTACAAAAAGACACGAGTCAAATGGCCCCCTTTCAAAGGCCTGGGTCAAAAGGTCTACGCAACAAAAGGGCCCGAGTCAAAAGGGGACGAATCAAAACGCTCCTCATGAAAAGGGCTTGGGTCAAAAGAGCCCCACGACAAAAGGGTCCGAGTCAAGAGGGCCCTGCATCAAACGGACCCGAGTCAAAAGGGGACCCGCTACAAATGGCCGAGTCAAAACAGCCCCGCCTCGAAAAGGCCCGGGTCTAAAGAATTCTGTGACAAAAGGGCCAGAGTCAACTAGAAACTGCGTCAAACGGGCCCTGATCGAAAAGGGCACCACTACAATAGGGCACGGGTCGAAACGGCCAGGCGTCAACTGGGCCCGAGTCAAAAGGGCCCGCGTCAAAAAGGCACAAGTCAGAAAGAACCCGCGTGAAAAGGGCCCGGTAAATACGGTTCCACGGGTAAAAAGCTTGAGATCAAAGCAAGAGTGGATATCAGGCATACACAAGAGGATTTTGTCCCCTTAGTAAGTTGAAGTGTTTGTGCAAATGAAGGAAATATATCTGTAGTTATTAGTAACAAATAGGAAATTTGAATGGTAATATTAGTTTTGTTTGCTTGTTGATTGTTTTGGAACACTTGCTATCGCTTAAGTCGTTCTCCATGAAAGTTTGCTTGCACTACCATCATAGGCGGACTGGGTGTATTAGGGCCTAGGCCGCGGTTACCATGGAGGGCCCTCAGACTATAACACCAATTTCTAAAATAACGTACAATCAGTGGCGCAACCAGCTATGAACTCGGGGCCCATGCCCTCTCCGAAACAAACCTGGTCTATCTTATACAGCAGCGCTGCAGACAAATTTTGGTGAAATTTCAAAATAGATCAATGCATAAATGAATATTGAATTAAGTCAAAGCACTGTACGAAAGGAGAAATACCCAGTGAAAACCCCTACATTAATTTCTTAGAGTAATAAATGTTAGTAAAGAGTGCGTCATTTTATGCAATAATAAAGATGTTCAAAATAATTATTATAGCGCAAATTTTAAAACTTGTAACCGTTAATAATAGGGAGTTTGTGAATTGGAAATTTCATTTTAAGGTTTTTAGCATGTTAATAATAAGGATAACTAAATTGCTTGTAATGAGGAGAATTCAAAATTTCAATTTTGTCCACATCAAGTGGTGCAGCACGTCGTTTGCAGACTACTGTACTGGATATTCTTAGCCCCTCCCGAAATAAAATCCTGGTTGCGCCACTGCGTACAATGAACATCTGCGATGAGCCATCGCGTTATGCAGTTGTAAATTCGTTGATACTTGATAGTTGTTGCAAGCTATAATTTATCATTGGTCATTGGAAATTTGATGTCACAGCAAGCACAGGATTTCCAGAAACATAACTACCAAGAGAATATTTTATAATTATTATTGTATTACCACACGGGCTGTATAAAAGTCCCCTGACATGGATAACTCTGTTATTATCAGAGTTACAACAAAATGTAAGAGGAGAAACCGACTACAAATATAATGTTTTTAGTACACAGTAACTTCATTCATTTATGTTGTAGGTCCGGGTAAATGGTAACGTTGCATTTTCATGTAACATTGGGCGCATATAGAGTGTACAGCCCAAACGGCTTGTCCGATTTGAAAAATTCTTGCACTTGAGGTTGCAAACATCATATTTGGAGACCGTTTTCCCGCCTATATTTTGTTATAACTCTGATAATAAGAGAGTTACCGTATGTCATGGGACTTTTGAGACACTCTGTATAGTAGCTGAAACACTAAAAAAATAATAGCGAATAAGTTTTACTATGGAATGAACAGGACAGCTTACTAAAAATTGTAACACTAAACAACTAATAATAACTTTTGACTGTGGAATGAAAACGATAGTTTTACTGAAAATGATAAACACTGCTAAACCACTAAACAACTAATAATTTTAAAAAGTTAAGATTCTTTGCAGTTCAGCTTATGAATTGCGGAGTTCCTGAATAACTTCGTTCACAGACACTAAATTTAACATGTCTCTTTCCATATTCATTAGCAAAAATGTGTCCAAAATATCTTCACACAAACTAGCTCTGAGATTTGTTTACTCTAACTTTAACTTTGAGAAGCACCTTCCACATGTCACTTGCGTGCATGGTAGAGACAACGCATGTTTGTATACAATGTATAAATTATTAAAGCAACTAGACTGACAGAAATTGGTACAAAATTTTCCCTGCACATGACAAACAATTTTTATACAAGGTGTTTGCAGCATCATTATCACTCTTACCGTGAATTTCGTCCAAAGATGTTCCATCTCCCATAGCATGCTCAGATGCATAATCATCATCATCTTCTACGGATTCAGGGGCATCATTCTCTTCAGGATCATCAAAAACCAGAAAGTTTTGTGACAGTGAAATACACGACAGAGAACTGCTGGAGCTCTTTGTATATTTTCTCCTGTTTTATATTTAGTTTTTTTTTTTCGCAAGAACTCTGAAAGCTCTTGCAGATACATCATTCTTCTTGATTTCTGAAAAGTGCTTGGGTTCCAGTATTTGGAGTTCTTTTGGCTGCTGAAATCTATCACTGACACATGTAACAGCTGTATTCAGAATTTTCGTTGAAGTTTTTTTTTATTCTGAATAAATCATTTTCACTTATATTTAAGTTCTTTTCCAGTTCATCTGCTCTCCTAGCATTTTCTTCTTCTTTAAGATTATTCTGTGCAGAAAGTCTTTTTCCATTGCTTTCTCTACACCAGATTGCGCAAGCTGTTGATTTATTTTTACACAAAATATTTTTTGTATTTTCGTAAAACATTAAACAGACATCTTTTGCCTCTATTTTCTTCTGAAGCTGCTGCTGCAAATTGTCTAGAAGTCTCCAGGTTGTAAGATAGTCCAATCCGTGAGACTTCAGGTATTTTGAGACAGGCTCCATTTTCGTAAATAAGCCCTCAAACACAGAAGTCCTCATTACAGTGTTAAATTCTGTCCATTTATTCAGCAAAGTTTAGCTTAAAATTTTGATTTCGCATTAAAACCCCTGTCCTGTACATCATCATTGAGGAACAATAAAAATGAAAGAAATCTTGATGATAGACAGTCGTCCTCGTCTTGGCTTCATGTTCCGTAGCGAAATTCGTTAGTGTCCACTACTGCATTCAGTGCCTTGTTTCTGCTCCATCATCGTGTCGTACCAACTTGAACTTTTCGTAGTCTGTCATGTCCCTCGTGGCTTGCATGAATCATTTTTTTACAAACATCCTTTCTTTTGTAGTATTCAGACAGAACGCGGCACTGGTTTCAAATAAATTTGCAGCTTCAGGGATCTACTCAGTCGAATTTGTCATAACCAAATTAAGAGCATAAGCCATGCATTTGGTGTAAATGATTTGAGAATTATCCTTCTCCAGTAATGCTTTAACTCCCTTATAGCAGCCACTGAAGTTAGCAGCTCCATCAAAAGAGCAACTTACAATATCAGACATCAAAACATTTTTGTCACAAAGTACTCTTTTGATTTCATTATAAGTTACTTGTCTTGTAGTGTCACTGTTTACCACTGGCGTCTCTGGCATATACAATTTGGGGAGGACATCAAAGAAAGTTATTTAAATGGTACTATCTAGCCCAACCTATTTATTATCTTTAATTCCATTTGTTACATTTCTGCTTACCTTCACGGACCCCGTGAGGCATATCAAGAACTCTGTTAACAGCCTGAATATTATATGACAAATAAATATAATTATTATTATTTATATGTTATTCTGTCGTTAGTAAATAAATTAAATTAGAACAAAATATTGGGGGGACGCGTCCCCCTCGTCCCCCCGCCAGAGACGCCCAAGCTGTTTACGACAACTGCTAACAGTCGCTCAAATACTTGACCGTTTATAAAGTAGAGAATTACTATATCCAGCTGATTAAGCCCTGAAACATCTTGGATAGAATCAACCATTATGTTCAAAAAATGCCCGCTTTCTTGGCGTCTTCCATTGTTTTTTCCTGTTATTTTGAAAACTTTTTGATAGAAAATAAATTTTTTTAAATGCGCTGTTTTTCCATTTTTGACTTATCAAATATAGACCTACAAGATGTATTAACATCCATAAAGAACCAATCAGCCTGTGGTTAAATATGAACCCAGCTACAAACCAGGCACCAGTCTTTAACCTTGAAAGGGCCGCAACTACCCAACATTATGAAAAAGAGGTCCCAGGTCCCAACAGCTCAACATGATGAGAAACATGCCTAGGACCGCAATTGCTCAATGAAATGAAATAAGGGCCCCAACTGCCCAATATAATGAATAAAGGGCCCAGGGCCCCAACTTCTCAATGTAATGAAAGAAGGCCCCAACTGTCCAATATATTGAAAGAAGGGCCCAAGGCCCCAGGTACAAACTAAATCACAGTTTCTGATAATAAAATACCATAGTGAAATATGGACCTAGCCACAAATCTAGTAACAAAAGGACCCTATTGAAAAAAATAACTTACTGATTGATGGAAAGATGGAAGAGGAGTGTGTGTTGGTAGCATAATAACACTGAGCTACCGAATTATTTAGCTCTCTTTTGTTTTAGCTTTTCTTTCTATTTCTTTCTTTATTCTTTCATCATTGTTTTCTTAGAGGGCCTAGGCCGCGATTGCGACCTAAGGGCCCTGGCCAGTCCGCCCCTAACTACCGTCTTTCTGAGTTTGTATTCTCGTGACATAGCCCAATCAAACTTTATCTATTGCTGACTTTCTCCTTACTTCTAAAATTCCATTTCTACTCCTGGATCAAAGTATAAAAATACATATTAGTATGAAAAATATGCTGTGGAAAACATTAGTTTAATTTTGCCGTGAGAAGACATATGTGGATCTGTATACAGGGTTACTGAAAAGTATTGGGACAGAACAATAATAACGACATGTCAATTGCATTGATTTGGAGTGTGATCATCATGGAAGGCATCTTGAATTCCGCCATATTGCATATCACACAATATTGTTTTAAATGTAAAATGTTATGATTTTATACTTCAACTTAGACTTAAATATTCCCACAAATGAGAATGTGAATTCATTTTTGACATTTCATCTGTTTGAGACAGGGTGTGCTATGTTTTACATGTGTATCAAATAGGGAAAGTATTATGACAGGGCTGTAACAAAGAGACGCATAGACGGAGGAAAAGCAAATTTTACAATTTGGCATTGGTGTATAAACTGCGTTAAATGATTTAGTGCACATCATGGCAGCCATCTTGAATTCCGAATATTGTATACCACACAATATTTTTAAATAGAAAGAGGTATGTGTTGAGTTTTGATTTAGAGTTTAACGTCCCGTTCAGCAGTGATGTTATATGAAAAGAGGTATGTGTGTCACATATATTGATGCTAGAATCTTCGTGCAAACTACATTCATCGTCCGTTTCAAAAGCATCGGAGTCTACATTATTTATTATTTCCATAATTTCTCCGGACGAAAATACGCCACTATCATAAGAACCACGACTTGTCGCGGTGGTATTCATTAGGGATGGCCTTTTTCCAAAAATCTGTTTTTCGATTTTCGGAAATTTCATTTCTCGTTTTTTCGTTCGTTTTTCGAAAAAAATGTTTTTCGTTTTTCGGAAATTTTTCCATCTTTCATTTTTGAAAAACAAAATTGTTTTTCGTTTTTTCGAAAGATTTTTCGTTTTTCGAAAAAAATCGTTTTTCGTTTTTTCGAAAAAAATTCGTTTTCTCTTTTTCGATGATTTTTCGTTTCTCGAAAAGTTTTCGGAATTCGTGGAATGATAATGTGGGAGGAAATGGGAGTATCCCGGGAAAATACACGGACACGATGTTGTCTGCCACGAACTTACTTGGCCTTGGATCAAATTCACAAGAGGAAAGCGTTCTAACACTGAGCTACCGTGCTCCTTGGATTTGGATCTAATGAAAGGATAATGTGTAGTGCCTACTATTGATGAAACTCATCCAATCACGACCAAAATTAGTATGGTTATGGACTGCAAAGTATTTAGTACACACGTTAAATATTATGGTGTTTGGGACTTTGGTTCCAGAGTTATTGCTAATCAAATTTGTGTTTTAAGTTAGTGATATCAAGAAATTTCACTAAGTCGCATTTGATTAAACTCAAATGATGTTGACGAATTGTAAATATTGACAAGCTTGGTATGCATGGAAGCTCATGTAAAATATTATGATGTACAGACTTTTTGTTCCTGAGTTATTAGCTATCAACGTTAAGTTTGGAATCAGTGAAATCAAGAAATTTCATTAAAGCGCGAAAGATGGAACTCATCCAATTTTTACCAAACTTTGTAAGGTGGTAGATCTTGACGAGCTTAGTATAACTATAAAGGGAGCCAAGAAAGATCTGTCGCTTTTTCACCCACGACCTTCAAACATCGATATTTAACCTAAGACATACCTGGAAGATCAAAAATAATCTCCTTCTGCCAACGTTTTGGTAGGCCATGTATTCCATCGCGGTAGAACTTGGTGGGCCGTGAATCGAAGAAGGTATCAAGTGCATTTTGCACCTCTACTAGGAATTTGAACTGGCGTCCTCTAAGCTGATTGTCCAAGGAATGGAAAAGGTGGTAATCGGACGGTGCAATGTCCGGAGATTATGGCGGATGCAATAGTGTTTCACATCCAAAGTGTAGAATGGTGTCCCGGGTCATCCTAGCCACGTGGGGCTTAGCGTTGTCCTGTAACAGGAGGACCCCTTTGCGATTCAGAAGTGCTAGCTCCAGAGTCTTGAGTTTTTTCTTGAACACGGCTCAACTGCTGACAGTACACAGTTGCATTGATGCTCTGACTAGCCTGTAGTTGTATTTTTTTTCTCAAAATACTGTCCAGAAGAATTGGACTTGAACTTAGTTAAATCAATAAATTTCATTAAAACGCGTTAATCTCATCCGATATTGGCCAAAGTTGATATGGCCATAGACTTTAACGAGTCTGGTACTCGTGCGAGCTCAGCGTGAGATATTGTGATCCACAGACCCTTGGTTCTCGGTTCTTGAGGGATATAAATTAGAAATAATAATTCACAAAGGTAAACAGTGTAAAATTTATATTTTACAGAATATTAAAAAATAATTATTTACTAATAGTGATTATTAATGTGTTATCGACAATATGGCATTACTGCTGAATCGCCGGACCAATTTGAAAATCGAAAAAATGGAGCAAAATATATTGCATTCGGTTATATTTGGTTGGATTACATTAAGTTACGTTAGATTATGTTATTAAATGCGCAGTTTTACTATACGGATCCTTAGTATAAGTAGGAGTAGGAGTAGCAGTAGTAGTAGTAGTAGTAGTGGGAGTAGGGGTAGTGATAGTAGTAGGAACGGGTTAGAAGCCCCACAGGGGTTTGTTGGTTTCTGTTCTCGACATGAAATGGGCAAATTAAAGATTTGCTCAAATTTATCTATACATTTTACAATCTATGGATCCGTATAGTAAAACAAGTGTACCTCTCCGCGAAATAGTCCATCCGCCTCCGCTTACAACATCGAAAACAACCAGTAAATACAATCACTATCTGAGCTTTTGCTATTCCCCTTACCTGACTGTCAATCACTCTTCCTCATAAACTTAAATAAATTCTCCAATTGACCCGGTAAATTTCCTCAAATTTGTCCGGTGATACAGCAATTAGCCCGACAGTATATTTTATAATGTAAAAAAAAAAAAAAAAAAAAAAAAACAAATAGAAGGATCCTGTATAAACTGATCGTGATAGTGTCAGGCAACTCTGTAATAAATTCACTTCTAACAATTGATTTTAACAAAATATGAAACATGAAGTGATTATATGTACTGATATTAAAGACTTCTCACTAAGATCCCCCATTCATTTCTCTTATTTTCTATAACTAATTAAGTCAGTATCAAAAACAATTTGATTCTTTCAAAAATAGGCAATTTAATACTAACAAAATACTATTGAATGGTTTATTTGTTCTAAAGATGTTTTATATACGGTAGGACAAAGAACTAAGTATCTGACTATAATAATCTCATCAAACGAGAATTCAAATTTTAAATAGGTGGGTCTTCGTTTTCGTATTAGTTTTTACTGCTACTAACTTCAGTAGAAGAATACTGCTAAGATGAAAATTTTTTATTTGGTTGTTTTTTGAAGTTCAGCGTCCCTTTTCAGTATCGAGCAAGACTATATAAGACGTAGACCTACATTTTAAAGTGGAATCCGAACCACCATAACACGTTCAATGTTTTCCCACTCGGGACCCTGTGCATCAAAGGAATGCGCGCTAGCCACTAGACCAATGGCAGGGCTTGAAATCTTTTCTTGGAATAATGAAATTATATACAGTAAACCCTCGTTAACACGAATTCCAAGGGACTGAAAAAATCAGGAGTTCGTGTTAAAAAAATTCGTGTTAACCGGGGACCCAAATTTTATTATTCGAATACATTTTCTCCATACATACGCACTACAGTATACATACTATACATACCACTACAGTATATTATGTATATCATAGAAAACACTAGAGTTGGTATCTAGACGAAACTGAGTAGTCTCGGTTCCAAATTCGAGATGAGACCAAGACTATTCTCCGTCGTGATACCATCCACAGAATTGTATCGAGACGAGACAGAGTTTCGGTCTCGTCTCGATTTTTAAAGCACGGCTCGGTCTCAAATTCGAGTTAAGATCGAGATCGAGACTAGTTTCAGTCTCGGTACCATCCTCTGAAAAGTGAAAACACTACAGTAAGGTTATTATCCTATGTTCGAAAATTAAAATTAAAAAAAAAAGAAGAAGTTTCCATGCAGAAAATCCAGGTCAAGTTATAAAATTGATAACTCCGCTAGCAGGTTGGGTACCGCTAGTAACGGAAAGGTATTTATAACTCCTGTCACCAGTTTGGAGTTACAGGGGAGAGAAGAGGTTTTGTCTCGAGCTGTCGCCAGCAGCTCGTCTGCCAGTCACCTGCATGTTCAGCGCTTGAGGGAGGACAGAATCAACACCTCATAAGGGAGGAAAGATACCTGTTTCTGATTTTTCTCTTATTTACAAGGTAATTTTTGTTTGTATAAATACTGTATGGCAAAAACTGATCTGGAGTAAAATCTGAAATAAGAAAAATGATCTGAAAAAAAAAAAAAAGGATTGAAAGTTCGTGTTAAATGAAAACCTTTACTGACTCAAGGGACTAAAAATTAGTTCGTAATTCGTGCTAACCGAAATTCGTGTTAACCGATAAAACTTTCTATAAGATAACGTACAGCGATGCCGGGACCGAAATTTTGTTCGTCCTAACCGAGTGTTCGGCTTAAGCGAGTTCGTGTTAACGGGTTATACTGTATTTAAAAGAAACGTTTGTCGCTTCCTAGTACTTCTCTCGTTGTATGAGAAAAAAGATTGTAACCAGATATATAGTAAGTATTTATCACTTTCGGTTGCATTAAACTTAGAGATGGAAACTACCATTGTGGCACAGAATCCATATCAAAAACTGCTTCCGGCTATCGTCTTTTGTTTACTATGAAATCGGAAATGGTAGTTTCTCACTATTTCCGGTTTACATAGAGGGATAGCGATCGATATGACAATCTTCGAATCCTGGATTCATATATATAAACATATCTCATTATCTCTTATTATTTTTGCTCTGTGGTGATCACTATTGAAATTAGTAGTGGTAGTAAATTTCTACCACAGGATAAAACTTGGAGATAGTCTATTGCGAAGGTACTGAATTCATGCTTCTCGCTATTACCATGCTTGCTCTATGGTGATCAATACTGAAACCGGGAGTTGTGATCAGGGGCGGATCCAGGACGGACTTCTGGCGGGGGTTATAATACTGCTACTTAGAGCTATTTTTACGAGCTCCAGCTCTGGGATGGGTTTTATTTATATATAAAATAAGTGTGTTCTCTTCTGGGGGGCGATCGACCCCTGGATCCCCCTGATTGTGATACATTTTTCCTACTTCCTGTTTTTGTAGAGAAACAAATGAGTTTCGTTTCACAGTGTAAAACTAAAAAAAAAAAAAAAAAAACTAAGACTTGCAATCCATGCGAATTGAATATTCAAACTTCAGTACAACAAGTAGCACAACTAAAACTCTTGGTTGGAATAGATTAATAAGATCAAAGATAGAATCTGTTCCTCGGATGCTGAATCCGTATCAGAAAGCCATTATTAGCTATCACTTATCGTTTTTGTTCTATGTCGATAAAGATTGAAAGCAGGAATGGCTAATTTTAACCACTTCCGGCTTGAATAGAGGGTTAAGGGAGGAAACGGAATCTATTTTTAGGATGCAAAATCGATTTTAGAAAACTTCTCGATATCTTTTATAGTTTTTGTTCTATGAATATAAGTATTCGAAACCGAATGTAGTAGTAAATTTCAAGCATTTCCGTTTACAACAGAGTGAAGCAGGTTATGACGATATGTTCTCTTAAAACCCTGAATTGATTCCAGAAAATTGCTTGTTGCTATCTATTAGAATTTTTGTTTTATCGTGACAAGCGTTAATACCGGAAATGGTTAATTTGGACACTTTCGGTTCAAATAAAGTGTTAACGAAGAAGGTGGAATTTATTCTTGAGATGCTGGATTATTTTTAAAAAAATGCATCTCAATATCTCTGACCGATTTTGCTCAATGAAAATTAGTATTACCTACAAAATCAAAAATAGTAATAAACTTCAACCATTTCTGCCCTTGTGGAGTGTTGCGGATTGTAATTGTATTTCCTCTTGAGAACCTGAATCGATTGTAAGTGAACCACTTGTCGCTATCTATTACCAATTTTGTTCTGTGGCGATTAATGTTGAAACTTGTAATCGTTAATTTGAACCACTTCTGGTGTGAATAGAGATCAAGGGAGAAGGTAGAGCCTATTCTTAGAACGCTTAGTCGATCGCGAAAAACCGCATCACTATTTCTTCAAGCTTTGCTTTATAAAAATCCATATTGAATCCCTATTGAATATACTAGTAAATTCAGCAACTTTCAATTTCGATAGTATTGTGCGTTGAGATGATATATAGCTTATATACTCTTGAGACGCTGTATCGATTCGTTTAAAAAAACACACACACACTTGTAGCTATCTATTACTATTTTTGTTCTATATCGATCAATGTTAAACCAAAAATGATTATTTTAAACAACTTCCGATCAGAATAGAGGATTAATGGAAAAGATAGTGCTATTTCTAGGTAGTTGAATCGATTGCAAAAATCTACATCTCGATATCTCGTAATTCAGTATTGAAACCGGAAATAATAGTAAATATAAACTATTTCTGGTTTTGATTGAATGTTGTGGATAGTTGTATGTTGTCTTAAGACGCTAAATTGTTTGCAATAAATCGCTTCTCGCTATCTATTACTCTTTTCGTTCTATAGCGATACAAATTGAAACCAAAAATGGTATTTGAACCACTTACAGTTTTAAATGGAGGGTTAATTTAGGAGATTCAACCTATTTTAGGGGCTCTAAATCGACTTCTCATTTTAGGGGCAAGAAACGACTTCTCAATATTTGTTACTGTTTTGCTCTGACACCTCTCGACAGACAAACGGACAAAGCCATTCTAAAGACTTCCGACACTTATGCATAGCTTAAGCTGCAAGTGTAATAAGGGCGAACATTGAATATATTCTTGGGACACTGAATTGGTTCTGGAAAACCGCGTCTTTCTATATGTTACCGTTTGTGTTCTGTGTTGATCAACAATGTAGGAGAAAGCGATAGATCTCTACCACTTCTGGATTAAATAAAAGTCAAATGTATTAGATGAATCTATTCGTGTTGCAAACCTATGCTTCTCGCTATTTCTTACCGCTCTTGCTCTGATACCAGCTGACAGACGAACGGATGGATAGGCAGACAGATGAACATAGCCGTTCTATAAGACTTCCTATACGTATGCATAGTATACTATAGTTTGGAAGTACTATGAAATGAAATAAATTCAGTTTGTTTTACAAAAATTATCCGTTTTCCGTTTTTCAAAAAAAAAAGTTTTTAGTTTTTTTTAAAAAAAATCGTTTTTCGTTTCTCGAAAAATTTTTCGTTTTCTATTTTAATTTTACGAAAAATTAATTTTACGAAAAAGTATTTTTCGAAAAAATACGGTTATCCCTAGTATTCATAGACGAAAGCTCAACTAAAAAGAGGAAGTGAATGCTAAGCAAGCTACAAGAAGGATGTTGAAACAACGCTTCCAATGGCTAATAGAAAAAGGAAAACAAAAGTAGTTACAGATTTTTGCCTTTTGAGTACTCATATCTTTTGGGGAATATATACTTGACATAACATGCCTTTTAAATCTACGCCAGATGTAAGCTGTACGCATTAAGGTAAAAAATATTCGTAAAAGGTAAACAAAAGAGACTAGTTTTATGCTTCTGTTTCCTAACAGTCAACTTCGTGTTCAACTGCAGGAACTGACCTTGATACCTACTACTTGACTGAACACCTTGTAACAAGAGGGCAACTATAATTACCCATAGGTCTCTTGCAGCTACACAGCGAGCTGTGTGTGTTATGTGTCACTCCCTCTCTGCCCCTGGCTGTGTTCGCGAAAATATTGTATGCTTTTCATGCTTTGAGGGAAGGGGAAAGACACCCTTGCACACCTTCGAACATAAAATGATCGAAAGACGACCGATGTTAATGTAGAGTTCATAGTTTCAAACAGTGGCGTATACTGGTTTGAAGGCATGAGCTACCACTGACCTTGCATATTATTATTATTAATAAAAATGGTAATAATAATAATAATAATAATAATAATAATAATAATAATAATAATAATAATAATAATAATAATAATAATAATAATCACAATATGCATAACAATGAAGAAAAGTGGTTGATGTGTTTTGTTTGATCTTTTGTTTTGAGACCGTTAGTGCGTTTGCACACGGCAACGATAATATCAGTGGCGATAATGTTGGCGGTGAAATCGACTTCAATGTATTCAAATCGTAGCTTGCACACGCCACCGATCGGCCGATCCTCCGACACGCAGATGCTGTCGGCCAAGCTTCCGATACTGTCGGCGGTATCGCCGACACCGATTTTGTCGGGGGCAATGTTTTCTTATGATTGGATACACACGCCACCGATAATGTCGGCCGGCCAGCGGGTTAGATGAAGAGAGTGAGTGAATTTCTGTTTCGTTTCTTGTCTTTGGAATTTTGTTGTTTCCATTTTTTCTATTACAATTGTATATTATTATTATTATTATTATTATTATTATTATCTTGTCCTATAAACAACTTCGGAACAGCTTACTATTTGTTTACAGTCTCTGTTTTAGAGTAGCTAATTCCCTTTATTAAATAAACATAAAATGTGGAAAGTCTGAAGAGTACTGGTTTCCCTCTAAATAGCTATTACCAAATAGAATATAGGAAATTTAGATAACCAATTTCATGATTATTTTCCACTCCTTTTTTTTATTTTTGTTCTTTCTCTCTCTCACACACACACACTCTTTGGTGGTATATTTTTTTAATCTGTTAATGGTTTTAAATTTTAATACATTCTGGAAATTTACTTGAGCGTAATTTTCAAAGTTTGATCCTGATCCTGATTATTATTACTTTCTTTTATTTTCATCAGAATTGTGTGCAGATCACTTTTCCCGGTTCCACCCAATAAGCAATGATTGAATAGAATATTTGTTGACAAGTCAAAGTAGAATTATTATTATTATTTTGAAACGAAATCAGCACAATCAAACACTCTTTTCAAAGCTCCAAGGACAAGTTACTCATTTGGCATTTTCTTGATTGTGATCTCAAAAATAGGGATGTGACTTCATGCTTCACTTGTTGCAGATTTTTCCTTTCATTTCCAAAACTATCCCAAACCTCCCCCTTCTTAAAAATAATTTGTGGAATGGCAATTGAAAACAAAGACCAAAGCTATGTATCCAAGTTTCTCCTCTCCCATTTGTATAGGATCGACCCTCTGATAGAGTTCTGCAGTTTAGCTACAGAGACTGAATGAAAAGGTTGTGTATTATTGCATTCGTATCTTTCTAGTTTTGCTTAGATTTTTAGAGATGGCAGGAATTTTTCCATTTGATATTTTAACCCTTATTGAACTTGTGGAATGTAGACCTTGCATATGGGATAATATAACATACTCTTTCAAGGACAGAATTGAAAAGCAAAAAGCATGGCGAAAAGTTTATGCAAGACTTGCCCAGGATTTTGAGTTTATGGACAAAAAGAAACGAGAAATGACAGGTATGTATGCAACAGCGCAAATCTATCTTCAACATTGGGGAGGGGCGGGTAAGATCGTTCCCATATTATATATATTGTCACGGTATGCCAAAATTCAGTAATATTTTTAATATCAAAATTCATTCAATTTTATTAATTGGCTACAAAGAGGAAAAGTTAAGTATTGTTTATAAATTAACTTGTTGTGAGAAATTAATTAGGTTGCAGACAGACAGATTATAACATTAGGTTACATACTGCTTATGATTGTTGTTTTTCATGAAGTAACAGACACGAGTCTGCAAGTGTCACAAGAATATAAACAAATACTGAAGCAACAAGAAAAATGTAAACTCTGTATAAATTTGTGTTCACAATAACACATTATCAAAATTAGGTAAAATTGTGAAAATCGCAGACGTAAACTGTCTGGAGAATTTGGTCAATGAGAGAAAATGCAGAAACTGCGATTTCAGCACAGTTTCAGCACAGAGATGTATGAGCTGCAGAATTTGGTAAGAGAACAACAAAATTCGTCATAATGAAAATTAACATAAAAAGGTGATGTGGGACCGAATTGTAGATCAGTCGCAGGAGAGACGTTATTGGGTCAGTCGCAGGAACTACGTTAGTAGGATAGTTCTTGGGAATCCATCTATAGAACAACAGCGTGTTCCAGTGGACATCCAACCACTGTGTGTGGGACATTGACGACGAACTCCGTGTCCAGGAGTTCGACTCCAGTTTACAACGAGGTATGTAGTAATGCATCTCTGTTACTCTCAAATTGACTGATTCGCCAACAGGTTTATTAATGTGATCTAACTATTTTACGTAAATCTACATCACAACATCCGACACCAAACTCTACTTAAACTATAAGACAATAAATGCATAATATAAAGTTAAATGCCTAGATTATAATTTATCAATCACCTTCGCATGTTGATATACAAAATCCTAATAATTAGGTTGGTGGAGATATTAGTATAATTTATTCCTGTCTACTTTGGATAGTAGATGGCAGCAACTAGTATCGTGTCACTAAACAATTACATCCCTGCTTTAAAGGCACGACACGATATAAAGTTGACAATATATAGCAATGTTCAAACTATTTCTGTAGTCGAGAAACAATGCTGTGGAGGATCAGGGGAGCAGAGTTGTCTTCAACATTGGGAGGCGGGCAGATTTGAGGCTTATTCTGAGTGGACATTAATTTCATCTCATTTTCCTTTCTGGCGATCGGACACAATCAAATTTTTCTCCCAAAAAACATTTCAAATCGGATTATTGGGGGAAGGCAATCTCCCCAGTTCCAAGATTGGAGGGGACATGTCCCCTTCATCCCCCCGGGATTTGCGCCAGTGTATGTATGGCGCAATGGAAAACAGAATTACTAATTTGAATCTTATCAATTAATTTACTATGACATTAATGTTAATTGCATGGAAAACAAAATAATATACGTACAATATGTAACAGTGTTCCAACAAAAATTAAAACTAATATAGTTTGCAATATACAGCAGCATCAATTCTCATCGAAACGAAAATAATATGTTTACAGCATCTATTTAAAACGGCACTGTTAAATCTAAACATGTTTAGGCATAGGACTATTTTCTCTAAGTTTTGTACCGTCCTACACACCTCTTCAGAACAGTTTTTGTAGTCCTTGTTTTAAAAAATAATTTTCCCAATTATTATTTTTTTATTTGTTTTCATATATGGAGAAGATTTTTTGTGTGTCGCTTACTTCACTCATCACCGGCAACGATATTGTCGGGGCTTCCACCGATATTGTCGGCGACGTGTGCAAAGTACTCCGACACCGACATCGATATTATCGGGGCTTCCTCCGATTTTGTCGGTATCGTGTGCAAACACGCTTAATGTTTTCCACCCTAAATGAAATTCCACCATACATTTGCGCAGTTAACTTCTTGTGGATTGCGTTCGTAAAATGTTAATTTTTACCAATGTCACTTCCCTCAAGAGTCGCCTCTGTTACTGACGTTGGCTGTCATTCCGTACCAGTCTACACAAAAATTCTGCAGGCATCATTATAATTGTTATGTTTTTATCCCTATCTAAATCTCAAATTTTTGCGTTGTGTTAACAAACGATTCTCGAGCCCTTTTGTTGCGGAGACCTTTCGACCGGGGCCCTTTTGATGAGGGGCGTTTTGATTCGGGCCTTCTTGCTCGAGCCTTTTGTTGAGGAAACATTTCGACCCGGGCCCTTTTGACGCGGGCCCGTTAGACTCCGGCTTTATTTGACCAGGGTCCGTTTGACGCACGGCCTTTTGACTCGGGTCCCTTTGTCGTGATACCCTTTTGACAAGGGTTGTTTTTATGAGGGGCGATTTGATTCGGCCCCATTTGACTCCAGCCCTTTAAACCCGCGACCTTTTGACGCACGGCCGTTTGACTCTGGCACTTTTGTAGGGGGACTCCTTTGGACTCGGCCCCTATTTATGAGGGGCGTTATGATTCGAACCCTTTTGTTATGGAGACCTTTTGAACCGATCCCTTTTGATGTCAGGCCGACTTCACTCGGGCCCTTTTGTAGCGGGGCCCATTTCGACCCAGACCCGTTTAATGCAGGGCCTTTTGACTCGGGTCCATTTGCCGTGGGACTCTTTTGATTATGGTCCTTTTGATGAGGGGCGTTTTGATTTGGCCCCTTTTGACTAGGGCCTTTTTAACCCGCGACCTTTTGACGTGCGGCCGTTTGACTCGGGCTCTTTTGTAGCGGAGCCCCTTTTGACCCGGGCTCATTTGACGCAGAGCCATTTGACTCAGATCCTTTTCTCGTGGGCTCCTTTTGACTATGGCTCTTTTTATGAGGGGCATTTTGATTCTGCCACTTTTGACTCGGCTTTTTTGACGCAGGGTCGTTTGACTCTGGCTCTTTTGTAGCGGAGACCTTTTGACTCGGGCCCTTTTTATGAGGGTCGTTTTGATTCGTGGCCCTTTGACTCGGGCCCGTTTGACGCAGGGCCTTTTGACTCGGGCCCTTTTGTTGCGGAGATCTTTTGACTCGGGCCCGTTTGACGCAGGGCCCTTTTTGACTTGGGTCTTTCTGTATTTGCCCTTTTGTCTTAGCCTTCTGACATGGAACCATATATATAACGCAGCAGCTGAAATACCTGGGGCAGGTGGCCTGGGGAGTATGAGTAAATCGATGATCGATCGATCCAAGGCGCAGTAAAATTAGTTACACCACTGTTCATATCTATTTCTTTCTATTCTCTCTACATCATGTCTGGAGATGAATGTTCTGAATAATAGGCTACAGTGGCGAAAGACGATATACGCTATCAATGATAAATGTTATGACTATTAACTTAATATATATAGGGAATAAAACGAAAAACTGTATATAGGACTTCCCCCCTCCAATTGGAAAAAATCCTGCGGGCGTTAGTGATTATGATGTTGCCTAGTTACTGTATTATATTATTCTATACACGGAATAAATACTTATGTGTTTTATATAATAATGAGAACCTTATTTACATTTATTACGGCCCTTGCTTTACGGGAAACATATTCACGTTCAGCCTAATCAGTTTCCATTCCTAAATAATTACAGTGAGGCGAATGAAATAATTCAAGCCCGAACATGTCGTAGTAAATTCCTGAAGAGTAACAGCGCTAGTAGCAGTTGTTGGCAGTTTTTAACTTAACATATAAGACAATAATTTGAAAAACTTCGAATACAAATCTTTTCAGAGATGACAGTGCACTGATGCTTTAAATCTATGCCCTTACTCCCTATACCTACGTTATTTCCCTAGTCAAAATAAAAACTCTGCAAAATTAATCAAAATTTCTTATGCAACCATCCCTTCCTTAGAGTACTGCGCTGTCACATACCCGTCACGGCGATGTAAAGGCATTTTTGGCGACGAGGATACATTAACTACAAGAAGCCTCGGAATTTCATGGATTTCATCTTCAAATGGCGGAAAGCTTCCACCACTACCACCAATTCCAGATCTTTTTTTTGTTTGTTTGTTTAAAGAAGTAAATGTTAGTCTTTCCTATGCTTATAAACGTCAAGCCTCCCCCCAATTCTGGGATTTCTTTCCAAAAAAAAAAAAAAAAAAAAAACGAGAAACCCCTCTCAAATTATGTCAAAATATGTTCGTAGATCTGCCACTGCGAATAACGCTTGACTCAAATTGGTTTGCGTGTGCGCTGTGAGTATGAAGAATTGTCTAAAAAGGTATTGCAACATTCAACACATATGAAGTTCAAACGTGAGAAGTTTTTATAATTTCATTTTGGTAGTAGATCTTAGGACAGGGGGAGGGGAAATATATGAAAAAGAATAAAATGTAATAACTCTTGAACCCCCCTACCGATCTCGATCAATTTTCAACATGGATAAGGTTTGAGTCTGGGATGCTTTCTTCATTTCACTTTTTCAGTGCAACGAAGGGGAGTGGGATGGGGAGATATATGTAAAAAAAAGTAAAAATAAAAGTGACTGTTCTTGTGACTTCATTACGCTTAAACCACCCACTCGATCTTCTACAGAGTTAAAAAATTCTACATAGATGAAGTTCGGACCTGAGATGGTTTTTATTATATCACTTTAGCGGTAGAACTTACGGGAAGGGAAGGGGAGGGGACAGATATATAAAAATAAATAAAACTTAATAATAACTCTTGAACCACCAGACCGATCTTGATCAAACTTTCAACATAGATAAGGTTCGAGGAGAGGGGAGGGAGAGGGGAGACATATGTAAAAAAAAATAAAAGAGATTGCCTTTGTGACTTCATCACGCTTTAACCACAGGACCAATCTTAATCAGATTTTCAACATGGATGAAGTTTAGGCCTGGAGTGGTTTTTATCATATCACTTTGATGGTAGAACTTAGAGGAGGGGGAGGAGAGGGGACAGATATATAAAATAAATAAAACTTAATAACTCTTGAACCACCCAACCGATCTCGATCAAATTTTCAACATAGATGACGTTCGGGCTTGGGATAATTTTTAAAATTTAACTTTGACGGTGCAATGTAGGGAAGGGGGAGGCGCAGATATATGTAAAAAATAAAAATGACTGTCTATGTGATTTCACTCTTGAACCTAGTGCTCTCAAACGGGTCGGGTTGACCCGACCTGACCCGTGACCCGACCCAACCCGAGTCGGGTCGGATCAGCTCGGGTCTGGTTGTCGGGTCGGGTCAGGTCAACTTGGGTCGGGTTGTCGGGTCGGGTCAGTCGGGTCAGCTCGGGTCGGGTCAATCGGGTCAGCTCGGGTCGGGTCGGGTCAATCGGGACAGTTCACTTTTTTCAACTGAGTTTAGGTTGAGTTTCAACTCGGCTGGAGTCGATGCTGCTGTTTTTCACTGGCTGCCTAATTTAAAATAACAATTTTCAATTGATTTTATAGAAACCATAAATCTATTTTGAACACTTACAGCTAGTGTTTTTATGGTAAATGCTTATTTTTGTACTTGTGTATACTTTAATTTTTAAATGTGGAAGATTGATTTTACCAATCGACTGTAATATTAATATCTACGCCAATATGGAGTCTGGATTTAGAACAAAACTAGAAGTTGTTTAAGCAAGGCCAAAAGAAAGATTGGATATGGACGACCAAGCCCAAGCAGGGCTGCGGTGGCTAAGTGGTAGAGAATTCATCTCTGGTGCATGGTGTCCAGTAGCGTAGCTAGAGTTTTTTTCAGGGGGCAATGAAGGGCCCAAGAGGATTTTGAGGGGGCCATCTCCAATATATATATATATATATGTGCGTGTGTGTGTGTGTGTATTCAAGGTGAATGTTTCCATCTTTGTTCTTCATGATTTTACTCTTTGGAAAACAGTGAAAATATAAGAATTTAGTACCTCAAACAACTAGGATTCATTAATGCAATTCATTTCTAATATAAGTAAATAGTTATTTAATCATGGCGTTTAAAATATGTGTAGCTGGTTGACTTAAGTGGGAGCAAACACACTTTTACAGGTAAAGAAAATAACTTATAGGTTCATGCCTCTACTTGAAGAGGATCTTTCTATTCGTGTGGGCAGCAGCAAACATATCCACAACTCTTGTTAAAGATCTAACGATTTAGCAATTTTCTTCTCAATATAAAGTAACACTAAGTTTTTCAACCTATCATGAGTCATTGAATTGCGTATACAAGTCTTTAATCTTTTCAATGACCTTTCACATGTAGCACTAGAAACTGATATAATCACAGAGATGATACCTAGCGTGTAGGTTTCTAGGAATGCGTTTTTTTAGACACAAAGAAGATCAACGAAATTCGTTAAGGAATCAGCTTTGGTTTTCTTCTCGTCTTCATACAACTTAATTGTTAGAGCAACCCACATTATGCTTTATTTCTTGTTTAATTATGCTTTTTTTAAAATTATGCTTTATTGTTAATTTCAATGATTATTTTACATTACTAGTGTATAATGTATAATATTTATTATACATTAAATATTCTAAATATCTTGATCTATTTATTGATATTTTTTGCAACTAGTTTCTCTCATATTTAATGAACTTTCTACTTAATTCATTGTAAAGAGATGTGCTTTGCTCGAATAAATTTTTTCTATTATTTGTGTGCGCCTTACAGGTACATATATACAGAAAGGGAAAGTGAAAGATACCACCAAAAAGTACAGAAAGTGCTTAAGTTCAAAAAGTAAACATAGCAATATAGTATGGAGTTCTTGCATACTATTCATTGTTGGCCGAAAAAATTTCTTCTTTTACTTTTTTCTTTTCTCCACATCAAAGGATTACACCGAAAAGTTTACAGAAATGAAAAGAAGCTTTTCATTGTTGCATTGTTATGTTCTCAATGATTTTGCATTGTAAATATTGGTTTTAAAAAATATTAACACAGTATGTTAAACTTTCAGTTAAAGAGAATTTTCCAAGAATTGTGCTATATATTTTAAATTATGCTTTATGCTTTATTTTCTAAAATTATGCTTTTAAAACTAGTTTCTTCTGGACCCTTAGACAATCACAATCATGTTCAAGGTACCAACCATATGTGTAAATTGTTGTTATGCTTTATATGCTTTTTATGCTTTTGGGTTGCTCTATTAATTGTGTTTGGGAGGATTTTGAGTTCTCACTTTAATGTTTGCAGATCACTCCATAATGCTGGGTTATAGGCTAGACAATGTAATTTTAAAAAGTTTTTACTTTTTGGATGTAGAGTGGTGATTGATCTGATGATTTTGCAACATGATACAAAGCGGTTTTCCATATCAGTGATTGTCTATCAATAGTAGGGAGAAAAATGTCTCTTGATAGATATATTATCTTTAGAAAATTCGTTTTCTGCATCCAATGAAGGAAAAGATTCATCCAAAATGAATTTGTGATATTTCAATGGCGGATGTCTAGTTAGTTTCCACGAGGAACCCCTATATTCTATTTGTTTCCGGCTCTGGAATTCGAGACTATTTTCTCTGCACATCTCCAAACTTTCTTAATAAATTTGTTCTAATATTGTTCGTTGAGAGTCATATTTACCAGACCTCATCTTGGACAGCGTTTGAACTAGTGTATCTACAAGGATCAAATCTTCTGACATGTCTGCATCTACTTGAGATAAGGCGAATCTCAACGTTATAGCATGGCACCAGTAATCTTAATTTTAGCAGCCCGAAAACATTCCCTCGTGTACAGATCACACTAATTTTCCGGATGGAATGATGGAGGTAAATAAATATCAGAAGTTCCAGATTTGTTTTAATACCGCATGATAATATAATGTATTGAAAACAGATTTTATGAAAAATAAATAAATGGATATGATAATTTGTAAAAAAAAAAGTGATACTGCTTAAGTGAATTATAAGAAAAAAGCCTTGAAAAGTAGTCAAGAGGAACCATTAATTTGTTTTTCCTTTGTTATAATAACTTGTCCTAAGGGACAACGGTGATAGAAACTAATGAGACTATAATTGCAGAAAAATCATAAAGCACTTAATTTAAAATTAAATATTGATAACATTTGGTAATATAATGGGGGTTCAGGCTGGCAGAGAGGGAGAGTGAAAACGGAGGCAACAGAGACGTTCTTTTTTTTTTTTTTAGCCATGTGCAAAGAGGCTTCGGGTGAGAGGTTACCATATACTCATGTGAGTTTCAATTGCTACCACTTGTAAAAGTTACCTCAGAAAGACAGTCTGAGCATAGTTTTAGTTTCCTAGCGTAATTAGTTTTTGTGACAAGTAACTCGTATATGTAAATAGCATCGTTAATATCATCTTGTATGTTAGAATTGTCTTTGTGTAAATAAAATTAAGCATTTCGAGGTAAAACAGGTTCTTTTACTTAATTCCTACAAAGAAAATATTAGAACGTACCTCTTATGCACAAATACGACAGCGTGGGATAATGTCGGTCAGTAAATAATATAATCTGAAGTCATCTACCATACGTAACTAAATATAATTGATTAATCATTTTTATTAATCAATAAATAGTTGTTTGGTAGATAAACTAATAATAATAATAATAATAATAATAATAATAATAATAATAATAATAATAATAATAATAATAATAATAATAATAATAATACCAAATTATTTAATAGATGCTATGCATTTGTTCTATGTCGTCATAATCAATGGAAATCAATTACTTACTGTACGAAGACTTTTTTCGTCCAACACAAGTGTAATGTTTTACTGCAGTGCATGTTATTTGTAAGTATGCATATCATATTTTAGTATGACTTTCAACATTGAAGCGAAATGAGAATGCCGACTGATTTTCTATTTTTCTCGTTGTTTGTCAAAAACAAAGGAGATAACTAGATAATGGACAGAGGTTAAAATGAATGTCCAGGTGGCAAGGTCAATGCAAGCATCCCACAGATTTCCGTGAATTAGATCTTCCCGTCATACAAACTAAAACGAGTGGAGCTATTTTATTCGGAGCGCGACGGTATTCTGCAGTTTGTAACTTTGTTGTCGAGAGATGTTTTGGAAGTAGTTTCACTTGTAGCCACTGGCAACTCAGCGTTTGTAGACCTATACTAGCATCATCTGTGTGTGGGGGCCACTAGGGGGGCCAAGAATTTGAGCAAGGGGGCCTGGCCCATCTTGGCCCTCTCTTGGCTCCGCCACTGATGGTGTCCATGGTTCGATCCCAGCTTGTGCTAAGTGGGCTTTGTGGTGGAAAAACGCCGTGTAGTGGGTTTTCTCGGGGTTTTCCTGTTTCCTCCCACTTTCTTCATTCCACCATTTCATTCATTTCTCATGGTCACCATATCCCTTAGCCTCGGTGCAAAATCGAGGGACCTTAAACTGAATATTTCATTTTATTTCACCAAGCCCAAGGACACCGATACAAGAACAAGATAAAGATTGGATATGCAAGACGAATTGCATAGTAATCTTGCTCTTGGCCTTGTTTTGGTGATCACCAAGTAGCGATGAGCGTATTTTCTTGCTTTCCGTATAGTATGAAAGACCATAATCAAAATCACACTTGGTCTTCCTTTGTACCGATAAGGCGAGCATTCTTGGCCCTTTTATAGCATGAAAGATAACCAAGACTACGAAATGCAGGACCAAGACTTGACTGCAAGACAAAGGATAAGACGCAGTATTGATGACCAAGACCCAGGGAGCAAATAGTTTGAATTTCATTTGTTGGGCTGAAAGTGATGAAATAAAATTAGTACTTTATAATTAATTATCATACTGTATTTTTAAATTTTAAATTACAAAAAATTCAAAATTCATATTATGTATCTTCTTACTTGCAACTATATATACTGTAAAATACGTTTTAATTACCGAGAAAGAAAAATCAAAGTGGCACGGGTCCCGGAATCATAGGAACCTATTTTGGTATGAAAGTTGAAGGGTTGGAAAAAATCACGGTTGTTCTCCCGTTTCCTCAACCCTTATCATTGTAGTTAAACGATTTCATTTTGTCTTCGCCAAGATACTCTTGCTACTGCCTTCCGAGAAGACCTCCTGCCGTCCGAGCAGGTGAGAACACTGACCTTGAAGAAAAATTTCGTCACATAGAACTAAAGCAAGAAAAAAAAAATTCTTCCACCTCGGACATTGGTATCAGTTATAAAAAGAAATAACTAAACCTCAAAAGTGCCAAATATTCATTAAGATGCATATACAAATCCCCCGCTTGATCTAGCTAGTGGTTAACGTGTAAGACTTCGGTACACGTCGTAAGGGTTTAATTCCTAATGTGAGTGCATTTTGGCGTTCACCCAGTGTCGTGACCATAGTGCTCTCAAACGGATCGGGTTGACTCGACCCGACTCGGATCGGGTCAGTTCGGGTCGGGTCAGTCGGATCAGCTCGGGTCGGGTTGTCGGGTCAGGCTACTCAGGTCGGGTTGTCGGGTCAGGTTGTCGGGTCGGGTCAATCGGGTCAGCTCAGGTCGGGTCGGGTCGGGTCGGTCTTCAACCCGACCCGACCCGACTCGTTGAGAGCACTACTTGAACCACCTGACCGATCTCGATCAAATTTTCAACATAGATAAGGTTCGGGCCAGGATTGTATTTATCTATTCAGTTTGATGATAGAACTTATGGGAGGAGCAGGAGGGAGGGATATATAAATATAAATTAAACTTAATAACTCTTGAACCACCGGACCGATCTCGACGAAAATTTCAACCTAGATGAAGTTTAAATCTGAGATGATTTTTGTCATATCACTTTGACGATGGAAAGACATTTACAAATGATCAAAAATGACCGATATTAGTGTCGAATCTATAGTTTTTGAGGTCGCTGAGATGAACAGTGACACTTCTAATGTAATTTAAATCCAAATTCAGCCCTGCAAAAATTGTGGGAGGGGAGGGATATATATATATATATATATATATATATATATATATATATATGTATATATATAGGGAAGAGGTGGGTAATGGCGATCACCTAAGAAAAAATGGGTTATTACGTAGTTTCATTTGCAAAATATATTGAAACAAATTTGTAAATACGTACTCCAATCCTTGTATAATAAATGTGTAAAATAAAAAGTGGATCATTCTTTCAGTTCACGAACACGATGGAAAAAACACAAATTACTACTTTGGTCACCATTCCCATCACATGTTGGTAAGTTGGTAATGGCGATCACAGTACAAGCTTAATAAACACACATAGTTTCATAGGCAGTTCAAGTTTTTTTTTCTACACTGCGCCTTCGAAAGACTGACAAACGTCAACTGAATGTTCACAACAGTACAATCAGCATGCACCCACGATCCACAAAGGTTACACCGATACCAAAGTTTCAGTGCTTGACTCAAGTAGGCGTATTACCTATCTTAGGTCTGGCCTCTTTTATAAGTTTTGGCTGGAGAAGTATTCCAAATGTTTGTTAACAATGGCGATCTCCATGATGGTAAACCGAGCACGTTGATCGGCATTCCCAACATTGCACCATTTTGAAAGTGGAGCTGGTTATACTGTAAAACGTAGTTTATTTGAAATATAACTATGGGTCGTGCATTAGACGTAAATATAACTTTTTATGAATCTTAGTGACTTCAAGATCTTACAACTTAAAATTGTATGTGTCATGAGTTGCATAAGAAAATTAACAAAAACAAGTTTCAGCACGCTGTAGACTTCAGTCTTCTTCGACAATACACAGGAAACCTTGCTACAAGAGGCAGATGACTAGTTTGACTCCTCCTCGGGTGACGCAGATTTGCAAAGTGGGTTGATCGCCATTCCCTTCCTCTCCCCCACATACATACATACATATATATATATATATATATATATATATATATATATATATATATATATATATATAGAGAGAGAGAGAGAGAGAGAGAATCAAAAAGACAAGTATCAGTTTCGAATTCAGGGATTCAGTTTTCGGGATCGTTGAGATGAACAATGACACTTCCGAGGAGGATATATAAAAATAATCGAAAATGACCGATACCAGAGAGCGATTTAGTAATAGTAAAAAGTGACTGACTAACGTAATAAAAAGGGGCTGACTAACGGAACATGTTACTATTTTTTTTTTAATTTAACCCAACGAAGCGGGTAATTTATGTTAGTTAGAAATAAATATTTTAGATCTATTCCTTGTTCTTGAATAGCCCGTTATATATATTTAAATAAGCTTACCTCCTCTTTCACACACAAGTTATATCTTCTACAAGTCCTCTAAGAAGTGTCTAATATGTACGAAGTTCTATACAAAATGGTGAAATATTACAGAGGCATTTGTTCAATATTTACACGCTAATTTTCGTGTTGAAAGAAAAAAATATATTTCCTGATCCATAGAATGATACGATAGTTTGTAATGGTATAACTTTGTTGTTTTTCTTTACGTGTTTCGATACACAAGTTCAGATCTTGCGATCCAATATGATATATTCCTATTACTACGATGATATCTACTTGCATGATCAAATATTCATGTTGAAATTGATTGATTGTGCACAAACACTCCAAAATCGTTTCATATTTGTTGTTGAGTAATTGTAGTTTTGGGACAATAAGGATAAATTCTAACTAGAATCGACTGTAATTTCAATGAATATTGACGAACGCATATCCACTAAGCTCTTGGTTCCCAGAAACACTTCGTCGATCCCAAGCGTTTCGTCACAAGAGCGTCCACTATTGGACGATGAAATAATGACGCCACACAGCTCTCGTTGCTTACTACGTCGTCGACCTTGAGACTGTACACTCTTCAGTTTATGATTGAATATATTGAACCACATATTAAGGCTCTACATTTAAAGAATATAAATGTTATTACCCAATTTAAATGCGAATTAAGCTTAAGCGTGTCAAAAGTGGAAATGGAATATTTTTAAATTTTTTTTTAAAGTTACCAAATCCTAAATTTAAGTATTATTAAGCTAACATGAAAACCAGATAGCTAGCAGCTCAGGATAAAATTACGAAAATTTTACGGGAAAAATCTAGTACTTCCCTTACGAACAATAACAATTCATAGCATAAACTTAAGGACTCATTATTACTAGTGGTTAATCCGTAGAGGTAGTAGTGAGATAGAAGTAACACTTAAATACTGACGACACCAGTTTTAAATTGTTGGTGCGGCAAGCGGAGGGGTAGATAATATTTTCCAGTGAGAGCGATGTCTTTAAGAGGCCTAATCATGGCGAAATTAAAATACCGCTAATTTTACAGTACGTATGTGATATCTTCAAATAGATAAAAGATAATCGGAAAGTAGAACAAGAGCTCGTTAGACAATATTATTTTACATGAGATATCATTATCACGACTCACTTATCCAATCTGCTTGGATTTCCAGCCATTTAGAAAATCGGCATTTATTTTCGCGTTTCTAAATGGGTGCAAACGGAAAGCTACTAGGTGACTCGTCATAACGGTACCTCATGCAAAATAATATTGTCCAGGGCTCTCTTGTTCCACATTTCGATTATCTTTTATCTAGCCCCTAGTTGAAAATATCACATAATTACTGCAAAATTAGGGGTATTTTAATTTCCCATTGATTAAGCGTTTTAATATGATGATTAAGAATACAGGTGCCTCTAGATAATAACGACTAAAATTCATATTCCTTGTTATAAATAGTCTGCAATTGTTCAACTTCTTTACGAGCGGGAAGCTTCCTCATGACTATGTAGTTAGCTTACCCGTCTTTACCGCGTGAATTTCGGGTTCGATTCACAGTGAGACCTTATATTCGAATCCCACTTGAAGTTGTAGTCTATATCTCATATAGCATAGCTGTTGAGTGACACGCTAAGCTCAAATCAACCAACTTTTTCATGCGGAGATGTTCCCCGACCACTGGAAAGTGTGAAAGCCGAAGTAAGAAAAAAGGAGAGTAACACTAAAGAGTAGGACGGAGAAGGCACAGAGGTGGGTGCTTCTCGGAATCATTCGATAAATAATTAATTGACGCCTTCTTACGAAGTGCGTACTACTTTCCAGGTGTAAAAACACGAAATCAAAATAACTGTTAGAAAATGGGTTATCTCCTCCCTACTAGTACAATGGTTAGCGCAGGTTCATTTAGTGTACAGGTCCCTGGGTTTGATTCCCATGAGAGTCTTGAAATCTAATACATCAACATGTTTCGGATTCCACCCCCGCCTTATACAGCTTTAGTACTTAAAGGGAAGCTAAAATCCAATTCAATCCAATCAAAAACAGTTATTTCAATACATGTTCACGTTTTCTTGCGGATTTGTTCCCTGCCTGACTCAAAACAAAGTGTGATAGTCGGAGTGAGTAGATTGAGTAGGTATAGAAGACTAGCATTGACGCGCAGGCGCTTTGGCATAGGGGCGGGCGCTATTCACAATCATTGTAGAGAATGTTGATAAGATGAGTGTGCGAATAACAGGAATATTTTCTGATCTTGCCTGTGAGATACGTAATTACAGCTGACGCGCCTGCTCTACACGGACACACTGTCGCTTTGCCACATGTCCCCGCAACTGCACTCCTGCCCTAAGTGGTTTAGGTACATTCTTGCTTTTAGTGAAAACCTAGCACAAGTTGGTTAGTGTGTTTTCCACCTTAGTTTCATGGCATACGTACAAATGCTGTTTTATACCCTTAACGGATAAGGCCTCTGAAGAATTCTCTCCCCGCCCCGCAAGGAATGAATGCTTCAAATACAAAGAACAAATTTAATGAAAAAAGAAGTAAATAGTAATAAATGAATGTATGTATCCGTATTGCAAATCTGCCCAAAACTATACACTATATATAAACAAAGGAAAACGTACGAGAGAAAGCTCCCTTCGACATAAGTACATAACCTATGTGCTGATCAAATACAACTGAAATCAGAACACTACGCTTTTTTACGATTCATTATTTTTTGTTTCTTGCTATACAGGGTGGACAAAGAAGACCGGAAAATACGACCTCGTATTTATAAGACGCGGAATTTACTCTTGTTAATGAACAAGAGAACTGCCCATCACAAAACAATGCTGAAGTGGCAACCGTTGACATCGTTGCAGCGCTGTACTTGATTTATCAAACTGTGATACACAGCAGCAGCTCTGCTGGAAGGATAGCAGCAATAGCGTCTCAATGTTCTGTTGTGAGGATTATTTAAGTACACCTGACCCTTGAATTTTCCATTTAAATAAAAATCACAGAGAGAGATCAGGCAATCGAGGTGACCAGGAGATTGCACTTACTCTACTGATTGTCCTCTCCCCACCAAACACCTCATATACTAGTGACAAGGTTGTCAAGGCGGTATGTGCTGTTGCTTTGTCTTGCTCAAACTATCCATACAGTGGTTTACCTTCTCTGAGTTGATCTACAAATTCACTAAACTGATTCTAGGCATACCGGTAAACATTACCAGTTTGGTGAAAAATCGTGTTATGATGCGGAAACCAGACACTGCGTACTACACACCTATCTTGAGATTATGTAAAGGCTCTTCAAAGTACTGATGATGTTTCTCTGATGCTTAGTAGTGCATGTTCTGCAAGTTCACATGCTCTGAGAGGCTATACCAGCCCTCATCTGAAGAAATGAAAAATGGAGGATCCAAACGTCCTGATTCCACTTCATTCAGAAACCTCCAGTAGAACCACCAGCAGCAGCGAAAGTTTGTCTGGAGGATTTAAGTTATTCTCAACTGTAAATTTGTAAGGATAAAGATGCAGGTCCTTTTTGATAATGTTTCGATACGACAATCTCTTAATTCCCAGTTGCACAGATAAACGATGTTGAATTTTATTGGACTTTGTTCCAGGCTTTTCTTCACTCTAGCAATGTTTTCTGGTGTTCGAACTCTTTTCGGATAGTTACGATTTTTATTCGCTATAGAGCTCGTTTCACGCCACTTTGCTAGAGGATTTGCCAAAACACTCCCATTATTAAACTCTTGCGCAAATAGTGTCGCACGCGTTTTCCACGAATTGAGCTTCGTATAATATTAGACAACGAACACACGCGGTTTTATCATAAGAAACATTTTGTGTTGCATTCAACTGCAATCACTCACTCACTCTCACGTAATGGCACAACAAAGTACTCGGGACAGAGTATGCAGGAGATGAGATTGCACAGACATGTGACAGCAATCGGTTGTTGCATGGACATCACCGGTGGCATTTCCATGATTTTCTGTAAAGGGCAGTACTTCTGTTCATGAAGAAGGGTACATCACGAGTCAAGATTACACTTATTTTCTAGACCAGTTTTATTTTGCCCACCCTTGTAGCGTGGTAATGCTGACATCCTTACTTCACTTATATGCTCAGTGTAAACACAAGTTAGTTTCTTTAAAGTTAGTCTTTGTTTATAAATATATAGCTGGTACTAGTAAAATTCCAATTATTGGCGTTCACATTCATGATCTGCACCAACTTCAACACCTTACATGTTCTTCTAGGTCTTTTAACCCTTACTGATTACTAAGATTTCTCGCCCTTGCATTTGATTGCTTGTAGATTTCACATGCCTTAGTTTTCTCAGGCTGCATACGCTTACAGTGAGTTACGAAACAAATCTTTTTGTGTAAGTATTCGTAGCAAAATGAAAATACTCTGATGGAATAGGCCTATTCAAAGCATTACGAGATGAGTTTTGTGAAAATATTTTCTTTGTTTGTCACGCTCCAGTTCGTGTGAGCATTGAAAATTATGACTGGTTTAAGTATGTGGAGTGTTAGAAAAAACAAACTTCTGAAACAGCGGGCAACGTCTACAAGGGCTCAATTCGGCTACTGTGTGCACATAGCCAAAGCCGTAGCCAAATATTTCGGTGCCCAGGGTGAAGTAGAATTCGGTCCTACACAGGTTTTTCCTTCTGTCGTTTATTATTTTTAACATATAAGAGAAGCTGCTTCGGTTGTGCTACGCTTAATTTTTATCAAGCTGCTTGGACAGACCATTGCAACTGCCAAAAAACGATCATTATATATTCTTTTACAAACAAGAGCTGTCTTCAAGTCTTATTTTGGACTTTTTTGAAACTTGACAAAACTACCTTTGGTTAATATACACATCAACAATTAACAGTAAAACAATTAGGAAAATTTACAGTACAACTATTTACAACTTTCATACTGTAGATAAAAAATAAAATTTCAATTCGTTCGAAATTTTATTTGTATGTGACCACACAAATAGCAATTTAATTCCTTTTACAGTGAAAGATATTTTGTGAAATGTAACGGAAATTCAGAAGAAACCTTTTCGGGAATTTTTCAGAACTCTAGTTAAAAGAAAAAAACATTTTCCGCACTCTTATACATTTACTGCACCTAATTTAGCAGATCGTAATATTACAGTTAATAAAGTTTTATCCAGCGAGTTTCTAAAAGAGCTCAAATCCTTCCCTTCTGGATCAGTTAGAGAAATAGACAGCATGCGCCCTTTGGTTCTCAATGATTTATTTCTTTACAATATTCATGACTCTAAAGATTACCTTACTTAGTCCACTTGCGAATTTCCCTCTATGATTTTGTCAGGAGATGTACCCGTAGAAATAAGGGCAATTTTCTTCGGAGCTTCTCTTATTGCATTGCCAAAGGAATGTGAAGGAATAGACCAATTGCCATAGGAAACACACGGAGAAGACTTTCTTCTAAAAATAATATGCAGGAGAATTAAAAGTCAGTTACTTCAACGCCTTTCTCCACACTAACCAGGAGTAGCCATTCAATATGCGGCTGAAGTTGCAGCACATGCTGTACGTATGTATTACTCCTACTCTCATCAGAAGCCTAAAGCCTTCCTAAAGATTGATTTTAAAAAGCTTTTAACGAAATAGACCGGAATACAATGATCACTGCCGTTAAGAACATTTTTCTATCCTTCTATCCTTACGTGCTCCAGCGTTATGCTCAAGTCAGTTGTATAGTATACGGCACAGACATTATCTTATCCCAAAGAGGAGTTCAGCAAGGAGACTGTTTAGGTCCTGCATTAATTTCCTTACCGCTACAACCATTCGTTAACACTATAAATACAGATCTAAATATATGATACTTGGACGATGGCACTATAGCTGGAGACCCGGATACCATACTAAATACATTAAATGATATCGATACAAATGCATCTTTAATAGGCCTCCAACTAAATTACTCCAAATGTGAGATTAGCTTTCTGGAAACACCTCCAGAACAGACAAATATATTTTTCGCGATGTTTAATGAGGCATTCAATTAATGTCGCCTTCAAACGTTTTTCTTTTGGGTTCTGCTCTTCTTTTTGAAGCAAGGAGAGCTTTATTAATTGAGAAGACTGCCAAGCTGGAGAATCATTTCCAAAGATAGTCATTAATGTCGGCACACTCAGCTTTTTATTTATTAAGAACTTCTTTTATCATGCCAAGGTTACTATATTTTCTACGAGCTTCACCTTCTTGGAGAGAAGAAGATCTACTTGAAAGTTACGATAACTGCATTAAATCTGGTTTAGAATCCATCCTTAATTGTTTTCTTCCTCATAATGCATGACTACAGGCTTCTCTTCCGATCAGTTTTGGAGGATTAGGCGTCCGACGAGCCTTAGATATGGCTATTCCCGCCTTCTTGGCATCATTCAATGGTTCCAAATGCCTAATCGAATCGCTTCTCCAACAATATAATTTCTCACGGAATTATTGAGATTGAAGAATGCTCTACAACTTGGTCAATATTAGTTGTCTTAGAATTACCCGAAATCAACACGAGATCAAAACAAATTACATGGGATATGCCTATCATTAAATTACACCTCTCCTTTTTACGCCAGTCGACAGATAACTTAGAAGGCAAAGCCAGACAAATTTCTGCTCCCTCCTTAGAAGCAGGTACTTAGCTCAAAGCCCTACCTTCGCCCACGCTCGACCTTTACCTTAGTAATGAATGCTTCCGAATAGCCATTGCGTTACGTCTAGGGGCAGATATACGTGAAGACCACAGATGCCAAGCATGTTAGAGCTAAATAAAGAAAAAAGGTTTACATGGCCTTTCATGTTCCAAAACCGCAGGTAGGCATAAATGATATTACAACGAGAGAACTAGTCTTAGCCGGTATACCAACAATAAAAGAACACATTGGGTGTAACAGAACAGATGGAAAAAGACCAGATGGGTTGACTCTGTTACCGTGGAAGAGAGGTAAAGGGCTAATTTGGGACTTAACATTTTCAGATACGTTCGCTCCTTCCAATCTCTTCTATCCTTCAATTCAGGCGGGAAATATAGCCAGCCAAAATGAAACGGAAAAAAGAGAAAATACAGTAATCTTGCGGAGAAATATAATTTTGTAACTATCGCTATTGAATCCAGTGAGCAGAAAAGGTATTAACTTTATAAAATAAATAGGCAGACGTATCAATTATCTGGCCGAGCAAGCACCTTCTTTTTACAAAGAATAAGCATGGCAGTTCAAAGAGGCAATGTCGCCTCAGTACAGAGTACCATACCCAAAGACAAAGAACTAGAAGAAGTATTCCTACTGTAAGACATTAAAGACATCAATCAATGACACGATAGAACAAACTGAAGGATTATCTATCGTCCCTCTAAGAGGAACCATTGACCTTTTCTTAAACATTAGTCATAATGTATTTGGAACTCTATAGGTTTATGTTTCCCACGAGAAATCTGCAGAAGTTGTTGGTGAAATTGTCTCTCTAAGCATCTAGCCGTTTTATTTATTCACTTATTTTTAAATCTCAACATTTATTATTAGCCATCATATTTATTCCATTATGTTTTTATTTAATGTTATCACTTTATGTTCATCCAAATGTTTTTCATTTGTTTGTTTTTCATTTTGTTTTGCTGCTTTCATCAGTGTAAATGTTTTAGGATGTGTTAAACATCCAATGTATTGGACATTATAAATGAATATTAGAAAATAACAATAAAATGTTTATATATATATATATATATATACGACGTCTCAAAACAATTTAGACAAAGATTGGGACAATGTTGAAGAATACCAATCTACTGAAGAAGGATGTAGTTTAGATTCAAAATATTCCTTCACCCACTTATATGACTAGATTAGAAAATAAGATACACATAAAATAACTTAATCTATTTTACTTTTGTAGCTCATGGAGACACCAAGTCTGGAACTTTTCCTTCATTAACACTATTAAGAGTACTGAAGAAGAATGCGAAGAAGAATTTGTCATTTGAATTTTGAAGAAAGTGTACTTCTTTGTAGCTTGTTCACTTACGTATTGGTGAAATCACAGGATTGAGATTGAATCCTTTGGTAGATGTTAAGTGCCTGGACATCTTTGAGAGATATCGATGTGATTTATACATATAACGCTATATGTACTATATAAAAGAGCCAGAAATGTTGACTTAGTGACTATGATCTGCCAAGTTATTGCCAGATCTCTATGATGATACCAGTACATCAGTACACAATATACAAAATACTTGGAACCAATCATATATATAATTGAGAACCTTGACTGATACTTTTACCTGAACAACACGACGTATAGCCTATTGAACACACAAAGTTTTACTAAACCTCAAGTAGACTAATACTCACTATAATCCAATATAAGATATTAGGGCGACCGAAAAGTAATCATTTATATACAGTATAGTTTATTTTAGCCGATTGTTATCAAGTGAATGAAACAGAAATGAACCAATATGGTTATCATTTTAAAAGTAGACATCTTGTTGTTTTTTAAAAAGAAATATTTTTGTTTTAATTTCAGATTTTTTGATCCAAGATGGCGGACTTTAAAGTTGAATAGCAGTGTCTACTCATTACATACTGTTTTTGTTTGTACGAGTAGTTAATGTAGCAAGATTAAATCCACTAACTCACTGAACAGATTTCTAAAACCATTGAGCGCAGGAACTTGATTTTGTAGATATATTATTCAACAGCAGACTAGATAAAATTAGCTCTTGTGAAAGTTACTTCAAAGTGGGGAAAGGAGGATTTTATAACAAATTTTCGCCGTTTGCGAGATCTTCTATACTATTGGACTTAGGAACTAGAAAGCTTGTTCAAATGTACCTCATAAACACTAAAACCTTAGTACAAGATGCAATTTTACGAAATGAAATACCTAAAGTGAAGAAATGAGGATTACATTTTTTTGCCCATTTACCAGTTCTCCGAAACTATTTGGGGTTATAAGCTTAATTTCTTTTAAAACTACAGGTTAGTAGTGAAAAAGTTTCATCAATTGTCGAAAGCTCACTTATTATATAGACGAAACTTCCTTACTTTGATGATCTTCCAATCAGATCGTTGACATTGAAAATCGATCAATGTAAAGGGGAGAAGTTAGGAAGAGAACCGAAAAAGTATACAAGAAAGCCACCTACATTCGTAGTATAGGATGTTCCATAAGTCTGGAAACAGGAAAAATTAGCATCTAAAGAATGCGCTTGTAATATTTATTTATTTATTTTTTTGTTGCAGTATTGATGGACTCTATTCACCTACTCTTGGAGAACACGTCGAATGGTCTGTGGTATGATTTGTGAGCATACTTTAATGATACGATACCCTGTAGATGTCAAAGGGACTGAATCATCTTAACGTACACCAATAACTTCAAGTAGGCCTACAAGGGTTCAAAGATTTCAGGTCTAGGCTTCAAGCTGGCCACTCCAAGGGTTCTTGACGTCCTATTCAATGGTGAGTAAATTGCTCATCAAGTCAGTCCGAACTGCCAAACAGCAATAGGAAATCAAAGAGATTTTGATTTCTCTAAGTTTGCAGACTTATTGTACGCTGTACTTTAATGTTTCGTATCCTTGGAACAAATTCCAACCCACTATTGAGCGGACATCTCTTTCAACGACTGGTTTTCAAGGAACGAGGGATGATCGCTTAATAAAGGTTCCTCTATATATTTAATTTTGTTTCCTGAATCTTTATTACACCAGATTACAGATATCAACTTGGTTGCACATCACCATAAACATTTGCTTTAACTATTTCAACCTCACAACAGCGATAAACAAAGGTTACTTTTTTCGATTTCACAGACTATTATATGTACTAAATCGATGAAATTTCAATGTAATGTACTATAAGTTGGTGTTTGCCTTTAGTTCTTAAGTTTTTTTTAAAGAATGTTTATAAACTGTATTACTCTCTTGGCCAACAAAAATAATTAGTTGTGTGATGTTTGTCACATGTCATCTACTACAGTGTTGAACACACTTCGCCGTCGCAGAAAATCCGTCTAAGTCTAGACTTCTTAGGCATCATGAACCATTGTTAAAATTGCACAATATTTATACGAAATCTTGTGAAACATCTAGAAACTTTAGGAAATAATTCTTCACACAGAAAGATGAGTAAAAAATTAGAGGCCAACATTGGTGACAAATGGGTTGTTTCGTAGCTGTACGCAGTCGAAAATTTATACAAACGATACTTAAAAAGAGCGAACAAAATGTATGATCAAGGTTGGTTAAAAATATTTAATGATTACTCTGAACCCTAGTTCCCATTAATCTAACAGTATTTGTGGAGTTTATACCTATTTATAGTTTCTAATTTATTATCTTCATCTACAGGAAACTTCATAAATTTCTTCTTCTAATTAAAGGCTAACCTTTGCTTTGTACCTTCCATAACTATTGGCGCATTAATGGAATCTACGGTTCAAAATAACCACTACGTCTTTTCATTTGTCCTTGATGTCGGATATTTCCTTCTTGACTTACCTCCCTTTTTGTATCGTTCCGTCAAATTTTCTGAGGGTTATAGATTTGAAATTGCACATTAATGTATTCATGTTGGTCTATAATTTTTGAATTTGTTTTCATGTAACAAATCATTCCGCAATGTTTGTCATTGTACTTACATTCTATATAAGTAAAATATAACACATACATTAAAATAACTAATCAATCGACAAGTTTATGACCTGAATTAGGTAAGACACATAATAGAAATTATATTAATGTATGCTCTCAATATTCTTACATTATATTACAATTTCTACTAGTTGCAATACGATCAATGTTTTCATACGTATACAATACAGACAATTTATTATCCATTTGTAGTCTCACATGCACATTTAAAGACCATAAAATAAATGTTCCAAAGTTTATTTCATTCTTGTTTAAGTAAATTACATCCTTGAACAATTCCTTTCCCCACTTTGAAGTATTATCGTGTAATCATTCATCCACACACAATAAAAGTTGTGAAAATGTCCACTCTGTTGTTTGAATCTTTTACCATAGATTCGGTGTAGTTGAAACGTTGACGTTCCACATCGCTGACGTAGTAGAATAAGTAGTTGGTTGGCTCAGAGGAGTCGAGGTTTGAAATTGTATCAAGATTACAAGATAAGTTGTTACTGCTCCAGCAATCTAAGAAATAAAGAGAAAGAAACAATTACATAATTATTTGATATAATGTCATGAATTTAATTTATTGACATTGACGATTTATTCTTCGGTCATATTTCTTTCTTTTATATTTACCAAATTTCGGATACGACCTGCTAGACCATTTTGCAGTTACACTATTATTATTATTATTATTATTATTATTATTATTATTATTATTATTATTATTATTATTATTAATAATAATAATAATAATAATAATAATAATAATAATAATAATAATAATAATAATCAACAACAATAAGGAAGGAAGGAAGTTGGATAGTATTTAAAGGCATCGTTCCGATCTTCACGCAGCGAAATTGAGGCAAAATTCTGAATAAACCTCAGTCAGGATAATCTGCCACTGAAGTTCAAATCCGGGACCTCCTGACTGCCAAGCATTGATACCAAGCCAATGGTGCTTAAATAATACAAAAAAGTAAATTACCTTGATTGCAGAGAGAAAAAGGAGAGACATCCAATTCGTTAACATGTCTCCATGGTAGAGCACTCGTATCTGGCTTTGAAGGGCCACAAGTTCGATATGCTTAAGCGTATAGTAAATAAACATTGTCCCTAGGGTTTCCTCTCGGGTTTTCACGGTTCTTCCGTTTCCTTCTACATTCGCATTTCTTCTTTCATTAATCATCTGTTTCATTTACTCTAAAAGCGATAAATATCAGACGTAACACTAGAAATATCATTTCTCTCATCTTTTCATTCCACCTATTTTTTTTTATCATAACTCTTTTGCATTTATTACTCGTTCCACTTAACTTACATATCAAAACCATGAAACGTTAAACTGTTATATATTATCCGATGTTTTAAAGAAGGAAGAAATAATGAAAATGGTATTATTTCTGGCAATTATGTCCTAACTTTAATTGATATTCTTTGTGTGACTTGCTCTGACAATTAAGACATCTTTGAAATCCATTATTAAACTTATGTATTGCCAGACAGAACCATACTACTTTTAAATTAAATAATAATATTTTATGTACGCATATATATGGGGGCAATCCATTTGAAATCACCCAATTTCACATTAAAAGATTGCTGACAAAATGTATTATCATTTAATTTCTGTATACAATATTATATTGAGTTGCCTCAATTCTGTATAGGCAGGTAAGGTTACTTTCCAGTTTACAAACGATTGCAATAAACATTACAGCTTTGTTATTTTAGAAGATATTGATTTCAAACAAAAACAAAAAAGAAGAAGAAAACATTTCAACGATAATTAAATGTACGTTATGTTATGCTCAGTGCACGTTATGTTATATACTTTTAAAACATAGCTTAGTGTTAATGTTTTATAAACACAAACTATAATTCTTAAGTGATGGCAACAACGCGTCACACAAAATACCAAAACAGTTTTTTTTATTTTTTAATTTTATTTATTGAACAAATTCCCAGATACAGCATAACTTTGCCATTTTCCACAGGGACATGCTAACAAACGAAAGAAAAAAAAAACAAAACAACAATAACAACAACATAGAAAAAAAGAGTGTAAGAGTAAAACTATTCCGTCAAAGCTCGTTTAATTGCTCTTTCAAACACTGGGTAGCTCGAAAAAATGTCCACAACAGTTGTTACTTGATTATAATAGTTTGGTATTCTATAAAAAAGAGACCTCTGTATAACAGCCAATCTAGGACGGGCAAGATGGAATAGGTGGGTATTCCGGGTGATGCGGGAAGGGACACGTAAGGATAGTTCCTAAAGTAATATTTCCGATCTTAAGTTTCCATTAACTATTTTATGTAGATATTTCAGGTCAGAGATAATTCTGCGTACTTCAGGAGTCTGAATATTAAGATGTCGCAAGAGTTCCTTCTTAGATAATATTCAAAGTGCAGGCACACGAAAACGGACTATAGCGATGAAGAAATTAAGAACAGAATCAAGTCTGGAGAGATGTGTAGCTGCTGCCATGGCCCATATGGGAGAGCAGTATTCGATCTTGGGCGCTATTAAAGTCTTATAAAAAGTTGCTAATGAAGAAACAATAAGTAGTTCGGTGAATCGATAAAGAAGTCCCAACATGCGCATTGAATTCTTTAGTATTGAGGAGATGTGGTCAGAGAATGTGAGTTTTGAATCAAAGATGACACCAAGATCATTGTGAATAGCAGAATGTGTGATAGGGGAATCGTTGATATGGTATGTGGAGGGAACAGGAGACTTTTTCAAAGTAATAGTAATACTGTCACATTTCTTACTGTTGAGTTTCAAGTGCCACATTTCACACCAGCCTATAAGGTAATTTATGTCTTCCTGTAGAGCAATTGTGTCATGGAGATACGATATTTCTCTGTATAACTTACAATCGTCAGCAAAAAGCAGAAGGCCACTAGGTTGAGCTGATAAGTGCGTGTAGAGATCATCCATGTACAGGACAAACAGCAGAGGCCCAAGTACACTCCCCTGAGGCACCCCTGAGATCACGGGTTGGGGGTTAGAAGTCGCCCCTGAAAGAACAACTCTTTGTTTACGGTCCTTCAAGTAGCTTGTGATTAGAGAGAGAAATTTGCCATATACATTAAATCTATTGGAGAGCTTATGAAGAAGATGAATGTGACTGACAGAATCAAAGGCCTTCGAGAGATCAAAGTAGATAACATCTAATTGAGTATTGTTATTCATACATTTGACTGCACAGGAAAGAAGAGTACTTAGGTTTGAGAGACTTGAGCTTTTCGGTAGAAAGCCGTGCTGAGAACTATGGATGTAAGGTGAGGTGAATTTAAGTAGCCTGTCTTTGATTATTTTTCGCAGATAATTGATATTACAGAAAGAAGAGATATTGGCCTATAGGAGGATACATGATCTTTAAGTCCTGATTTATATATTGGGGTCACGTGAGCTAGTTTCCAACTGGTGGGATAATACCCTTCCTTGAAGCATCTATTGAATAAGATAGATAGAGAAACCGCAATAATTGAAGCAGTTTTGTTGAGAAAGAGAGGACTAATTTTATCAGGCCCAAGTTTGTGGTTTGTCAAAGAGTTAAGGTAAACAGAAGATGTCATAGCTTCAATTCAAAGGGAGTCGCTTGGGGACAGTTTGGCCACGCCGAATTTCAAGGTACTTTTCTTGAATAGCTCTGATTTTGCTTAAACAGTAAGCTGAATAAAACGCTCTATTCATACGTGCCCTAGACTACTTCATGAATTATATAAGCTCGAAAACTATGTAGGACATAACAGGGTTTACTTTTTAATAAATTAATTATTTTTTTTTCAAAATACGATTAACATTAGTTTGTCACAGTAAAATATTATTAAATGAAACAATATACGCAATCGAACTGAACTGAACTATATGTTTTAATACCTAACATATGTAATTTAGTTGTAGAATGAACCATCAGGTTAGTTGTACTTTAGTTGTAAATAAACCGAATTTCACCATATAAAACAAACATGCAACTCAAAAACTAGTCAAATCTCTTTTATTAAATCTTAACCACTTGATACTACGCAAATAGCAATTGTTTTATGAAAATTTGAAATGTTTCGAGTGTGTTCCTTCTGAGATATTTTAGGTGGAGCATAGGCTATTTTCGGAAATTCATATTGCTTGAGAACTCATAACAAATAAATGACGAAACTCTCAGATATAATTTTTTTTAAAGGAAGTAGTACAATACAAAGCCTACATCTATTAAAAAATTGAAAATAAGTCCTTTTTTTTTGCAAAATTTTTAATTTCAAAGATAACAATTTGTGTCTTTTAAGTTTAAAAACTCAATTATTTTCAAAGGTATTTGTAGAATATTAAAATTAAATGGGTACCAGAAATAAAATGTACATTTAATTCTCTTTCAGACGGGTTTTGTTTCAATGCAACATCATTAAAAATAATGGAGTGTAATAGCGTTTACAACAAATCTTTGTATAGTCTAAAACAGTATTATGCACTTACACAAAATGGTTGTTAAAATAATATTTAAAAATGAATGAATACTTGGTTTCAACTCCCTAATGTAGTAATAAATTTTCTCAACAACCATCATTGGTCATTTTGATATGGATTTACACGTATGCAAAATAAACGAGTGCAACTAATACGAGTAATATATAAACTTCGAGTTACAAGAGATATGTGTAACTTTGAAAACATTAACTTAATACACAAAAACCCAAACATAGTTCAAGTAAGAATTCTTGAACAAAACTTTTATCGTTCACTGAGCGAGGGTCTTAGATAACAGAAATGTCGAAAAAAATGTTTTCGAATGAATTGGAAACCCAATATGACACCTGTGACTCAGCGAGAAACAAACGTTTTTTATAACCTTAATTTAGTACATGAACAACTACTATTTTACCAGGGTAATTACTGACCCTTCTAGATACAGGAAAAATAAATTATTAGGGATTTAAATACTTACTTATCATAAGAATAAATAAAATATATCCGGAAGCTAAACGGTGCTCGAGAACTCAATGAGCCACACGCACCTACTGACAAGAAAAGGTGAATAAAATTGCTAAAACCTGAAGAAAAGGAACGAAACAAAGCTTGCCAGAAGGGTTTATGTGTGACTTGTAAAGTATAATGGGTATTTGTGTAAAACGTTTGAAACTAACTTTATAAGGTCAACGGGAAATCAATGTGACACCCGTGATACACTGGAGATTTGTGGGTTAAAGATATTGGAAACGAAAATTTAGGAGTTAACAATAACTTTAGGTTACTTTGTCTCATAAAGTATAGTGTCCTCTTGCTAAATGAAGAACTTAATGGAACATATTTTAGTATGAGATTCAATTTAATATGTATTGTGTTATTGAGACTATTATTGTTGGTGACAAATGGCAGATTTAACGTACAAAGATTCTTTTTAATCGAACTTCTCGAAAACTACGCATAAAGATTTACAATCGCGCACATCATTTTGTTCAGCTGAATGATATATATATATATATATATATATATATATATATATATATCTTTTTTTTTTAAAAAAAATCCCTAATACTATAGTAGAATTTGTTCTATTGTTTTACGATCGGGCCTCAATCTATGAATAAGGTGTTCGGTTACTTGAACTCTGCTGAGAAAACGACACTAGATATTGTAGAAATAAAATAAAAGAAAAAATAATATTTTAAGAAATTTTAATGGCGGTGGAATCTCCAGAATTTTAGGTTAGCAATAGTTAAATCTGCTATGATACTGTCATTAGTTGACTGAAATTAATTAATACCCTATTTAGAATATAGTAGGTAAATATCAATAAGAGATAATACTGCAAACTCTATAGAAACACGATCAATCCATCATGAAGATTGATGTAACGGGAATTCCAAACTGACCACTCTCTAGGTGGAGACATATGAAATACGTATATTCTTTAAATTCTTGGATATCTCGTGAATATGAGTTTGAATATATTTTAATTTATGAAAATAATTTTAATGAATTCTGATTAGCTTGACATAACATTCAAACTTACATAGAATTGTGTCATTTGACTGACTCATAAGAAACTCATGTTAGGTTGGCAACCGTTACAACAAATTAATCTTTTTACCTAGGTATATGGGTGTTATATTGATTATTGCAACACAAATCAGATATAAATTGATTTAAAAGAATTAGTCAGCTTGATCTATTCCTTTTTCATAAACTTCAATTGAATTAACTTACTGAGCATAGGAGAGTAAAATCCAATGAGAAAAAGCCACATGCTGTAAACTCTATTCTTCTGTGGAGAAGTTGTGACGAGAAAAACTGAATCTGAAAGTATCGATGGAAACAAATGATTATTGATAAGACAGCGACAGTTGGAAGCAATAGTATGAATAAAAAAAATAATATGAATCCATATCATGTTTGTATGAAATAACTTATACTTAATATAAACAGTGTAGAAAATTAAATAACTATTACATTTATTCGATAAAGAAAAAATTACCACTCAGAAATTCTCTAGGCTTATTTCCGCAGCTTATAAACTGGCTGACATCACGAATACACATACTTCCTCTCTCTCCCTCATATACGGTATATATATATCTATATCTATCTATCTATCTATCTATCTATCTATCTATCTATCTATCTATCTATCTATCTATCTATCTATCTATCTATCTATCTATCTATCTATATATATATATATATATATATATATATATATATATATATATATATATATATATATATATATATATGTTAACATAGTAAATGCTTACTTTTTCATGTAATTGGATCAAAAGATCCAATATATTTTCTTGTAGGTATTATATCTGGAGAACTACATATACAGGGTGGCGCACGAAATGATCCACCTTTTTTATTTTGTATCTTTTCAGGGGAACAAGAAATCGCAATGTACACTTTTACAGCAGTAGCAGTACAGTTTGGAGAAACAGTTGAAGAAGAAATTGACGCCTAACTCACCCTGCCGCCGCTAGAGGGCTAGTTTTCAAGATGGCTGACAAGAGCAGACTGACCACAAAGCAGCACTCAACAATCGTGCTTTTGTTCCATGAATCAAAAAGTGTTATTGTTGCTCAAAGACGGTCTCGAGAGAGGTTTAATACCCGATGGGCTCCCTCCAACAAAACCATCCACAGACAGTATGAAAATTTTCAGAGGGAAGGAACAATATTGGAGCCGAAGCGTCCTTGACAAAGGCTGTGTGTTCGCCTCAGAATATTGAAGCTGTTAGAGTTTCAATGCAAAGGAGTCCCGGGAACTCGACAAGAAAGGCAGCAGTGCAACTTGGCATATCAAGACGTTCAGTTCAATGAATTCTGAAAATTGACCTCCATTTTTATCCTTACAAGATGACCGTTGTGCAACGACGCACAAATGATCACAAGCAGCAGAAATTAGTGTTCGCGCAATGGGCAGAGGGTAAGCAACGAATCCTTCACAACGTTTGGTTTTCTGACGAGGCGCATTCCCATTTGGACGGAGTGGTCAACAAACAAAATGTGCGTTTTTGGGCCAATGAAAATCCACGATTGATTCATGTAAAACAATACCACGCTCCCAGGATTACAGTGTGGATTGCAATTTCCAGCCATGGACTGATTGAGTCATTCTTCTTCGAAAAAACAGTAAACAGTGAGCGGTACTTGACTATGCTCCGGAATAACTTTGTCCCGCAGTTGCTTGCTGCTCCTTTGCCCATCAATACGCAGTGGTTCATGCAAGATGGAGCCAAATCGCACACTGCGAATGTTGTCTTGGATTTCTTACACGAAATTTTTCACATGCGCGTTATTTCTGATCGGTTTCCAGACCGGTTTCATACTGGACAATCTTGGCCACCTCATAGTTCTGATCTTAACCCATGTGATTACTTTCTGTGGGAGTACTTGAAGGAAAAAAAAAATCGAAACATCCCAACAATTTGGTAGAGCTCAGACGCTTCTTGTTCAGGCTTGCATTGAAATTAATGAAAACGTGTGTCGTCGGGTAGTGAATAACCTCAGTGTTCGATTAAATGTAGTTTAGATCAACAATGGCGGCCACATTGAACATGTTTTGAATTAGAACATTTCTCCACAGTACACTCTTTCTTGTGACGTGCATTTCTTTCTGTTCTGATTGTGAATAAAGTTTTTATTTAAAAAGAAAATGGTGGATCATCTCGTGCGCCAGCCTGTAGTATAGCCAAACCCAATCTATCACTTAACTCACGTGTAACACTTCACAAATGTAAACACTCCGATTTTGATTAAAAAAAAAAATCGGCAGGTAGATACTACACAAAATAATCGAATACATGTGTTTTTTTACTTTCTGCGAAAAAACGGTTTTAGAAGGCAAAAGCTCCCACCCAAAATCTTGAAAGTTGACGCCCAAAAGGCAATAAGTGAACCGAAGTGAATGAAATTGTGGGCAGATATTATAGACATAAGATGAGGGAATACATGTTTCGTATTTTCCTGGAATAAACGGTTGGGTGGGGCACGAACCCCTCCAAAACTTTGATCATAAAGTGTCAAAAGCGCTAATAATAATATCAGAAGTGCCTAAAGATCATAAGAATTGCAACGGAACCTTGGGTAGTAACAATACACAAAAAATAAACGAATACGAGTTTTTTACTTTCTGCAGAGAAACGGTTTTAAAGGCAAAACCCCCCACCAAAAATGTTGAAAGTTGACGTCTGAAAGGTAAGAAGTGAACCGAAGTGAATGAAATTCTGCATATATATTGTAGACGTAAGGTGAGAAAATAAGTGTTTCGTATTTTCTTGAAGGGGAAAAAAAACGGTTCGCTGGGGCACAGACCTTCTAAACCATTGATCATTAAATATCAAAAGTGCTAATAAGTATACGTCAGAAGTCCCTAAAGGATATGGAGAATTACAACGAAACTTTGTGTAGGGACAATTCGCAAAAAAAAAAAAAAAAAAAAAAAAAAAAAAAACAACTTGTGTATTAATTTGTGAGGGAAAACAGTGCTGGGTCCAAGGTCCTTCCGAAGAAAAAGTAAATATTACCGTAGTAGCGCAGGAAGGAGTAGTCCGAAGCAAACGAAATTGTGTGTAGATATTGTATATGTAAAATAAGGCAACTCGGTTTCCCAAATGTTCCTATCTGATTTGCTTCAAATTTGGCACATCAACAGCATTATTCTGTATAATATAGTATCATTGTAGAGGGTGAAGATTAGCAGGTTAAACAACAAGTAGCACTTATTTTGCAAATTATATACATTTGAACCTATCCTGCAAACGCAGGCCATCCACATATAGTGTTACATTTTTACTTCATCTCACTCATAACATTCGCTTCCAGGAAATTCATAGGGCTTAAATTCTGGTAACATCAATTGAAAAAAAATCTTCAAATGCTGCCGACATAAAGTTGACACATATTTCTGGACCCATTCGTACCCACCAGGCTATTATCCATTTAGTAAAATGATTTACTATGGTGCTAAAATGAGATTTTTTAATAGGTGTAACTTTTTTTTTTTTAAATACTCTTTGCTCAACACAAATATGTCACAAAATTTAGAAAATTATTAATTATTCTATTTCCTTGGCTTGATCTCATTTTTAGAGTTTAAGGAGCAGGGCAAGAATATTTTCATACTGTAATTGAGTTGACTCTAATTTGTCAATAAAGATATATTAAATGATACTAAATCAGAAATAATTTTTAAGTTATTTTACCTCTTCCTTTGTCGCAGCATCCATAGTTGGGCTTCTAATCTTGTGCAATATTATTCCAGTTCGTTTAGCCTAAAAAAGAAATAAACAAAACTTTAATATCTTTGTAACGTAAGTCAATAGTAATATTAATTATAAGATCCATCAACTTAACGCCAATCACCTTGGCTTGCATTGTAATGATGGATACAAAAAACTACAAATATTGTTATTAGTGCTAAAATAAATTTAATCATAACTCATGTGGCAAAAGAGTTAATTTGTTCTCTATCTGCCGTTTCTGTTTCAAAATTAATAAATATTTAATGAATAATCTTAAAATGTGCATAATTTTTAACTTTAACTTCGGCATTTTGATTGAAAGGAAGTTGTAATTCTCTTTGTGTTCTGCCCAAATGGTATAACGATATCTTGTATTTTCTGTCGAATTCTAAATATCTTTCCTTATATTTCCGGGTACTGGGTGATTTTAAAATGTGCACTAACTAGTTAGAAGAAGAACAAAATATGAAAAAGAAACATAATTTAAAAAATTAATTCTAAGATTATTATTGACATCTTGAAAATATGATGAGTTGATCAGTTTTTGTCTTTAGGTTGTCATAACAACGATTTTGTAAATAAAATGATATAATTCTGGAACCATCTTACCAAAGGATGTATGAATAATTAAAAAGTGTGTATTTATTTCAGTAATTGTGAGCCACATTAAAAGGAAGAAAAGCAAAATACAATATAAATTATTTTAAGTGATTTTAGTAACCTAATTCTATATATAATTATGACTGAGGACCTGTGTATAACGAGTTACGTTATATAAAAATTTTGGTGGTCCTCGCCGCAGGATCATCGTTAAACTTTTGGTGGTGTCCTCGCTGCAGGAACATCGTTAAAAGTTTGGTGGTTTGCCGCCAGGAACCTTTAGAAGATTCGTTGAAGTAAAGTAGGCAATCTCCTAAATAATAAATTTCAACAGTACAGATTGACTATAAGGCTATGAGGTGATTTCATTAAAAGAGATAACAAGACAGAGTTTACCGTGTTGAGAAGTGGCACAAAAATTCCGAGGAATATTAAAATGTGTCTTAATGGTATTGAAAATACATCTGAATCAGCTGGCAACAGAGAAATGAACTTTTCAGACCTGGCCGATCTCATTAAACAACAAATGGAACGAATCAACCAACTTGAGGGGCAATTAAAGCAAGATTTCGGTAATCGAATGGATCAACAAATGGAACAATCGAAGCAACAAATGGAACAAAAGAATCAACAGATGGGACAATTACAGCAAGATTTTGGTGACCGAATGGATCATCGAATGAACCAACTTGACTGTAAAATCGATCAACAGATGGGACAATTAAAGCAAGATCTTGGTGAAGAGATGACACAACTCAATAGTAAAATCAACCAGACAACTCTAGGAATTGAACAAAGTGAACTTAAAATGGAACGAATCGTAAGTAGATTCACCGAAGTTCAAAAGTCTACAGAAGTTACATTATCAGCTACCGAAGAAATTTCGTCACAGGCTAGCATGAATGCTTTAATTGAATCTGAACCTTCCACAGAAACTATGGAGAATTCAGATCCTAAATTTGCATTAACGAAGAAATATGACATCATTGATTTAAATGTATGGATGAACTTTGCTGAGTGTTCGCAAAAACGTACTACAATATTGGTTGGATCAGATTATCCTGACTTTTCTCTTGATTCGAATGTTTTTGATTGTCTTATTGATGCTGCGTGTAATGAAGATTTTAGTATGTATCAATATGCGAAAAGTTATGGCCAACTTCGTCTAGTGAATGTTATTGGTTGCTTGTATTCATGGTATATTCAAATGGATGGATTAATTCTGGAGATGAAGTAATGGTAATAGAACAGTTTAATGATATGTATACGACATTAGTTCATGTAGCAGAAAGAAAATTGATTCCAGTATTCGTGAAATTCAGCAAGAAACCGTGTGTTCTCACCAATGCTTGTAGTGATTGTTCGATTGAGTAAGAGTTATTGAAATGTTCATTCAGCGAAAAGACTAAAATGATAGTAGTGATCAATCAGATGGTGCTTTCACCAAACGTAATACAGTGCGTTAACTTCAATCATCTAGGTATGACATTGCAAAATTTTGAAAATCCATCAAGGGTACAATACAGTACAAGCCTGAACCAAACTAACCTTAATCGAAACCAAGTTCGAAGTGTCCATGTGAGATTAAAGTGTGATACCAATGTGAAAAGTAATGTTAAATTCATGTGTACCGGTAATGTAACCGAACCTAATTACAGACGTGGTAGAACAGACTACCGTGGATACCGTGTAAAGGACAAGTATAGATCCGTTAGGAGACACGACATTTCGCCACCAGTAAAACGAATAAGAACTGAACCTAATTTTACCGGTAAGATAACCGAACCTAACCTTAGTAGTAACAGTAATAGTAATCGCGTAACCGAACCTAATCTTGGTAGCAACAGTAATAGTAATCGTACACTTAAGAAGCATGTACTCATTAGATCTAACTTCGTTCGAATTGGATTTTGTATAAATTTCATAGGAGGTACAAATTCTCAAAATAAGAAACAAAGAACTGTAGAAGTAAGTAACGTGCAAGACTGTATTCCGATTTGTGACTTTCAACGCAACTTGAATGAATTCGTTGGTCATGTAACTTAAGCTAAAGTTACGGCGTTCGAGAAAACCGTATTCAATTGATTTTTTTGCTTTATTTCGCTTTAAATATCGTTAGGATTTTGTTTGTTATTCGTACTTTATTTGAATTCTATGAAGATAATTCATTCGTACATTTATGATTTTGATAATAACTTCTTTCGTTCAGACCGTAACATTGTTTTTTTATGAACCGCATTTTGACACGTTCTTCAAAGTATACTAGAAGTAAATGGATGGAATTAGTTAAAATTTTTGTTCCATCTGAAAATGTGATTAAAGTTAACATAAATGACTTATAAAAAGTGGCATTAATTTTCAAAATGGAAAACAATTTATGATTTTCAATGCAAATAAATGAATTTATTGGACATGTAACATAAGCTAATTGTTGTAATATATTCAATTAATTTTGTGTTTTGTTTTACCGTAAATGTCGTTATGATTTCGTTTATCGTTTGCATTTTTATTCAAATTTTGTATATTCATAACTACAATAAGAAGCCTTTTGTTCAGAGTGTAACTTTAATTTCTGTTTTGATATTAATTATCCTGTTTTATCTTAACTCGGTTCTAGGTCAATACCGCGCAAACAATAACAGCGATGGACAAAAACAGCGCAGCAAATACCGCATGGACAAAAACCGCGCATGCAAATACCGCGTGGACAAAAAACGCGCATGGTCAAAAACCGCGCAAGGACCAAAACAGCGCAAGCAAATACCGCGTGAACAAAAACCGCGCAAGGACAAAAACCGCGCATGCAAATACCGCGTGGACGAAAACAGCGCATTGCCATAATATGCACAGGTGCTGAAAGGTAGGACAATGGCAGAAGGAGTTTAGAGTGCGTTTGACACACTTCCCGCCAATGCACTTGATTGGCTTATAAAGTATTTCCTGCTAGCACTCACGTGAACGTTTTAATGCAATAGACGTCTTATTGGTTTTATCGTGTAGGTGACGTTAGTTTTCAGCCAGCCCGTCAAATTAAGTCATTGCTATTTGGTGCGTATTTGCAGGGTATGATTAATGGGGGTCTTAGAGGGGCTGTCTGTAGCCCCGAGCCTCCACTCGAATCAAGATACAATCATCATCAGATCAAGAATTATACAATATACAATCATCATCAGAAGATAAAATATGACCACAAATATGAAACATATTCTCTTAACTTTCCTACTGTACTTTCACTGAAATGTATGTATTGGGCGACGTCACATATTTTTCTAGCCCCGGGCCTCCAGATGGGTTAATTCGGCCATGTGTATTTGGAATGTTTAGTTATCACAATCGGAGAAATGTGTTACCGTGATTTGTGAGAGGAGTGGCGTTTTGCTGTTTCCTAGTGTATTGTAACTCTTAACTCAACCCTGGCGTAGCAACAAGGCATTGCAGACAGATACATCCTTTAGGCGGGAAGCGTGCAAAGTATAAACAAACGTACTCTAGTTGAGAACCGAATTTCAGTTTGAAGTAAAACAGATTCACGAGTATTAAGAATAGCTTATAACTAAGCTACGGATTTTTATGTTCTTACATTTTTTCTTTGTATGTACGTTGGTGAAAATCAGAAATTGCTGGAAAATTACGATGTGAGGAGCCATATAAATCAAAATCACGTTACATTTTTTTTTACATATTTTGAAGTCTGTTACATATTTTCCGTCTGCTGCACATATTTTTACATTTTGCTGACGCACCTACATAATTTCTAATTAACTAACTACGAGACTCGAAATAAAAGGACAGCAGAAGGAAAACAATATGGCTTTCTAATGATTTATACCTACGGAAATTTCATTTTGCATCTTTATTTAAGGCAGAAACAAATAGAGTTCGATATATAAAACTTCTGCACAACTTTGCAATGAAATATCATTTTATGTCGTCTTAACTGATGTTTTTTCCCTGATTATCCTTGGTCTTACTTAAGGCAAATGCTGGGATGGTGTCTTGTTGAGTCCAGGGTAGATACCTTCCCATTTCTTAGATAAATTCCTCAGGACAGTAACTGAGGGGTTTATTATTATTATTATTATTATTATTATTATTATTATTATTATTATTATTATTATTATTATTATTATTATTATTATTATTATTATGTGATTTCTATTTTCTTGGAATACATTTTCATTTGTTCCTTGTGAAAATTTGAACTGTCTGTGGCAAGTTAGTATAATAATTTTGCAGTTATGCATATTTTTTTCAGAGCAACCTAGAATAAGCAACTGGAACATAAATAAATGAAACACACACACACACATACACACACATATATAATATATATATCATTGAGTAAATAACGCAGAAATAAAATACACTTGAAAATATGTTCACATATTTTTACGTATGTTAATGATTTTTTTTACATATTTACAGTAGCCTAACTAAGGGCGCATGGACCTCCCAGCTAAAATATTAAAAGGGACTCTCCTTCCAAGTTCATGAAGGCACCTAAAATTTATAGAAAATACAGTTTTGACTTATGATGTTCCATCTAGTCAGTCACTACTTGTTCATATTATGGAAAAAATGCGTATAATAATTTATTATTATTAAGCAATTATACATTGAACTAATAAAATATCAACAGAAACAGATTTTTCCTAAATAAATTAGAATAAAATGTTCACAAGTAATATATCAAAACCCATTAAAATTTCTGGAATCTGCTCACAATTTTCCAAACCGACAAACCATTTGGAAGAGGTATTTGTTGATTACTTTGTCAATATCAACATTGTGACTTTCTTGCCTTTCAATGCTCAAGATTATAAAAAAATCAACCATCTACGAATAGATACGACTAGCCAGAACATTATGACCACCTAATTAATATTTCATGTGTCTACTTTTGGTTCGCAGGACAGCAGCAATTCAGTTTGGGACGGAAACAATGAGACCTTGGAAGATGGTTGGAAACACTCCACACTACATCTGCACATATAAGCAGATCCCTACAGGGGCCGGGCGTGCCCATTTGAGCCGGCAGATTACCCAGCCCGGCCCTGCCCGTTTCAGGAAATAGCAAATTGCTTCAAGTAATATCAAACTTAACCTGGCCGAACCGGGCCGGACAGAAATGCTATAGGGCCGAACCGGGCACATGTATTTTTGGGCCGGCCCGGCCCAAACACTGAAACACGGATCGAAAACTAAAGTTGTCAGCCTATGCTAATCGTAATGTGTTTGGGAAACTGACCCTTTATTCAAGACTGCAAAGTACTGTAATACTACTACTATTACTACTCCTTCTACCACTACTACTTCTACTAATACTACTACAAACCACTCCTAATACTACTACAACTGGTACGACTTCGCGTCAGAGTTGACATGTCTGGTGGTACCGAATTTACCTTCTAAGTACAGAAAGAATCGGAGAAATGCTAGTTATTATGGCAGGGCTGCGTAGAATGTGAACCGATGCTTGATCTACGAGGGACAACGGTAGCTCAGTAGGTAAAGCACTCACATCTGTGCTAGAGATCATCGGATCAATCCCAGCTCGTGCTATGTGAGCTTTGTGGTGGACAAACACCGTGTGCGTGTGAGTCCCGATTCCTCCCACTGTATTCTTTCCACCAATTCATCCCATTATCATCCATACGGTCTGAGCCGTAGCTACCTAAAGAACATACGATAAAGTCAAGTACTTGACCTACTAAGTAGAATTTGGTGCTCTACCATTAAAACACGGAGGTCAAAATCGTGAACTGGCGTGCTCATAAGATCAATGCAATTTGTACTAATGTTCAATTATCAAGTCAAATTCCAAATTTAGTTACATGTTCCTGTATTCTTTATAGTATGATACTACAAACATAAAAGAATATAATGATCAAATATATCACCAAGACGCCGGGTCGATTAGGTGTTCTGGAACGGTTGCTCAGTGGTTGAGCGTTCACCTCTGGTGCATGGGGTCCCTATTTCGATTCCAGCTCTCGCCAAGTGAACTTTGTGGTGGACAAACACCGTGTGTAGGATTTTCTCGGCGTTCTCCTGTTTCCTCCTACTTTATTCATTCCACCATTTCATTTATTTCTCATCATCACCGTCTCCTTTAGCCTAGCCGGCATAACTATGGGACGTAAAACTCCCACATTTCCTTTGTTTGGTTTTCGTATTACTAGTAATAGCAGTAGTGGTATTTGCTGTCGTATTAGTATTGTAATGGGTAGTAGCAGTAGTGGTAGTAGTAATAGTAGCAGCAGTGGCAGCAATAGTGGAATTAGCACTAGCATTCGTGATCGTAATAGTAGTACTAGCAGTAGGAGTTGTAGTATTAGTATTACATATAGTTTGTTAGCAGTTTTACATATCTTCTATGTTACTCGTAATGCACTAATGTATGTAGTATAAGACTTTTACGTCCATGAGCTGTATTATTGTATAATAAACATGGCTGGACGAAGCAAGGACAGATAACAAATAGACAGACAGAATAGGAATATAGAAAACAAACCTTGGGTAACCTTTCACATGATTTTCCTATTTGAGAAGGACAATAATAGACATTGCAATATTATGACTACACATTTCTCATTTTCCATTGCATATTGAAGGATTGACTTATCAGACTTAGTTGTTCTAAGGCAAGTTACGCCCGGCCCGTTTAGATCTCTGCTCGTTTGTGGCCGGCCAGTTTAGGGTCTGGTCCGTTTGTGCTCGGCTCGACATTCGGGCCTGGCCGGGCACAGAATATAGATCCAACTGGGCCGGGCTGGGTTGTCTCAGGGCCTGGGTTTGCAGGGCTCTGGTCCAAACTAGCGAGCTCGACGCTCGTGTGCTCGGCACTCACGCTCAATCGGGCTCGGGCTGAATAATTGACCATGAGCTAGAGTGAGTCCGAGCCAAGCGCGAGTCCGAGTGAGCGTGAGCCCAGTCGAGAGAAGTAAATCCGAGGCTGAATGAGTGTGAGCCCTGTTGTGAGAAGTGATAGCGAGCTTCAGTGAGCGCAAGCTCAGTTGAGAGAAGTGAGCGTGAGTCCGAGTGAACGCGAGGTCACTTAGGATTATTGAGGGCGTGCCCATTCGGGAAAATTGAATGCGAGCCCGGGTGAGCGCGAACCTAGTTTCTGGAAGTGATCGCGAGCCCGACTGAGCTCGAGCTAAGTTGAAAGAAGTGATTCCGAGCGCGAGTCCAGTTGAGGGAATTTAGCGTGAGCCTGAGTGAGCGCAAGCTCAGTTAAGAGAACTGAGCGCGAGTCCAAGTGAACTCGAGCTGACTTACGTTTAGTGAGCGCGAGCCCATTCGAGAAAATTGAGTGCGACCTCGTGTGAGCTCGAGCCCAGTTTGGGGAAGTGATCATGAGCCCAGTTGAGGGAACTGATTGCGAGCTCGAGCCATGTTGATGGAAATGAGCGCGAGCCCGAGCGAGTGCGAGCTCAGTTGAGAGAAGTGAGCATAAGTCCGAGTGAGCGCGAGCCCAGTTAAGAATAGTGAGCCCAGTCGAGAGAGGTGAGCGCAAGCCCAAGTATTGCGAGAACAGTCGAGGGAAATGGAGGGAAGCGCGAGCCGAATTGAGGTAAGTGATCGCGAGCCCGAGTGAGTACGACGCAGTTGAAAAGAATGGGCTCGAGCGCGGGCGAGCCTAGTGTAAAATGGTATTTGTCCATGGGCTGTTTTCGCTCACGTGGTATTTGCATGCGCTGTTTTTGTCCTTGCGCGGTTTTTGTGCTTGCGCGGTTTTTGTCCTTATACATATTTAACTGGGAAGAGTGCCTGTCAATTATACAACCTGAACCACAGTAAAGACATTTGGGTTGTCGAACTTAAGATATTTCTATATGAAAATTATTATATAAATTTGTTCAATTATGATACATTGTAAGCATAAAAATATTACGTACTGTATATTATGCTCTTGCAAATAGTATACTTATATATGGTATATTAATTTGGGGTGTTGCTTACCCTACTCATTTAAAACCTTTGATGGTTCAACAAAATAATATTGTAAGAATATGTTTAAAACAAAGACTGAAGTAGACCAGATTAGGATTGCCAGACGTCCCTTTTTTCAATGATAGAATTAACTGTCCCGAAAAAGGATTTCGGGACGCCTCTTTGTCCCGGTTTTGGTTCTTTAGGTTGAAGAAAATTAACGTGCAAGAAATAGTATGTCTCAGCTAAAAACGAAAGGTTTTCGGAAGATTTGTGTAGCCAGTTAATTTTACTAAACAAACAACCAGGAGTTTGAAATTCACATCCATTCTTTCGTACTATAAGTTATCGAGCTTCCAGAGGGGAGAAAATGGACTTTTAAAAATATTCAAGAGGGATCATATGTTATGGCAATAATTTCTTGAATATTACTTTCAATAGAAAAAAGAATGTATTTTTTCTGGTGACAGGCTTTAACTACTAGTTATTTTATACTTCAATTGCCAGCGAAGAACCGTTTCATTGCTGGAACTTTCGTAAACAATGGAAATACCTACTTCTCTCAGTCGCTGTTTGTTAACCGCATTTAAACTATTTCGTCCTGTCTGCTGATTTCTGAGGCACAATTTTACAACAGTGACGACGCCAACTTTAATTTCTTAGGGGGCAAAGGAGAGACAGAGCCATTTTTGGGGGGCGGCTATTTTTGCATACCAAAAATGATAGTTTTATGTTTGACTTAAATTACAGTACAACGTGTATTATGTTCTTGTTTTCATATTATATAATTATAAATAAAATTTATTTTAAATAAAATTTGCAATTTGCAAATAAGGTAATATCTACATACTAAATATTCGATTCTGGGTGTGAAAATATTGACATTTGAACCAGGGTCGGATTAACGAGGGCTTAAGGGACTATAGCCTCAAACCTACAGATGGACAGGTGAATGTCTATAAATGTGTTGTAGGAATATAATTTGATAACGAATTCGCCCGGTATTTCTTACAATGTTAGTACGTGTATAATCGGAAAAGACATGTATGTGACAAATTTCATGTCAAAAGAGTAGTAAATAAGAACAATAAAACGAAAGTAAACCTTTTTTGTCTATTTAGCAACATTTTGTTTTACTCACTTTAATTTTCGTATTTCTAATTCTTTTCCTATGAAATTTACCACAGATATACATTTCCCGATTATACAATAGTATCAGTATTAAAAGTACTCTACAAAATCATTATCAAATTATATTCTTACAAGAAGACAGTTATAGATATGCCACAATCATTTTGGACATGAGTGTACTTTCACAGAAATGTACTTTCACAGAGTGAAACCGGCAGGGCCTACCTATTTTTTTCTAGCTCCGGACCTCCAGATAGGTATGGATGTGCACGAGACAAGATTTGTAGTTGTCTCGTCTCGAAAATGTGATGTAAAAGTGATGTCTCGACTCGAAAAATGTATATTTTTCTATTGGAAGAGCCGTGTCTCGACTCGAATTTTGTCAGGAAAACCCTGTCTCGACTCGTCTCGTGCGCATCAATACGGAGATAGGTTAATCTAGCCCTGATTTTAACCTATTACAGTGGTTCGAATTCCACGTTAAATGGTCCGTATGAATCTTATGTAGCCTCGGTGCTGACTAAACTCCTATCTATCAAACTTAATTGAAGATACCTTAGTGAACCTATATTTAACTGATTACGGATAAAATTTACGTATTTTTCCCTTAGAACCCGAATCTGCAATTAAAATAATGGAGTTCACATATCAGTTTTCAGTTTCGCCCCTAAGTGGAGAAGCAGAGGTTAATTTTAGCATACGTAAATTTCTCCCTGCAAAATATTAACTTTTTTTATTTCGTACAGTTTTTTTTTCGTCCGCAAGCAAAATCGACCTCCAGTTTCTATCTGACATTTTGAAGTTGGCCGCCCCCAATAGAGGTATTTACGAGAAACTACTTTTTCCGAAAATAACAACGTTTATTTCCTCTTGTCCACTTTCTTACTTCGCTTTAGTTTCAATTATTTACTATCCTCGCATTGAAGTATTAATGAGCTTGTGTAGCTCACAAACGGAAAGAGACATGACAAAGTGTTTCCTCTCAAACTTCTTCAAAATTTAGTGATTCTTTCAATGGGGGCAAAACAAATCCCTGTTTCCATTTAAAATTTTGAATTTGTTCCCCCATAGAAGAATTACTGAGACGTTCCTGAGGTCAGAAACATCGCCATACGAATTCAGCATATGCACTTTGGTACTTTTTTAAAAGATTTCTGTACACTAGGACCTGAGTTAAGGTCCTGTTACGGATTTCGTGAATCACCCTGTATAGCCTGAGAATGATGTCACGGTTTTTCGTTTACAAAATCTGGCAACCCTAGACTAGATAGACTCTATGACCAATTTTATGTGTTACCACTTTCAGAATTATATTCGCAGAACGTATTAACATATGTTAAAAAGAATAGAAACAAGTGGGACGGAATAAAACACGTAATGTCTATCTTCTGGTGTCGGGCAGATTAATTCAGTGCACTTATTTCTATATTGCGAAAATTTTTGAATTTCTTGTGTAAAGAATAAAGAAAAGATAGAAAATGGCTCACATAATCAACATCTTGTATGTGAGCCTGATTCTAGTATTTTATTTTCTTACCGCAACATATAAGGTTTACATTTCTTACTTTTAGTTAACGATAGTTTTTTAAAAATACTTTTGGATTATTTTAACCACTGTAAAATTAACCTTTTATATACTTTAAATTTACTTTCCTCTTTGATTCGGAGTGGGAGTTCATTATAAATCATCTGAGCTCTGTAATATGTTTGATATTGAGTTATAGATTTACTCGTTGCCTTAATTTCTAAATGTTTGTTTGTCATATTTCTAGAAACAAATGGGACGGAATAAAACCTTCCATCGGGCAGAATGACTGAGGACCTGTGTATAACGAGTTACGTTATATAAAATTTTGGTGGTCCTCGCCACAGGATCATCGTTAAAATGGAAATTGTAATATTAAGTATTCTGCCCGATGGAAGGTTGTAACTTTGTCTGAGTATTCCGCCCAAAGAGAGTTTGTTACTCGCCCGAAGTGAGATTGTAACTATATCTTAGTGTTTTGATCAAATAGAAGTTGCAATCTAATTACTTAGCTAAGAGTTGTTACTAAGCAAATGATCCCCATTCAATTGTGGTTCGAATGTGAAGACGGCAACTGAAAATTTTAGAGCTAAAGTGTAGTCATCATCATCACCACCATCATCATCATAAGTATTTTGCCATTATTGTTAGGTAATTTGCAGCAACTGAGAATCCTTCCTGCACCACGATCTTCAGCTAACCTTTTGATCTTCACGTAAGATTTTAATACCAGACATCAACTGTAGTCTCCTTCGCCTCCTCCCTTTTTTCCTGCCACCATAGCCTCAATATTAAAATTAATGATTCGAGATATCAGATATCAAAAAACTGAGTAATTATTGCATCATTACACATATATCCTCTGGGGCATGCTATTTATTATTCTAACAGATAATAAGAAGACGGATTTTCTTTAGTGACAAAGACACCAGACACTTGACAAATGAAATAAATCTTTAAGTTTAACGTCCCACGATTATGCTGGTTAGGCTAAAGGAGACGGTGATAATGAGAAATGAGGGAAATACTGGAATGAAGAAAGTGGGAAGAAATGGGAGAACCCCGAGAAAACCCACGAGCACGGTGTTTGTCCACCACAAAGTCCACACGGCGCGAGCTGGGATCGAACCAAGGACCCCAAGCACTGGAGGTGAACGCTCTATCACTGAGCCACCGCGCTCCCACTTGACAAATATTAATTTTCTAGAACTTACAAAGTAGTACTGAATAGAATAGTATCTAGAACAAAACGCATGATGAAGGAAATAAGACAATGATAAAAATGGAAGAACATTGGAAAAGACAATGCGAAAGAAAATCTCATTGAGTCGATAGTGTTTACTCTTCCCCATTATTTAATATCTCCACAGAACAGATATCACTTAATGTACTTACTTCGAATAGTCTTTCATTTGACACCTTATCTACCAATGAAGGCTGCTGCGGCTCAGTGGTAAAGTGTTCACCTCGGGTGCATGCGGTCCTTGGTTCGATCCCAGCTCGCGCCAAGTGAGCTTTGTGGTAGAAAAACTCCGTGTGCGTGGGTTTCTCAGGGTTCTCTCGTTTTCTCCCACTTTATTCATTCCACCATTTTCATTCATTTCTCACCATCTTCGTCTTCCGAAAATTACTACGACGAAAAAGAACATGTATTTCAGTAAAATAAATAAATAAATAAAATAAAATAAGCATACATCTTACCTGTTGAGTAACTTTTTCACAACACCATATAATTAAGTATAAACGACCAATTAGTATGACAGGCCAAACAGAAAGTACGATAGATATTTTAGCATCGATTAACCCGTCAGTAGATCCTAAAAGAAACCCCCAAAGGAAATACATTTTTGACACAGAAAGTACAAATGAACACATGAAACCCAGAAGAATTGGTGTTCCAAACATCGTGGAGAACTGTTCAATCATATCACACAAAAAGTAATGACTATGATTCAAATGAAGTAATTTTAGTGCTGAATCACAAGTTTTATTATTTAAGCTATTCACATTCGCCCGCCTGGTGAAAGATCTAAAATTGAAGGAGTATTGTACCTGTTCAAGATCAGTGTTCAGACTGCCGAAACATCGAGAAAGTTTAGTAAGTATTACAAATATATGTGCATCAACAAACAGTGCTCCAACCCTTACAAAATAATATGGCAAATAGCTGACGGAGCTCGTTCCACGGAAAGAACTTCTAGACGTTAAACAACCATACAAATTAGCTACAAAGAAGAGGACTAAATAGCTTCCAAAGAGAAAATGAGACGGTCCAAATTTGTTACTTTGCCCCTTGCAGTATTTCATTTCAAATTTTTGCAACATTTGAAACATTTTTTTACTTTCAGTGTAATTTCTAATACAATATCCATATGAGGCCAAGCCTGTAAGAACAGTAATAGCTATATCTAAGAAGAACGCGAAATGGAATGTTGTAATCGAATTTGGTCTTGTGATTTCATAGAAAAGTTGAGAAATGGCACATATGCTAAGCACGAAGTACAATATCCAAAGTATGCTTCGGTTAAATTTGAAACTAGAACTCCACAGAAGAGACATGGTTGAAGTACGTCTTCTTTGTAAGAGCACTATCATATAATAACTGGCGCAAAATGGTTTTGATTATAGCTATTTACCATATATCTTGTCAGATCAGCCCTTTCCTTACCTCGCGTGTGGTGAAATGTTGATTTTCTCGTTGAGTTGTTCCATTTTACTCCCTCACATAAAAACAAATAACTTAAGCATGATATATCCGTTATTAAACAGAAAGAACTTTACCCTACATGTTTTCTGTTTGTCTGATGACTATTACTACAATAAATATAGGTTTCTTAACAGTAGCTATCCCTTTATTTGCTCGTCATTTATTAAACTTTGTCATATCGACTTTGTCTTCACAAGATAAATAAACATTAATCTCTTGTCGTTTGGAATGCCTACTGGGAATTTTCACAGATGACAAAAATATTTATAATAACAAACCATTTCTTTATGTTTATGTACTTGGTATTCGACATTTATGAACTAAATTACCTTTATAATGTGTGGTATTATATTAAAATATAACAGATCTATCTTTTTCTATACACACAAATACAGTATATATATATATATATATATATATATATATATATATATATATATATATATATATATATATATATATACACGAGGTTTAACTAAAAAATAACAGAACGTGCCAAAAGTATGGTTTATTGTTACAAACTTAAAAATAAAGATGATCCCTTTCAACATATTCCCCTCACCTCTCTGTATACGTTTGCAATGCATACTAAGTTTCCATTGTAAGAAGCAGTTGTGGAAATCTTCAGCTATCACCATCTTGAACACCGCTGGAGTTGAGTTCCCTAAAATAAATCGCACGTTGCCAAGTTCGGCGAATAAGGTGAGTGGTCCAACACTGGTGTCTTAGGTGTCAGAAACTGATTAACGGTCGAAGCAGTATGCGAGGGAGCATCGTCCTGATGCACAATCCATTCATTGATCTTCCACAAGAGGAGACATTTTTTCTCACGCGTTCCCGCAGCTTTATCAACACCTACTGATAATACTCTTTATTCACTGTTTAGCCTCATGGTATCCATTCAATCAACAGCTGGCCACTGATATTAATGAACATAATGAGCATGATCTTCACATTCCAGTTGCTCTTACATCCCTTTTTTATTCGCGATGACGAGGAAGTTTACCAGTGTATGTATTGTCTTTTTGTTTGAGGTTTATACTGAAAGATCCACGTCTCGTCACTGTGATGATTTTCGTTAACAAGTCCGGTTCTGCTTCCAGGTGGTCAGTTGTGTTACTGCACACGTATTTTCGGAAGTCCTTATGCTACTGCCTGAGGTTTATATATATATATATATATATATATATATATATATATATATATATATATATATATATTAGCTCAAACTTTGCACACGTTCAAAATGTATCGAACAGACTCTAACAATGACCACAATGCTTGCTACCACTCGAATGCTGAGCCTGCAATCTTTCCGGACATTGTCAGTCACGTTTCTTACATTTTCATTTGTTGGTGTTGTGATAAGATAACGCATCTAAAATCATCTTGAAGCGTTTGTGCCATTGGAACACTAGCTTGATATCGTATTATTACCATACACATCCTGCAACAGTTTTGCACACTTACTCGGTGATTTTTTAAAAATTTTACAAGGAGTTTCAAGTTAATGCACTGCTCAATTTTCATATTTGCCATTCTTCCGGCAACACGATTGCACACCTCTCCTTTCAATCGATTCTCATAGAGTAAAGCCGACAGACAGCGCGAACTCATGTATATCATTCTCTTCTCAAAGCTTCAAGATTGTTCTGCGCGCATACGCTCCTCGCATGCTACAGACAGGGTTACCAGTCCCGTTATTTTTTAGCCAAGCATCGGATGTATGCATGTTGCAACATAACTTTGGAATGCCTGGAGTAATTTCAACCGAACTTGCTGCACATATGTCTTCTATTTAAAAAAAAAAAAAGAAAAAGAAAAAAAAAGAAAAGAAAAGAAAAATAGCTGTGTGATAAGACAACGCTAGTACCCTTAGCGATGGGAAAAAAAGTGATATGTAAAAATGATCTATATTAGTGTCGAATTTATAATTTTCGGAATCGCTGAGATAAATAGTGACATTCTCGATGCCGTTTAAGATCAAGTTCATTCTCCATTGGCAGAGGGTGAGAAGGAGTGAGGAACGAGAGTGGGAAAGGGGGTGACATATAAAAATAATAAAAGGCAACCGATATTAGTGTCCAATCCATAGTTTCCGGGGATCAAAGGAAGAAATAGTGACACTCCTAAGGGGGGAAAAGGGGTTCAAATACTTTTTATAAGACTGTTCTTCCAGCGCCTTTTTAAAGTGGTATCGCTTCGAAGTTTGCGATGTAAAAACATAGAAATGCGATTCAAATTGAACTTTGCATCTTTCATTATTAGTACGGAAGCTAAAATAAGGAGCAAACTATATATATATATATATATATATATATATATATATATATATATATATATATATATATATATATATATATATATATAACTATTATTTCAATAAACTTTCCTTTGTCGGTTTGTTGCTAGTGGGTTATCCTGTACACCTTCTCAGGTTTCGGATCGTTCTATCCTTGTTTCTGAATGTGTAATAAAAAAGATGTTTTGTGAAGAAAAGGCGCATTGACAGCAGAGAAAACAAGTTCAAACTATATTGGGCCTAGCCGATACGTGATGTAACATGTATGGGGCTTGGATATGATTAGTGAATGGCAGAAGTGCGTATAGTAGGAGATTACTGAAACAGTAACGGCATTTTTCAACACCGAAAATATAGAAAAGTGCATTCTTCTTTCTCTCTCTTTTCGTTTCGGCTTTTCATTTTATATTTTTAAACAAGACACCACGTAGACCAGAAACAGCTACATATGGTATAAGACCGAATACTAGTTCTGCTGATTTCTAAGTGACGAGGTTGGTACATTTATCGTAGTCAATAATTTTCTCCCTGCTGCATTTTTATTAAAGAATTTATTTGTCAGCAAATAATAATGTATGTATTTTGTTGTAATTTGCAAGAACTGTTTAAAATTTGTTTTCAAATTCATTTTCTAATACATTGTTACGGTTTTGATGCTTTATTTTCCATGGTTATTAAGCTTGTAATGAACAGACCAACTGTTCTGGATGAAGACAAAATGGTGGTAGGAATTGGAGTAACCTTGCATTTTGGTCCAGCGGTGACCTTGGCAGGGATAACATCTCCCGAAGTGTGATCAAGAAGAGGAAGTGGTTAAAGTGAAAAGTGCTCATTATACATACAATTCACACAATTACAGTTATTCCTAAACACATTTACACTCACCCACAATAATCCTACTCATCAAAAATTCACATATTTTCACTTTGTACCAACACATCACACCCTGAAAAACTGGGTAGCTGGCCCTCTTCGTCCCGTTGGACCCCCTTCTCGATTTAGACTACAATACTTACTGATTATGACAATCTTAAATTTTTCCCGATTTTGACTTTATGCTTCTCAACTTACATGAACAGGTCACATTGAATTCAATTTTATTATAACTTCTATCAATTAACTACTATACATGACAGGCACTTCGACTCTTAAGTCGGCCAATCATTGCAAATGGCGGTGTTACCCATTTGTAAATTTTTTTTTTAGTAAACATACAATTTTACACACAGAACAATTTTACATAAGTAAGTCAATAAGTTTACATTTGTTGCACATAAAACCATAGATGTTGGTGCAGTGAAATTTTTAAAACACCAATTAAGGTGAAGAAGAAAGAAAGAACTGTTCTGGATTTACCAGAATTCTTTATTTTTATTGCTGCGTTATTGTAGATAATAATAATAATAATAATAATAATAATAATAATAATAATAATAATAATAATAATAGATTCATAAAATAGATTCTATCATCTCATTAGTCCTCTATTTGAACCAGAAGTGCAAGAAATCAACCATTTCCGGTTTTAAGGTTCACCCCCCATAGAGCAGAAATGATAACTTATAGCAACGAGCAGTTTTCTGGAATCGATTCAGTGTAGCGAGAAAATATACTATAACCACCTGTCGCACTCTGACAAAACCGGAAGTGGTTCAAATTTATTAATACTTCCGGTTTCAATATTGCTTCCTATAGAGCAAAACCGGTAAGCGATATCGAGAAGTGACTTTTTAGGAATAGATTTAGTGTTTTAAGATACGTTTACGGTTTCTCTTTATTAGGAATGGAAATCACAGAAATTTACTACTTAACAGGCTTCATCTCTCCTTGTCCCTCAGTTTACAACTGAGAAACAAAACTCTTTTCTTTCTTAAATCTGGTTACGCTTGACTAAATATAATCCCATAATGATTAAGAATAAATGACAAGAGAATTTAATTTTCACAAAATAGAGACATTTAAACAAACCTGAAATAGAAATAGAAAATCAAACGTTAAAATCCCCGTTGTTTAAAAGAGATAGCAGAATGATCAATAAGCAGAAAAACAAATATAGCGGATATATTTACGAAGTCCTTTTTCTGAATATATCTAGGTACGTAGTTTTCAGATAATTCAATTATTCGTGCTTAAAAATCATTATTACACTTTTTACTCGTGCTCTCGAATTTTTGAGACATTTGCGGTTTTCGGTTTTCTGCAAATGTGGTTTTCAAAACTGAAACCTCAAAAGCGGATTTCAAAACCGAAACCGCAAAAGCGGGTTTCAAAACCGACATTTCGGTTTTATGAAATTTCACTTTCAAAAACCGGTTTTCGGTTTTTCAAAAACCGATTTCGACAGCACTACTTTTTACCATTTTCAAAATAGTGAAAAAACAAGCAACACTATCGTAACAGGAAACTCATTGTGGTTTAATTCTTGTAATCATTTATATGATCACTAAGGTAGGCCGAAAAACTTGAAAATTGTTTTTTCAAGTCGTGATATTGTGGAAAAGTTGCGAATTGAAAGGAAATAAAATCGGTTTATACCTTCTGGTCGCGCATGTGCTCTGAAGTTTGCCGGAATCTGGAAAACTTCACATTTTTACGGTAACTTGTAACATTTTTAAATTAGCCTCTTCCCGAGTGTAATACCTCAAATTCTTATCTATTTGAACCACTCTTCAACATCTTTCGGTCGTGCATTGTCTTCAAAATTAATGAAAATTTTAAAAATAATTTACAAATAAAGGTAGAACACAACTCGACAAAAAAATACTAACAACATACATGTATTTCGTTTTTGTTTTCTTTATTGAATCCAAGCTTAAATGTTTAAAACCAAGTTATTTTAGACCTTTAGCAAGATAAAAAAAAAAAAAAAAAAATTAGCGTAGAAATTTGAAAAAAAAAATTACAGAATCACATGACCTGGGATCAAGCTACGGAACCCAAGCAGGACAGGTGAGGGTCCTATCCAGAGGCGGGTCTTGAGGGAAGTAACACCGGTAAATTTGAACAATTTAGTACACGAGCTATGGGAAGAAAAATGTACTAACAGTTATGCACAATTTGTAGTAATAAAATGTATACTTATCTCCTTAGCCTGTAGAGATAAGATGAGACTTTCCACAAGTGCCACCATTGAATCTACCACTTTTTTATCTCTTTTTTTAGTCTGGGATTGCAATCGTTAAAGTAAGATGATAATATCTTAAATGTTTTAACGTTAGAGACATGGACATCAGTATTTAGATTTTTAATTTAAAATAATTAAAAAAGTGTTTCAGCGCTTTTGTTGTTTTCCTTAGAAAGGAAGAAAAAAGTCGGGAAGAAGAATGATGAAGGTTGCAATTGTTATAAGATGGCCATATCTCGAAATTTCTAAAGATAGATACATGTTATGGATACGAAACTTCGTATATAAACTCTTTATTCAAAACAAGTAGGCATATGTTACAGTGTTTTCGGAAAATCTGTAACAGCATTTCCGGAAATTCCGCTTTAAACGAGAAAAGACGGCAATTTCTTTTTTATTCTTAGTATACAAAATTGCTAAAAACGGGTGAACTATTTGAAATAAATTTTTGAACATGGCACTTGAGTCGACATGGTTTTTATAAAGGTAACCAAAAAAGTTCTGTCGCTTTTTGTGGACGTCCATGTTCCATTGGTCCTCACGCCGTGAGTTGAATGCGAATGGAGATGAGGAGTAGGCCAGTTTTTGGTGTGAGTATATCCAAGATACTACCTGGTTGTGGCATTTCAGTTACATCGCGAACTTGCGTAAGGACAGAGTGAACGTGGGATCTCCAAAGGGCGTCATAGGGGCGTGTATGCTGTACGAGTTCAAAATGGGGCCAAACGCCCTTCAGCGGGAGGAAGATATGCCAATCCTTTAGTGAGTGTGTCGTAACTACGGGATCAGCGTAGCGGTGGTTTAACAAGTTTAAGGACGGTGAAGAAACACTCGAAGACGCGCCATATACAAGACCCACACATGTACAGAATGAAGATCTTCAGGCAGCAATTCAGGCGAACAGTAGCAAGACATGTGAGGAACTGAGACTACAATTCAGTGTGAGTGGATAAACCATTCGCTAGCACCTCCATCAACTTGGGAAGCACTACAAGTTGGGTGGATGGCTCCCACAGGATTTGACTCCGGGCCAGAAGGCAACCCGAGGAGACACCTGTCTTTCTTTGCTGTCTCGTCTGAGGAAGGAGCCATTTCTGGACGGGGTGTTGACATGTGATGAGAAGTGGGTCCTGTTCGAAGATCCACGGCATCGTAATCATTGGTCAGTACCCCATGAACCGGTTCGAAAACAGCCGAAACCAGCACTGCACCAGAAGAAAGTCCTCCTGTGTGTTTTGTGGAATGCTCGGTGCATTGTGCATCGGGAACTGCTAACAGCTGTTCAGAGCATCAATACAAATATGTATTGTCAGCAGTTGAGCCGTGTTCAAGAAAAATTCAAAATTCTGGAGCTAACACTTTTCAATCGCAAAGGGGTCCTCCTGCCACAGGACAACGCTAAGCCCCACGTGGCTAGGATGACCCGGAACACCATTCTACGCCTTAGATGGGAAACACTATTGAATTCGCTATGCTCCCGGACATTACACCGTCAAATTATCACCTGTTCCATTTCTTTTACAATCACCTTAGAGGACTCCAGTTCAAATTCCTAGTATATGTGCAAAATGGACTTGATATCTTCTTTGCTTCACGGCTCGCCAAGTTCTACCGCGATGGAATCCATGGCCTTTCAGAACGTCGGCAAAAGGTCGTCGATGCTGATGGGGACTATTTTTGATCTTCCAGGTACACGTCTTAGGTGATATATCGATGTTCGAAGGTGAAGGGTGAAAAGCGATAAAACTTTCTTGGTTACCTTTATATTGTAATATTCCTCACTTCACGACAAAAGCACATGTTAATACAACACGTGTTATTGATTACAAACAATGAAGTAGACGAGAAGTCAACACGGAAGACACCGAGGGAAACCGAAAGGAGACGGACCTCACGGAAAGACCCGAAGAGAACAAATAAAAGAGGGACCACCGAGTTACCTGGCATCAGTTGGTCAACTGATCAACTAACCATCACCTGTTCTGAGGTCGCTTTGGACTAGGAGTACACCTTTCCTATACCCTCTGTCGCACTGGAATAGGGATCCCATCTCCAACTGAAACCTTGTGAGGCTGCCGTGAGGTGAGGGGTTATCCACAATCTCACCTATACAACTTGCCAGTGTTCTGGATGCTGCCATGAGCGGAAGGGGCACCAGGCAAAACATCGATATCCCTTCATCTGGTCAATAACAAGAAAGCACTATTTACTCTCTGTAAATCAAAGACGTTTGTAATTAGAACTTTGTAATAAATTGGTGAAGGGGAAAAGACTCGCCCGGACCATCATTTAGTCTCTACCTATAAAATCATTGCGATATCATTTCATTTTAAATGAAATGCTTATTTAATGAGAGGAAATGGTTTCAATTGTTCGCAAAGAATAATGTCATAAACGTAATTTTCTAGTGTGAAAACTGGTAGCAAAGACTGAAATATGAGATACGAAGCCGTGGGCCGCACAAATGCGAAGGTCTGGAGGGGAATTCTTCAGCTAACCGAATGCTATTAGTGTATACATATGCACACTGACACCTCTTTTATGATTGTACCGCGAGTTTCGCTCTTACCTGTGCAGCAAGTTCGGTTGAAATTACTTCATAGTTCTTTTCTTCATAGTTGTTAGGTAATTTTACAAATTTACAACCAAAAAAGTTCATTTTAAAATTTTATTGTGTAGCTAGTATTGCTTGAATGTTTATTTGGTGAAGTTTACCGTTTCTCCTCAGCACCGAGGTTATATTGGACATGTCCCTGCAGTTAAGCTGGAATCCAAATCATCACAATGCGTTCTAGCTTTCTGATGTCTTTTCCACCAGGAGTCGAACTTTGACCACCTGCACCAAAGGCTAAATCGCTAGCCACTAGACCAGCATTCAGGCCAATATTGTGCTACAGGATCTGCCCCAAAAATAAGTAGAGTGATGTGTTCCCGCCAACGTCAACGGCTGGAGTGAGGCTATTTGTGGCGGGAAAAGTGGTGGTAGGTCTTGGGCAAGCAATGTATTCACGTCAGTTGCTTCCGTGCCATTACAGTGTGTGAATCTGTTTTAGATTAAACCCCTGTTCGACTTCATGCTACAACTTTACGATACCACGTCGAATAGCGCAAAGATGTGGATCAAATTTTATTAGGCTCGGAAAATCGGGTTCGGATACCATGACCATGATTAAGGTTGCTTACGGAGATAAAGTAATATCCCAAGAATTGGCTTTCTGCTGGCTAAACATGTTTCAGAATGGCAGAGAGATTAACGACGCGAAACGCAGTAGTCATCCATCAACAACATAGTGCGACGTAAATGTGCAAAAAGTAAGAGAAAAGACCAATTCCTATCGACGCCTTAGTATCAGACTCTTAGCAGAAGATTACATATTCCGACGACTACACTGCATCGCATTCTTACACACATAATTTAACTATGAGAAAGGCATGTGCCAAGAGGGTCCCGAAGGTTCTGTTGGAACACCAGAAGGCTGCTCGTGTAGCTATCTCGCCTCAAGTGTTGAACCTCTGTGAAAATGACTGGCATATTTTAGATAACGTAGTTAGTGGTGACGACATATGGGTTTTTGAGTAATTTTAAATACTTTTCGTTTAAATAGAGGGTTGACGGGGCAAATATAACCTATTCTTGGGACACTGAATCTGGATAACATTTTCCGGTTTAGTTGTACGGAAATCATTATTGAAACCGGAAGTAATAGTTAATTTGAACCTCTTCTGGTTTCGACAGAGTGTTTGGATAATCATGATATGTTGTTTTGAGACGCTGAATCGTTTGCAAAAGAAAAAAAGAAAAAGAAAAAATAAAGAAGAAAAAAATGCTTCTGGATATCTGTTGCTGTTTTTGCTCTATGATGATAAATGCTGAAACTGACTAATTACGACCATTTCCGGTTTGAATAGAGAGTTAATGGAGTGGATGGAACCTATTCTTGGGATGCTGATTTGATTGAAAAACCGTATCTGGATTTCTCTTAGAGTTTTTGCTCTGATATATGTCGACAGCCGGACGGACAGATAAAGCTTCCGACATCTATGTATAGCAAAGTTTGGAAGTCTAAAAAAAATGAAAAGGAGGTATCAAATAACTTGAGCCAATTCGAGAGGCCAGAAAAAAGCATATATTTCCAAATTCGCTGAAACGGAGAAAATTCACTATAAAGTTCAGAAATCTATCAAAACACGTACTATTTGAGCAATTATCATGTAAATAGCTACGAATCGTCAAGGTTTCTTTGCAATAGATGGCTATTATATAACACTGATTTGAATACTGATTGAAACTGTTCAAAAATTGGTGATATTATTTCAGTTGCTCCTGTTGAAATAAACTGAAACACTGCATTATCATAATTCCTCCTGGCCTCTTTAATTGTAAAAGTATTGCCTTCGAAAAGAAGGAAAGCAGGAGAGAAATCATAATAAAAATATTACAGTTCAAAATTTCGCCATCGTGTTTTCAGCATGGTAAAATTGCATACAATGTGTTATGCCACTAATATTGTATGCCTCCGGAAATACAGTATTGCCTCCAGAATTCAAACACTCTAGAACTCGATCAACTTGAAATTCGATCGCTGCTTTGGAATCTGAGGATTCAGAACGTACTTCGGATGTGCGTTTCTGCGTACGTTTCCCCTGTGCACTCATTCTTTTCAGTGTTGCCAATCTGGAGGAAAAGTCGCTAAATCTAGGTGATTCTACTTCCAGGATATCAACAAAAAAATATGTTTCCCGATTAGCGATTTTTTTGTGTGTGTGATTTTTAAACGACGATTTGGAGAATTACTTACACATATGGCAACTTTTGTGCTGCGAAAAAAAAAAACTTGTCTTTCTGTAACCAAGCACCATTAGCTCGAAGCAGTTTAGTATAGTTTTCCTTTCGTTTATATGAACCAACGCAAGCGTCGATAAGCTGTGGGCAAACACACAGCACGTGACCAAAATCTCCAAAATCCTACTTTGATTTCTGTTACCCCTTGCCCTCTAACGGAGGCAAATTCCAATCTTGAATATCCTTTCGGTTGTAGAGCTTCTGTTTACAGGCACAAATAATACAATACCACTGATAGCAGACTTATTATCTATTAGAGCGTGAGTAAAAATTAAGTGAGTGTAAGATTCTTCTTTGTAGACTTCTGTTTTTGTGCATTTTTCTAAACTCATTTTTGATTTCATTGAAGTGAAATTGATTATAAAATAAAAATTACATATTGTACCAAAAACGTAAACAAAATTATCGTTAATCATTGTTAGTTACATATTATTTACGTTTTAACTTAAACATTTTTGTAGAGTAGATAGGACTACAACGAACTGACCGCAGATCGAATGTACAGTATATAAAGAGAGAAAGCGAGAGAGAAGTATGGAGTTCCACGAATACTTTTTTTTTTTTAGTAATTTTTAATCCAGAATTGGAGTCATTTCATCTCTCCTTTAGCGAGTTTTTGGTGTCAACTCTTTGCCAACACTCATTCACTTTGTCATTCAGTTCATTGTCAGAAGCTAGAGTGATAACATATCGTGAGATTTTTGGTGCTAATTTTGTGGCTTTGTTCCGATTTTGTGTTATTTTCTTGTATAGCGTATTCTCCACGGTCATAAAAAGAACTCATTTTTAAAACAGGGGTGCCCACAAGGGGGGGCTATGACGCAAACTGCGTCATTGAAATATTTGGGGGGGGTAAAAATCTATATAAATATGTTTGAGAGGGTGTAAAAATTAATCGAAAAGATTTTTTTCAAGGAAGAACACCTACGGATAGGCAATTGAGGGGGGGGGTGCGTCATGGACATGAGGAGGGTGGGCACCACTGTTTAAAAATGAATTCAAGTATTGTTATTATTTGTTAATATTTTATCTTAAAATCCAATGTATTTACTGTTAAAGTAGTTTTTGGGTCCCAGATTCGGGTTAATCCAGGTTTTATCATATTAAAGAGAAAATCTTATCTTGGAACTTGGACGATTTGGAACTCGAACAGGGTTCTGGAATGGATTAAGTACGTATTCTCAGGTATCATTGTACTACAATAAAATGCAACGCTATCTAATTGTATACAGTATTGTGTACAGAAGGTTCAGACTTCAACTACCACGCGTTAATTACCTTGAGACCGACTTACAACATACGCCACAATTGGAAGAATTTCTTACTCAAAATACCACATTAAAATAAAACCGTGGCTAATCTTCATTCCTGATTAGTTCTTTCTCCAGGTTAAGTGTATCAAAGTAGCTAGTAAATGCACTAGATGACAAAATAATAACGACGTAATATATAGCCCAAATATGCATGTAACATGTTTGACCTTATTCCTAACGGTTTGCGCCAAGGCAACGCAAAATTCCGATTTAGTTTGCGATAATCGTCAGTTTTAATTGTATTTTTGCATTCTTATGTAGCGTTGTAATCCACAAAATTTGCGAAGACTGAAATGAAATGAGGTCCGTTAATTAACTTACCTCTCCAGCAACTTGTTCACAGCACCAAGTCAACAAAATCACACGGCTCATAAATATCATCGCCCAAGTACCAACGATTACAATAGAATGCACATTAGTGTGCGTTATTGAATAAGTTGAGAGTCGAATCCAGAAGAAATATAGTTTAGTTACAATGAATACAAAACAACAGGTAACATCCCCAAGTATGGAAACCCCAAACATATCATTGAAATCTTCCACTATGTTGCAGAGTAATTCATATTTAGATATCAAATTTGTAATCGAGAAAATATTGAAGTTAAACTGACTCTGTTGGTAATGCGAGTTTGATTCAACTGAAAAGAGAGAATTTGAACGTACAGGCCAATCTAAGAGATGATTATTCAACCCAACAAAACATTTGAAAGTATTGGTTAGTAATATATATACATGTAAATCGATCAATATTGCAGCAAACCGTAATACAAAATACGGCAAATGCGCAGCAGGAATTTGTTCTCGGAAAAGAGTAGTGGACGTAAAACTGGAATAAACACTTGTAGCAATGAACAAAAATATGCAAATAACAACAAAAATCTGAGATACTCTAAAATTACTTCTATCAGCACAAAGATCTGCCTTTAATTCTTCAAGTGTTTTAAGAATTTGTTTTGTCTTGTTTACATTCTTCAGACAATAACCACATGAAATTAAACTAGATGACACAGTCATTAGTACGTCTAATTTCCAAGCAAACCCTTTTGTTGATACATCAGTGTCCGTTAGATGATAAAAAACTTGAAGAACGCCACTAACGAACAACCCACTATATAGTAACCACAATATAAACAACAACACACTTTTGGACAACAAATTCATGATTTTACTATATAACTTAATCTGAAACTATTACAAGACTGAATTAAAATACGAGAAATTTGTACAATTAGCAGAAAGATATGCACGTTTCAGCAACCACAACTCACTAGTAAGTTAATGGTGAACATTATTGATAAATATCAAATATTGATTGAATTTTGTTTATGTTTTTGTTCAGTAATGATTCGTCTGCAGATAGAAATACCAAGGATCGTTATGGATGTTGATATTTGTTTTATATTCCCAATAGGTATTTCATACCTCTAAGGAGGTCACGCAATAAATATCAATAATATAGTATATTTAATCGATTTGACATTACGGACTGTAAATAAAACGTACAACTAGTTACAGATATGTTACTAGTTCAATTTGTTTACCAAAAGTCTAAACTTTTTTCCAAAGAACTGGCTTTGTGGAAGAAAAATGCGTCAAAGACAATTGAATTAGTTCATGATAAAAGGGCTTCAGTTACCAAAATGGCGAAATCAAGTTAACATCGGATTTTTGTTCCTATTGGGTACACCTGTGTTTCTATGCATGTTACAGTTCAATTTGTTTACCAGAAGTCTAAACTTTTTTCCAAAGAACTGGCTTTGTGGAAGAAAAATGCGTCAAAGACAATTGAATTAGTTCATGATAAAAGGGCTTCAGTTACCAAAATGGCGAAATCGAGTTAACATCGGATTTTTGTTCCTATTGGGTACACCTGTGTTTCTATGCATAAAGAGCTTCAGTTTCATTGGTCTAATATTTTATAAACAAATGTCACATTCGATTTTTCTAGGCAGCATGGCCTTGAGTCAATGACTGAAGCCCTTTCTGCATGGAGAATTATATTTGTTTTATAATATTAGTGGCAATAGCTATTGGTTTCATTCCATTCGGTTGGTATACCTGCAACGTCTGGAACTTGACAAAAAAAAGTCTTAACACAATTTTGTGTTTAAAAAAGAGCAAAAAATAATAACTAAATAAAATTATATGCATGCAGGGCTTCGTCTATAATTTACATGCAAGAAGGGCTTTAATCCACAGCAGAAACATATTTCTTTTTTGTCTTTTGTTATGGCAATGAACATAAAAATGGTTTTCGTATATAACATTCGACTAAAGTAATTGCTACCTACACAAAAAAAGGTTCATTTTGATTTTATGATTTCAAAATTGCAATGTTTTTTCTTATTTTTTCTCAAAACTAAGTTTGTTTGACTCAAGCCTTTTTCACAATAACTGATTCAAATGGGCTATTTTATCTATTTTATAAAACAACTAATCCTTTTTAGCCTAATTATGGAACGTTGTTTGGTATGCAAAGAGGCTGGTTTTCTTTTAGATTTTTCGTTTATCATTTGATTAATAACACTTTTAAAATCAAATTATACTAATATTTATGTATTGCACTTTACATGAAATATAAAGTCAAACCGAAACTAATCTATCGGAATAATTCAATTTATTACTTTTTTTTTAAATGGCCATCCGTTCGCTCGGGAGACAACAAAATCTTAGAAACCTACTTCTCAGTCATATTAATCCATATTAATTCCTGATACACAATAACACACTAAGCAAGGCTATGTGATAATATGTAAAAGGAGTGGAAGTCTGATGAAGACACAGCTCAGCTATTGTGTTGAAACTGTTACGTGATACTGTTTTTTACATACTATCACATAGTCTTGCTCAGTGTGTTATTGTGTATTAGTACAAAATGGTAACGATGCCTGATAGAATAATTAATTCCTGATAATAAACATTCTCGCTAATAGGTTTATTGCATTATAATATACACAGGTTGGTCACCAGTCATGCTGGCGTCTAGTAGTGTCTTCGAATACCTTCTGCATGATTCAATTTATATAGGCTACATGTCTGCCTATAGAATAGAAGCAATAGAAATATTTATTTATTTATAAGAAAGAAAAGAACTGAATAAAATTATTTGTTTAAAACATCGCATATATAACCTGAGAATAAAAACTACAGGAAGAAAACATGTGATACGTAACGAATACGTAAACCCCCTACACCCCCCTTGTCACACTTCCTAACGCAAGGCCGAACCCCTCCCCCCTTTACGCGTTACGTAATATGTGGACGACCCCTTAGCATATATCCGTTATACCTGATTTGCAGCTGAATTAACGAAGATTTGTACTACAATAATACTTATTCGGGAGGTTAGTTCATATTTCTAGCATCACTGCATATAAATGCATAATTCATAGAAGTATTGCCTATTCGTAAAACTTCATTCAGCAAAATCAATTAGTGGAAGGAAGAACGCTGAGTCTGTAAGTAGTCAATAATCGAGTTTAGAAAATTAAATTACTTCTTTATCAATTGAAATTTCTCTGTGTAATTTCTAGAATTGTTTGAAGAGGGTAAAAGACAGATGAATCATATCATATTGATGTCAAACTTCAGTTGTTACGTACTCCTTGGCGGACACGATTAATCTAAAAAATAGCAGTATTTTTCAGTCAATCGATGACGTCAGTTAACAAAATTGTTCTGCTGTGTGTGTGCATTGTGTTTGACAGCGGGGTAAAAAAAAAAAAAAAAGAGTTTTCCAAGTTATTCCCTTTGAAGCAGTGGATTGCTGACGAAGAAATTTTATGAATCAATGGAAAAATTTATTCTGTAAAGTTTGTACTAAACAAGTACAACATTTACCCAGGGCAAGGACATGTATCCTTCCTAATTTATATTGGCAGGATGTTAGAGACATGTTTGGTGTCGAAAAGTGTACATCTTCTACAGATCAAAGTTCAAAAAAATTTGAGGGTCGAAGGTCATAAATGTTCAGCGATCATGTATCATTTTCTCAAATTTAAGGAAGATAAGAGATCATTGCCGAAAATTTGGAGCATGTGTCAATAGGCCAAAGTACCTCTATCAAATTAAAGGGTGGTGTTTCTAGGGCCACGCGAACTTCTAAAATTTTGGAATGAATGTGTTTTCCTCAGAGGAATGCAGTTAAAAGAACGTATTGTGTCTTGCTAGTGACATTTCATAATTGAAACATAGACATTTGTCAGACAAAGAACCGTTCTATACTGAAACTCATTGGGATTGAACATGCTCATTTAGATTAGATGTGTTAAATTTCTTCAATAAAGGGTTGAATAGAATGATGGGATAGTCACCTCTATATTGCATGAATTAGTGCATATCTTTGCAATTTCTAGTGCATATTTGCTATCAAATTTGAACGTTTTCAGTGCACGTCGATCCAATGTCTAATAATAACAGATTTTAGTAATCTTATTAATCTTATTAATCTAGTTATACAACATCTTTTAAGTAAATGATCCTTGAACTTCTTCTCATCAAGACGTTCAAGCACTCCTAGTTTCAAAGTTTCCATGTAATACCAACGGTGAAAACGCTAAATCGTTCCAACAACTGACAGATAGTACGCCTTTTGCAACTACGAGAAATATACATTAAAGCCATACAGACATGTGATAGCATTCTTGTACTATATATAAAATACATAAGAACACGAAAGAAACACTTACCTCTCTGGTGACCATTTCACAAAACAGCATTAATAGAAACAAACGATAAAGTAAAACTATTGGCCAAGTGGACATTATTGCAACGTAGTGGTAATAATAATTACTAGAGACATTTCTATAGTGGACCAGATACCAAAGAAAAGATAATTTTGTTACAAGTGGAATAAGTGTATCAATTACTCCAGTCAAGATTGGAACCCCAAACCGTGTGCCAAACTCATCAATCGTATCACATAACATGTCGTGAGTGCGTGCAATTCGTAGAAATTCAGAAGGAGTTGATTTTCTCTTAAAGTTCTGATTAAGGAACCAACCATTATTTTCACAATGATAGTGTTTTATAAAGCATGAAGTTTTGATATTGTTAAGAGAGGAGTTCAAAACCCGGAAAGATTGTAAAAGCATGGAACAAACGCGAAATATATTAATGTCAAGAGGAAGTGCTGCAGCCCTGAGGACATAATATGGAATATAAAATGCAGTTTGTGCTAACTGAAAGAACTCCTGGTATATAAGACCATCATACATGTCAATAAACATAAATGCACATACATAAATAACTACGAGCACTCTACACAAGTTGAATCTTTTAATCTCAATACATCTACTAACATGTTTTAGTGAAGTAAACAACATATGTATGTATTGCATATTGTAAATACAAAATCCATATGTGACTACCCCTGAAATAGTGACGACTAACATATCTATTCTCCATGCTGTAATGTTAGAACTCCAATCAAAGAGACCATGTTTTTCTTGGTGATTAGTTAACATATCAAAGGAAACCATTAGAATAGCATACATCGTTAAGCATATGAGAAAAGTCCAAAGTATAACATATTTTAATTTCCAATATATTGAAAGTGATATAGAACTAAACTGCATTTCTCATAAAAGTAGCTCTCAAGGATGTTACATAAGGAACACGTAAAAAAACGATTGAAAGAAGATTTTAAGCTCTTCAACTTCAAGTACACTGGATATTTATCATGGAAAAATGTCAGGAATTTTAAGATGAAATAGTTAAGAAAAGATATGTAATAATTTCTTTAATAAGAAAGGTTGCTGATTAAAAAAATCGGTCTCAAACTTGAGGAGAGTAGTACAGATAGATGAAAGATTTCTAAAAACAAATATTTAATGAGACATTTGGTACCAAAAAGGACAGATAAAAGGATGCATGAATAAAAGTGTCAGGCAATACTGGCATCTCCACAATAGGCAAACGTATATATATCGAAGATTATCATGCTATATGGAAAAAACATGCTGCAATGAGAGATTTCCAAAGAGTGATATCTGACTGATTTGTGTTTACTTAAAATTGTATCCAAATGACTAGACTTTTCTGTAATAATGAGCTTTAGAATTACTTAAGTCATAGAAAATATATAGTTATTGATGAAAAACATTTAAAATTTTATGAAATAACTAATAGAAATGTTCTCTATGATAACAATTTTTCGGTAACGTTATTTGACAAAAATTGAATACTAAAATACAAACGCATAAAAACAGCAATGAAATAAGATCAATATTAGTTAGAAATATACAATAATTGACCTAAAATGAATACAATAAAATTACTCTGACATTTACTTTATATGTGAACATTTTTTTCTCATTTAACTCATGAAGTTTAGACTGACCTAATTTTCTTTCCTGAAGTTTGTTATTTATCACAGTCGACTTCAAGTAAAATATGAAAGAAAGCTATATGATTTCTGTTAAACGTAATATGCAAATGTCCAGTTTAACAAATTTGTATATTCGCTGCTGAATAAAATACACATTAGCTTCATTAAACGGACTATTATTCCACGATTTTCAAATAATTGTAAATTTAATGAGCGAAGAAGAAAATGGTTTCAATAGGAAATTGGATGAAACATACGTCACGAGAACAAAAAGTAGGCTCTGCATTATTGTTACATTATAAATCATTTTCGTTTGCACTAAATACTTTCATCAAGGTCAACGAAAAATCATTATTATTTTAAAGAGAATTGTACATCAAATATGGACAAAGATAAAGGTACAATAAAATTAGCAAGAGAACTTATACTCTCTTCAAACTAGCAAATTCTTTGTTGTGACTAGGGGGTGGATTGATAAAATCAATAACCAGAGTACTTTGTTAGGGACTCTCGACTAAGAGAAGCATGAAACAAAGAAAAATAAGCGTTAAATAATATGAATAAGAAGTATTTTTATTCTGTGGTTTATATTCAGCTCCTACACTGACTGATTGACTAACCAACCTTCAGGCTAAACTTATTAAGCTAGAATTTTGAAATTAGGACATTACATAGAATTTTTGATAAAAGATACAATTAAGAAAGAATTTTTGGAAATTCGATGTAGAAGAAAATGAAATATGTATTGAGATTATTATTATTATTATTATTATTATTATTATTATTATTATTATTATTATTATTATTATTATTATTATTATTATTATTATTATTATTATTATTATTATTATTATTATTATTATATGTCCATCTTCTTAGTTTACAGAGATCAAAATATGTATTTAAATTTTTCATTTGAAATAATTAAAGAAGTTTTTAAAGTGTTTTTTTGGGCTCAAAAGATCCAATATATTTCAATCAAAAATTTTCTTGCAGCCCTTATATCTGGAACATTACATGTAGGGTAGCCAAACCCAAACTATCAATTACCTCAGTATGATGTATTTATTCCGTGAAAGATACGAAAACTCAATTTAAAGGACATTAAAAATTTTGTGTTCCTTTCCAATTGGTCCATAAATACAATATATTTCAACAAAAAATTCCTTCTTTATCTTATATCTAGAGAACTATATATATTTTTCTAGTGTAGTCAAACCCAAACTATCACTTACCTCAGTATGATGTGCTTATTCCACAGAAAATACGAAAACTAGATTTAGGGGACGTTCAAAACTTTTGTGGCCCCTGATCCAAAAACTAATTATAAGTCAAGATCGCAATCTTGTGACCCATTTTAGAAGGAAAGAGAAAGGGTTTTGGGGTGGTAAATTAAAATGTCCACACAAGCTATTCGATTTTTGTGGATGACTACGAATTCGAAGGAGCTCTGTTTGAAATATGCACAAAATGGAATGAAAAATATTACCTGCAGCAATGTATGAGAGATTTGTTACTCTAAAATAAGCATGATTACCTGAAACTGTCATTTCCAACATTAACTTAACGTAATAGTACATTTTCAATTCTATTTATGGAAAGAAATATTTGAATTATGATTATTTACTTAAAAAGAAAATAGAGTTGTTTAAGAAATATGACACATGAACTTTATATTATCCCACTTTAAAAAGTCAATAAACCACATTCATGGAAAAGAAAATGTTTACAAAATCTGGCGTATTTCATCCCACATTTGCTTTAAAAAAAACCACACATTTTGAAATTCGTTACAGTATTTACTTTATACCATCTGCTTAACACATCAATGATTTCTTACCTGTCTGATGACCATCTCACATGAATACGCTATTAATACAAAGCGACAGCACAATAACGTTGATCCAAAACATAATGTAAAATCCAGGATAAAGAAATGAAATGGGGCCAACCATAGAAAATATAACTTCGTCACAGACAATAGAAAGGAACTGAAAACGAGACTGAACAAGGGAATACCGAATTTTGAACCAAAGTCTTCTATTACATCACATAGAATATCATGAATTCGAGCACATTGTAGGAGATTAGAAGGTGACAACAATGGACTTTTAATTGAGTAACCACTCATTTTTGGTTTTCTTCCCAACAATACAAGTGTATGAAAATCAGAAGGTTCATAAGATACTTTGAGTCTCTCAAGATAATGATTTACAGCTTTGAAAGAACAGTTGAGGCTCGAACACACTTTAAAAACTAACAATTCCAGAGGAATATCGGTCATTCTTAAGACGTAATAAGGAATGTATAATAAATTTTCGTTCTCCTGAAAAAAAATCTTGCCAATACAAGGCATCAAATATATTAAATGCAACACATAGAACAACGTAGATGTTGCACAAAGATTTAGCAAAGATTTTTTGAGATTTAAAATTGAGATTGTTGATTAACAATTTCAATAAATGTTGTAAGCTGGTGTAGTGTTGCAAGTGCTTAATATAAAACCCGTAAGAAACGATACCAGTTACCGCAACAATGATCAAATCTGAGTAGTAAGCGAATAGAAAAGGAGATGAGAGATATGTAAATTTAGCAGTAATTTCATTTATCAGTATTGTAATAGGAGAAATCATTAATATGGTAAAAGACAACCACAGTAATACTCTTTGTGCTTTATGTGACAGAAACCTATAGTTCTTAAAAGAGGACATCGTAAAGACACGTCGTGCAATATGGTGTTGAAAAATATCAAAGTAGAAAAAGAAGTTATAACACAATAAAGTAGTGTTAAGCTATTTGAATTAAGATTTGTCCTAACAAAGATTTGAATACAGAGAGAAGATTGAAGAAAACATAACTTAATAAAAAGCAAAATGGTTTTATTAACATTCTTTGAACGCTGCATTTTCTGAAAAATAACAAATTCCACAATATGAATTTTTATTACATGAAGAAACTAATTTTTATAGGATTACCT